>NC_082640.1:222073-522073 GCF_028023285.1 Balaenoptera ricei | reverse complement strand
TCCCGAACCAAACGCATCATTTCACCCTCAAACAATTCTACTTTCTTTCTCAAATTGGCACTATCTTCTCTTCTTACACAAGTTTGATAACTCAAGGGTATCTCTTTCTTCCTTCTTCATTACCTACCACAGTGTCTCTGGAATTTGACTTATATTTGTTCCCGTGTCTTCTTTGTTGGAAACACACTTCCCTACCCATTATCCCTGACCTATTCCTTCAAAATCTAGCTTAAATTCTTCATGAAGTCTTGAGTCACATCAAAGTAACCCCTCCTTCCGTTGCACTCCTGTAACATTATATTTTAATGCGTCTTAAGCCATTTATCACATTCTTTCCTATATTAGTTATTTGTTTTTTTATTGAAGTAAGTTGATTTACAATGTGTTAATTACTGCTGTACAGCAGTGATTCAGTTATACATATGTTATATTCTTTTTTCTTATATTCTTTTCCATTACGGTTTATCACAGGATATTGCATATGGTTCCCTGTGCTCTACAGTAGGACCTTGTTGTTTATCCATCCTGTATATAAAAGCTCACATCTGCTAATCCCAAACTCCCACTCTATCCCTCCCCCAAACACCTCCCCCTTGGCAACCACCAGTCTGTTCCCCATGTCTGTGATTCTGTTTCTGTTTCATAGTTAGGTTCATTTGTGTCATATTTTGGATTCCACATATAAGTGATATCATATGGTATTTGTCTTTCTTTTTCTGACGTACTTCACTTAGTATGATAATCTCTAGGTCCATCATGTTGCTGCAAATGGCATTATTTGATTCTTTTTTATGGCTGAGTAATATTCCATTGTATATATGTACCACATCTTCTTTATCCATTCATCTGTTGATGGACATTTAGGTTACTTTCATGTCTTGGCTGTTGTGAATAGATACTAGAGTTATTTGTGTACTCTCCTACCTTTCTTAATAGACTGAAAATTTTATGGCAAAGCCCTTCAATATTTTTTTTATTCCCAGAATACAGTTAGTGCTCATTCTGTGTAGTAAGTGCTCAGCACATTTGTTGAATGAATGAATGAATGAATGGATATAAATGTCCAGTATTGTTATGTCATGAGAATATGTAATGATCAGAGATTATGAGAGAGGCTTAGGTCCTTTCTGGGAAAGTAATTGTATGATGGGTAATTTTTTTATGTTGTGTTAATTGAGAAATAAAACTTTTTTAGGTGTCAAATTGGTTTGCTAATGCAAGACGTCGGCTTAAGAATACTGTTCGACAGCCAGATTTAAGCTGGGCCTTAAGAATAAAGTTGTACAATAAGTATGTTCAAGGAAACGCTGAGCGGCTGAGTGTAAGCAGTGACGACTCGTGTTCTGAAGGTTTGTTAGTATTTTTATCTTGCTTTCTTTGCTCTGCCTTTGTAAGGGGACATTCACTTCAGTTGCTGTTTTTAAGGTTGATCCCACAAAACACGATGGTGCCATAATGGTTCTTTTTTATTGCATGAGGTAACTTTACTTTTATAATACTGTAAATGACCAGTCAAATTATGGCTGCTTCCTCTTGTTCACAGATTTATCATATGTCAGAATAACATTTTTTGTGAAGTTCATTAAAATTAACATACCGAAGGGAGAGATTATATAGATTCCTGCTTTCCTTTGCCTAAAAATTAGTCTTAAATATCAAAGATAATTTTATACACTTTAAATATTCTTCCTATATATTTTTTAAATCATTAAATGTAACAATTGGGTGGCTGGGGAAAAGTATGTGTAAGTACTACCTGCTGATATTTTCCCCCCTTAGATGGAGAAAATCCTCCACGAAACCACATGAATGAAGAAGGCTATAATAATCCAGTTCACCATCCTGTGATTAAAAGTGAGAGCTCAGTCATAAAAGCTGGAGTGAGGCCAGAGTCACGGGCCAATGAGGACTACGTATCGCCCCCAAAATACAAGAGCAGCTTGTTGAATCGTTACCTTAACGACTCTTTGAGACACGTCATGGTCACAAATGCTGCCATGATGGGAAAGACAAGGCAGAGAAACCATTCAGGATCTTTTAGTTCCAATGAATTTGAGGAGGAATTGGTATCTCCCTCATCGTCAGAAACCGAAGGCAATTTCGTCTATCGCACAGGTAAGTCTGTGCTTTTTTGTGATACCTTGTTTAAAACAGAATTAAAGCTGCAGCACAGGGCTTTCTTTTGACAGGTGTAAAGGCATAATTTTCATTGCTTGTGCATCAGATTATGTACATACGGCTCATAATTCAGTTTGAAAGCTTTCATTTTGTTCTTAATTAGCAGATACGCTTGTTACTAGATGATGGTTTACTGGGAAGTTTTCATCCTTAATAAAAAATTTTAATCTTAGTGATAAACATTCTTAGAGGAGATATGTATTGGCTTTATGAATAAATTATAATGGAGGAATATCCCAGATTATAACCAGCCATGCAAATACTCTGTACTCCATCTTTTCTCTTAAGTTCTTTGATTGCTTATAGTGATGGAAAATGAACACAAACTAGCATGGGTGCCAAGACGTTCGTGAAGGAAACGTGGCTTAAATTGCTTTGGAAAGTTTACTTTTATTCCTGAAACGCACAAGTAGGGCTATAAGTAGCTTTGAAATTTTTGCTTTTAGTCCGGAAATAGTGAATCAATTTCTGCCTGTCCACAACGTTCAGACGGAGTGGCAAGTTTGGTAAAATTTTCTGTCTTGACTTCAGTGCTTCATTACAAAGGATTGTGTGCCCTACAGCTGGTGTAGGTAGACTCCAGGTCCTGAAAATGCCAGGCAGTGAGATTTAGAAACGTTACCCCTGGAATTAATAACTCCAGGGAGCGTGCAGCCCGGCCACGTTATGTCACAGATAAGAAAGTCCCGACCAAAGACACACAGTGAGTTACTCTTCTTCAGATCAGTGGTGTAGCTGAGCCTGCACAAGAGGCTGGAGGAGTGTAGCTACTGCTAGACGACTGTTACCGCTATTATTACACGTATCGCCACCAGTCATTTGTTGAATAGTTGTAATACGCTAGGTTCTATGCTAAATACTACACAAGTACTACTACATTTAGTCCTTGTAACATCAAGGAGCTTGATATGTGAACAATAGAGCTTTATAAAGAAATTTAAAGTTGGTCTGTTTAATATATCCTTAAGGTTATTTAGCCAGATATCTGATTTTTAAGTGTCTACAAATATGTACAAGATCTATGAGGATTCAGAGGAAATCTCAATACAGTTTTGACTTAATCTCATTTTTTGTTTGTATCTCCAACTCCAACAATGAAAACAACTCCAAACATTCAGAAATACATAGCCTTGTAAATAATAAATTGGGTCTAGGAAGAAGTAAAAGATGCAATAAAAGATAATTTAGCCAATAATGAAAAATTTAAAACTATCTACTAATACCTAACTGAAAGAACTTGTAAGTAATTCAGAATGTTTGAGAAAAAGGAAAATAAACCAAGTCATTCAAGTACAGATAATTGAAAAAGAATAAACAGAAAACAAAAAATGGTAAAATGGAAGGCTGAAAAATAGATAAATAAATCAAGAGTTGGCTCTTTGAAGTCAGTAGTAAAAAAACTCAAGCAAAAAATGGACACAAATTAAAGTTGGAAATAAGAAAGGATATAGCAATCATTATATAGTTATTAAACAAAAAATATTTTTAAAAATTATGATAAAGTACTATGCACAATTGTTTGACAGTATTACTGTATACAAATGTATGGATGAAGTGAATTGCTATTATCCACACAAATTAAATTATTAATTCATAATAAGAAAAGGTATAAATGACCGCTAATGCAGGAAAAATTAAGGTTTTTACTAAACTCAGTTCCCAAAACACTTGATAGATCCATTGGATTTTTTTTCAAACTTTGAAGAAATAATTAATTCCTATGCTTTATACATTTTTCTGGAACATATAAAAACATGGGAAGTATCTCAACTTTTAAAAATGTAAATGTTATCCTAATCCCAAAGCAGATTAAGATAGCATACAAGTCAAAATTTTTATTTGTAATACTGATACTGACTATGAAACAACATGGGAAGTAGTGTAATGTTAAGTGAAAAAGTTTTAATTGTGGATACACTGAGTATAATTATGACAAGTGTGTATGGACAAAAACAAGAAAGATAAAAACAATGAAAATTACAATTTGATGAGGGGGTGTAATTGAAGGACCATTGTTTAAAATTTTTTTTCTTGTAAATTTATGTTGCCCAGTAAAAACAAGGTCATGTGCCTGTGAAATTTCCCCAGTGTGTTGGGTCTTCTGAAAATCCATGCTCTTTTCAAAGGTGACAAAATGTAAAGTCAGAGAGGGACTAGCATGCCCGTATAGTTGATGCTTTTCGAAGTGAAGTAGCTTGGCCATGTATTTTTATATTAAAGCATTCCAAATGCACTTGGCCCATGTCATGGACTATTCATTTGCCAAATTCTATTTTTAAATCAAACCTATCTTTTAGTTATGCAAGCAATGAGATGGCAGCCTAAACACGTAAACTTCTGGGTTTTCGTGCATATGTATAAGCTTAAAAAGAACAGAATACAATTTTGGGGTTTGTGGATGGAGAATGAGGGAAGACTGGTTGGTCTCAAACTGGTCTACTAAATTTCAGACGAAGACAGTAAACGGCTGTCTTCTGTGCGAATTGAGTGACATTGCTGCTGCAATTGTATCTGGGTTAGCAGTCATGCATAAGTGGTGGAACAGAGAATTTCAGTAAATGCTTTCTGAACAACTGCTTTGGTTTTCTCTGGCATACAGTCTGTTCTGAATCCCTTCAGTTCCTTCTGGTTGTATCTTTCCTTCCTCATCCAAACAACAACCTTCTAAGTCTGCTCTCAAACACCATCCCCTCCACCACCCTAGTTCTACAGTAGTACGAAGATTTCGGCTTTTAAATTTTTTTTTTCAGAAGAGATCACCTTTAAATACAATTTATTGGTTTATCTGTGCTGAGAAATCGTATCCGTTTTTCCACCCATTTTTGTAAGACAGCTGCTATCTCATGATGCATTTCACTAAATATAGGGAGTCAAAAAGCCAAGTGAAAGAAAGAGTTGGTGTTTGGAAGGGTAATGTATCACTGAATTTCATTTCACTTGTTAAACTCTAGCAGGGAGAAGCCTGGTAGATTATAAAGCAGTAATCCTAATTGAAGATATTATTAGACACCATCCAAGTAGATACAAACATGTTTTTATCGATTGTATGTAGACATTAAATATTTCTCTCTAATCTGCAGTCACCCACAACATGCAGGAAAAAAAGAAAAGATGTTCTTTTTTCAGGGGCATGGTAGGCTCTCAATAAGTATTCTGACAGCAGCAATTATAACATTAGAATTGATCAGAATTACTAAGGTTATTGCTTCTAAATACAGTTAAGTAATACACAAGAAAATCTAGTCACTCAGTGTCATCTGTTGAATGAAGTCACCTAAATTAAAATTACAATCCTCTTCGTCAAGTTAGGTTAATGGATGGCAATTTTCAGATATTCAGTGGAGTGGGTCTGCTCTCTGAGGTGTCAGGATAAGGACTCTAGCATCATACGTACCTCCACTCCTGTTGACTCAGTGCTTATGTTCCCCAAATGGGGCCATCCAGGAAGGAGCCAGCCGCCATCTGTAGCATCTTCCAGAGTGCGTCCTCACTAGAGGCTTTCCTAACTTGGATTTGAGTTTAATTTACCCTAAACCAAGCCTATTAAATTTCCTTCTTCAGTGAGGGAGAAAGGAGACATTTCAAAGAAGTATACTTGGTGAGGGGACCGTCAGGCAAGTCTTGAAATAAAACGTGTGAACTTCCCTGCTCTGTTGCTGGCACGAGGACAAGTTCCTATTCTGTTCTTTCTTTTCGCCGCTCACAAATGACCAACTTATAAATGGCTGGTACACTCTAATGGTTACTCTCTGAGCCCCACTGCTTCCCCACTGCTTTATGAATTTATGTAATTCATAAATTTACTCTGCTCGCACAAGGCTGCATGTTTCAACTTCATCTTGTTAAACTGCCTAAAATCCCTCTTAATTATACACATCTGGTATAGCAAAAACATTGGCGGATAGAACTCTTTTCTATGTTAGTGTGAATTAATCAGATTAGCTTCCCCTCCACTTGACTGAGGTGAATATCCCTGAAGAAATGGAGATTTTGATGGACAGAAAAAAGAAGTCATTTATTTGGTGCGCAGGACTCTTTGGGAGGTGGAGTCCATTTGAATGGCCTGCAAAATGGGGCAAAATGAGGGAACCTAGGGATTTTGGTTACTGGGGAAAGACAAACAAGGCAGTAGAAAGTAAATCTGGGAGAATGACAAAAAGCTAAATGCCGTTTCTAAATGTTTTTTCTTGGCTAATGATGACCCCGGTGGGTGGTGGAGATGTTCTTTTTTCGTCCTCTTCCTGCACACTTGTGTACTTTAGAATTTAAGCTGGTACTATCAGTACTAAAAGCCAGGGATGCTCATGGTCAATAAGCCAATGGATTAGCCTGGGATTTAACCCTAATTTATAGCACGGTTTCTTTGGCGAAATGGCGCTCTCCATTCTAAACTGCTGACTTCACAGTCAACTTCTGGGGCACAAGTCCTTCATGGACGAGGTGCCCTTTCGTGCCTTCATACCGCAAACAAAAACGTTCTAGGTTCGCTGGAGGCCTGGGCCTTACTCATCAAAGAAATCGTAGTTTAAGTGAAGCAGAGGAAAGATTTAATGAACTGCCTTGTCACATCCTTTTGAACAGTGAGTAATCATTCCTAATTTGTTTCATCCATTTTAGGTGTTTGGGGGTAGCTTGAAGAAAGCCTCATGGTAGTTGACAGAAGGCTTTGTCAAGAGCCAGCTATTAAGGATAGCATGGGTTTCTGTGTACATGCTAGTTTCTCTTTGGAATTTTGTTGACCAGTAAGTCGACTTTGGATACTTTCATCTTCTTTTATTTCCCTTTTTGTGCTTGTCACTTCCTTGTTTTTAGTGAAAGATTTAAGCTTAGCTCTGTTGGATGATTCCAGACATTCTTTTCCTGGCATGCAAATGACTGTTGATGTACTCCAGCAGAGAATAATAAAACCCTCTATCACCAGCCCAGTTTGTGACATTTAAAGAATACTTGAAAGGTTATCCAACTTTTTGTCCTGTGTCTTTACTGCAATAATGCCTCACCTATCAGATACCATCTGGAAATGAGGTTTTCCACCTAAGTGAAATTTCCAGATAGAAATTTAAGGACCGATTTTAAAAAGACAGAGTTTTCTGCTCTCCTAGACTGACAGTATGAAACACAGCATGTGAGGTGTGCCTCAGCGTCCTTCCTCTTCTCTAATCTCCCTCCTCCTGTTGCTTTCTGTATGTTTCCACCCTTCAAATCAGCAATTCTAGGATTAACCACAACTCTAAACTTGCTCCTGATGCCTTTGAATAAAGAACGATGTCTTTCTGATGGCCTTATTAAAAAGGGATCTTTCCTAATTACTTATTCCAAAGCAGTAACCTTCGAAATGAGACTTATAGAAATTCTGAGCTTTGGGGAGGCTTGGGGTAGAATTATAAAAACGTAAGCATGATATTCTAAACACTGTAGATTATTAAATGTTTATCGGTGATGATGATGGCAAAACACATTCACATGGATTATTTCTGAAATGCACATTAGCTTGATCTTTGAAAGTGAATTTTCTTTATGGATTCACTTGCAAAATTTAAATGAGACTATGTAAGTATAAGTGTTCCACCTGCTGTTAAAAACTGAGAGATTCATGGCAGACAGAAATAGAAAAAGAGAACACATGTTGGCATAAGCAGTTTGCTGGCTCCTTCAGGGGTTAGTTTTTCATTCACTTTTCTTTGTTTGTTATTTGGTATCACGTGAGAGCCTGAGAAAGTCTATACGTAGAAGCTGAGACTTAGCAGCCCCATTCAACAACCTGGCTTACAAACAAATCAAAAATACACGGCAGCCTAGCTTAGAAAAAGTATGCATTTTTAGGGCTGTGTTTGATCCTGAGTTTTTTGTCCCTTTATATTGTGTTCCCTCCATGTGGTGCCTTAGAATGACAGCAACACGTTTCAAATTTGTGTGAATATAGACAGATTGCGTCTGAAATGCAGCTGCATCCTATCTCTTCTTTCGTGCTGATACTCACTGCCTTGTGTGTATTAAAAGCTCTCCGCGGCCCTGAAATGGTATTTTATTCATTTTTATAGTCCTCCTAGCACCTACTAGTGTCTTTCACATATTTGCTCCGGAACTGTTTCTCAAGTCAACGAGTTAGTGTTTTTGTGATTTAGTCTGCCTCTTAAATCATGAAAGACATTTTAATGTACATATGTATATGTTGATCTGTGTCTGTGAACATGACAAGGGAAAGAAAATGGTCCTGAATAAGTCTAAATGGGTGAAAAAAACAAAAAAAAGGCAAATGCAAAAAAAGTTAAAACCGGTAGAAAAAAGTAAACAGAATGAAGCTTAAAACTGAGATGTTTAAGAGAGTTGAAATAAAAACTTAGAAAGTATAAAATGAAACTAAACCAATTTTCAAGTTAAAAGAGTGACTTTCAGGAAAATGCAAGGATGATAAATGGAAAAGTTTAGTTGTTTTAAAGAAAATCCACTGAAGAATAAAAAGTATAGCAGACAGGCAAATAAAAAGAAGGGGAACTTTTATGAATTTGACTTCACTAAGTAATGATACCTATTGTCTACTTATCTAGGTCACTGCCTTGTGGGTGAGATTTAAGAAACGAAGCACAGATTTAGATCCAATGATTTAAACTCTTCTGCCCCATTCACTCTCGGGGTTGACGTGACTACTTTGGCTTTTTAAGAATGACTATTTTTAATCCTATGATAGACTTGGAGAACATCGATGCAGAAATTTTACATTTTCTCTCTCCTCCACGTGTAAGAGTAAAGATCCCATACATTTTACCTGTTTTTCTGTTAAAAACAAGTTTATCAACATGACATTTTGATTCTGCAGGGGTATCCCCTATATTTTGGCAGGACTGTCTCCTGGCATTCAGTCTGTTGTAACTGGTTTTCCGACACTGCATTTCGACTGGCTGGGGTGGTCAGTCACACCTGGTGCAGTTTCGTAGAAGTGCTGGTTCATGTCACTGTATTGAAGACTGTGTCAGTATTTCCATTAAGAGACTTTTTTCATTCCCTAGCGCTTCTAAATAAGTCATAAAAACTCAAGCCAAACTCAAAGCTGGCATAAAAGGACCTTTTCCCCCCTTCTCCTGTGTATAAGGAATATAAGTGCCTAACTCCCACTAACTCTAACTTCAGTCAGGTTTGTAAACTCTTTACACACTGACAAAACCAAATAAGACCTGTTGACACCTCTCCAGCCTGGGCCTGAAATGGATGTCCAAAAGTTGTTACTGTCTGTGAAAATAACAAGACATTCTATTTAATGTGTGTGGAAGTGGTTTCTTTTCTTTCTTTCTTTTTTGGTGAGTCACAGTTAGTTTTTCCCTTCTGCCTCCCAACTTTGTTTCTAAAATTAAACAGGTATTTTTCTATGTCAAAATTCGTCTTGTTGATGTAACAGAGTTTTTACTCAGAATAAATATGTGTTTTCTTCTAGTCCTGAATTTTGGTACTTTTAAATTTTGGAAGCTTGTGTTCTTGTTTTCTATTAGAAATTATATCATTTATAATTGTGAGTTTTGAGGAAGCAAAATAATAATAATTTTCACTTTGTTCGGTTTTTTTCACATTTGAATTTTTTCATGGTTTTCAGTTTAAATGAAGGGTGGCATGTTTAAATAGCAGCTGCATAATGAACCTTTCCTCTCTCTCTGTGTTACCTAATTTATCTTATTTTCATTGTACTAAAGAGGAAAACAGGCAAGGATTTTTATAAATTCAGCATTAAACATTAAAGGATCTTCCAGTTCAATCCCTTAATTTGCAGATTAGGAAATTGCTTTGGGCTCTACCCTAGGCATTGAAATTGTTGGGGTTTTGTATGCAAGTTGCTGGGTTGCTTGGAAATGCTATCCTGATCACTGGTACAGTAAGTCTATGGCTTTTGGCAATTTCAGGTACTTAATTGACTTTTATTTTAAAAAGCTTGTCATTAGTGTTGAACTTTTCAGAATTTAGGATAGGTGTGTGTGTGCATTTTTTAAAGAAACTAATCTATTTTAATGGCTGCAGTGGGAAAGTTCACACATGTTGGTAGATTATAGATTGTAATAGACATCTGGTATTACCTGTGTCATGAAGGGAAAGAGGAATGGTTTGCAGAAGATCGCTAACAGTTACTGCTGCTGGGCAAAAGTCTCTTGGGGTGTGTGTGTGTGTCTGTGTGTAGCAGTAGTAGTAGTAGAATTGAACATAGTTGGGAAAAGAAAGTGGCTTTTGAAAATGACCAGCGGTATCTTCCCCCTGCCGTGGGTCTACCCTGGAGACCTTGAGTCATTACCTGAAAGTGGTCTGAAAAAATGTGAGTGATACAAGTGGTTTGGGGAAGATAGATTGGACTCGGCTTTAAGCACCGACATCACTCATGAGCTTCTCACAGTGTTGAGTCTTTTTCTCAGGCCAGTAAGGTGCTGCAGTGCAAGATACCACTGAGGTGCTTCGGGGTCAGATTCACCTGTAGCATTTCCTCAGATCAGACACTTCACTAAATTTCACGCAGGAAAAGCTACATTGCACTGTAGACGTCACCGTGCCACAGGTGGGGCAGCACCTTGCTGTGTGGCCAGATGGCACTGTGGGTCTGTGTGGTGTCTCCCACAGTCACTGGACTGCGGATGGGGTTAGAAACAGCCTCTTGCCCACTGACTCAGTGCTTTGATATAGTGACCAAGATGGACATCTTTGACAGAAACACTGTCTTCCCTTTTTGGTATCATTATATAAAGCAATTTTGCCTTTGATCAGGCTTCATTTAAATGAAGAGAAGAACGTTTTTTAGAATAGTGGTTTTGAGACGACCAGTTTGGTGAGATGAAATTAAAATGGAAAAACAACGCAAATGAAAAGGAAACCTTTTAAAGTGCTGAAAAGTAGTCGGAGACAACCATTCACAAAGTGGGATTTCCAAGAAACCGTTGCTGTTTAAGCTTTCACATCATTGCCCCTGTATTTAAAATTTAGAACTGATAGTCCCTTGATCGAGCCAGACTCAGGTTACGATGGAGAGAGCTCTCAGTATGGCAGAGACATTCGAAGTAAGAATGCCCTGTTCTGCCAGGACTGTCATTATGACACTAAAACGTACCCTTTTGCTGAGGCCAGAATTCAGAGTCGCTGCTTCCAGCTTCTGCGCTGATTTAGACAGCAGATGTGTAAAAGGCAGAGCGGTATTCAGGGTCGCTTGTCACATGGCTTCGGGGCAAGAGGATGGGTATCTGGCAAGAACAAGAACCCTTAAATGTGACTGGGTCTTACATTTCTAAACGTAAAATCCCTGACCAGAAGCCGCTTGGTGCCAAGTGCCTTTGCTGTGATGTCTTCGCCCAGCACAGAGCTAAATGGTTGCTTGAGAATCCACCAGCCTTCTCTAGTCTGCAGCCGAGGCTGAGTGTTATCATTGTTTTGCATTTTCTTTTATCGTCTTGGTTGCATTTAGTCTCGCTGTATTTTTTCCTTCTTTACTCCTCTTCTGGGCTGCTAACTCTATCCAGATGGATCAAGGAGTATTTTTACAACTTTGTCAGTAGTGCAGTTGGTCTTTAGTTTTTACTGTGTCTCCTGGGTTCCTTTACTTTAGACCTATTCAGAAATCATGGTACCAGTTCAGATTTACTCCCAACCCATGGGGCCTCCAGTTTATCTAACCTGTGTACTTTTTTCTTCCAGAAGATTTTTTTTTTTTAATTTATATTTTGTTCTTAAAATGTCCTTTAAAAAGTATAAACATAAATCATCTGGAATAGTAATTCTCAACTATCTCGAAAGGTGTTTGAGGACTATTTCACGGTTGCTATGATTGAAGCAGTAAAATTTTAGTTTATAGTTACAATAACTTTCCTCTCATTAGAAAAAAATATTAAAAAGCTCAACTTTATGATTTCATGACATATTACCAACCCCCAAATACCGTTCCTAATCCCTACCCCCTTACACACGCTCGGTGAAATGCTAATAGGAAGCTCAGAGAAGACCCAGAAAAGTGAATGATCTATATTTGACCCCATTCTCTCAGGTGCTTTAATTAAAATGATAGTATAAAGGTCTGGGTGGAGGCCCAGTGAAAGCATGACAAGTTTAATGTATATTTTACTATAGTTAAGTATCTGCTGCTTCATCTGTGGTTTGGAAAAGGACTTTCTGTATCCAAATTTTCTCTCCATCCTCCCTCCTTACCTGACCTGAAATTACCCACTTGTAGGTTAAGCCCCAGGAAGTTATAACGTGGAAAGAGCAGAGAGCATTGCCTTGTAAATCAGGAGCTCTGCATTCAGCCAGAACTGCTAGCAATTGGGTATGTGTTCTAAGGCAAGTGCCTTTATTAACCAGGGCCTTGGCTCCATTAGCCATCACATGAGGGCTGTGATAAGGTGATCCATGAGTACCTTATTACCTCTGATAACCTGAGATTCTGTGAAATTTCTAGGGAGAGAAGGAAGCCCACAGTGTACTGAACGTCACAGTTAAATACAGACCGTGTTATCTCTAATAGAAGCAGAACTTGGGCTCTGAGGAACATCTCTCAGGAGTGTTAGGGAGCCCCTGGTGGCAGGTAGGGGACCGGCCTGGGGTGCTGGGCCCTGAGGTGGGGAAGGAGGCCAGGAAGGGAGGGGACCTTGGGTTAAATCTTCACGGGATCTTTCTGTCCTGTGTCATGCTTCTGCATTTCCTTCTACTGCTCTTGTTATTTTAATTGTGCAGTTATATGCTCAGCATCTACCTGAAATGTTTTTATAAATGGTATGAGGTAGTGATCTGATTTTTTTTCCAGGTTGGTAGCCAGCTGTCCTCACACAACGTCCTGAGTGCTTCCACCTTTCCTTACTGATTTGAAATGCTTCCCTTCGTTTGTGTGTCTATTTCTAGACTGTACTGTATACCATCCAACTTAAAAAATACTCCTCTGTCAGTAGCACACTGTTTTCAGGACTGTAGCTTTGTTGTGCTGGTTGACATCTGGCAGGCTATGTCTACTTTATTTTCACTTTTTTCAAAATAGTCACATCTAGACTATTGAGTGTATTTCTCTAGTTGGACTTTAGAATAAGTTTGACAAATTCTATTTTAAAAATTCCATTGGAAATTAATTTAGGATAGCACTGAATTTAATATCCTTATTATATCAGATCTTCCCACTCAGGAACAACGTTTATTTCTCCATTTATTATGATCACCTCTCATGATATTCAACAAATTTTTGTAGTTTCTCTTTACATAGGGTCTGCATATTCCTCATAAGTTAATTACATCTTTTATTCTGTTGTTCTTATTGTTTCTATTGTGGATGACTTGTCTATTACATTTTGTAACAGCCATCACTAATATATAGAAATCTGTTGGGTTTTGTGTATTTTCCTTACATCCAGTTGGATTATCAAAGGACGCACAAGCATATTAACTTCAAATAGTAACTGTTTTAGGCATTTATTCTCCTCTCTCTTTCCCTCCCTCTTTGTTTCCAGCCATTGCACTGCACTGACCGAGTTTTCCAAAACAATCTTGAGTGATAGCAGTGATGGCAGACATTAAAGGGAATTTTCCTCATATTTTACCATCAAGTATAATTTTCACGGAAAGCTTCTGGTATAAACACTTTGTCGAGTTAAGGGATTCTCGTTCCATTCCTAGATTATTTAATAAGGGGTCCCTCCACCCCCAAACACACATAACTAAATAGAGTTATTGCATTTATCAAATGCTGTTTCCACAGTTTTTAAGAGCATCATCTAGTTGTCCTCTTTGAATCTATCTAGAGTAAATTTCTTAGTGTTCAGCTGGCCTTGAATTCTTGGGAAAAGTTCTATTCCATCATGATATGTCATTCTTTTTAAGAAATTTCTGGATTCAGTTTATTGGCATTTTATTTAGTAATTGTATATCAGAATTCTCAAGTGAGATTTTTTTTTTCTCGTGCTCTCTCCTTGCACGGTTTTGATGTTAAAGTTACACTGGTCTTGTGGAATGAGCTGGAAAGTATCTCATCTTTTTCTGCTCTAGAAAAGTTTAAATGAAGTGTGGATCAGCTCTTCCTGATACCTGAAGGTTTGAAAGAATTCGCATGTAAAATGGTCTTGGCCTGGGGTTCCCTGGTCCTCTCCTTTTCCTCTCACATTTTTCATCTTTCTTCTTTATTTTATGAACGGTTTCCTCAACTTTTTCTCCCGGGTCACCAACTTAGTCTTCAACTGTGCCACTTCCGTTCTGTTAATCAACCTTTCTGTTGCAGTTTTAATTGTGGTGTCTTGTTTTTTTCTTACTGCTCCTTTTTCGTAGCAGCCAATGACGCCTGTGGAGATCAGAAGTTACCTGAATCTCCGCTCTGCACGTCTTCGTGGCCTTCATGCTAGGAGCCCTCTTTGGAGAGGTTTCCTAAATTGTTTAAAGAACATTTGCAGAAGCTGTGTCCTGGGGCCAGATGACCCAGAGACACCCTATTGACTCAGGAAGGAAGCGTGGCCTAGCTCTTCCGGTGTCTGTCCCTTGACTGGTAACCTTCAGGAGTCCCCTGCTGGCCCACTTGTTCTCCAACTTGGAATATCTTCTGTGCCTGCTGAGAGCAGCAGCTCGCTCTGTGCCACGCTCTTGCCCTCCGCCTGTTTTGAGTTGTGGTTCTCTGTTTGGATTTCCCCACCAACTTGACGCTATATGCATTTCATCTTCCATGAATTTCTCAACTCTTCTGATTTGGTGATGGTACCCTTTATTGTTTTCGAGGACTGCTAGGCATTCGTTTGTTTTTAAATTTACAGTCTGTGATTTTAATGGTATTTTGAGAGAGAAGTAAATAAAGCTTATTCAGTATACCATCTTAAAGGGTACTCTGTAGTACAGACTTCCAGCAAATGATTTTATCATAAAAGATGTTTCCTTTGTTTCTGGCCGTTTTCACAGGGAATTTGCACACATTCAGAATTAGGCATAGATTCTGAGTATCAAAGGAATAATAAAAATAGAGCTATTGTGTACAGAGTGGGATGTGGGAACTCCTGGAAAATTTCTGATGGGTGTCGTGTACATAAACATGACACGTTATGATGGGTAAGACTTTCCAAACAGTAGTGCTTGAAATAGAGAGCTAAATATAACTTAGTTAAATACAAACCGCCTCTAACTGTACCGCTGTGAGATAGTGGTACTTGGCAGCCAGGGACCTAATAAATACGACACTTTTGAAATGTGATTAGAATCCAAGTGGGTTTTACTCTGCAGTGAGGCATGTGGCAGGACACGCTAGCACTGACTTTTCTTTTTGTCTTTCCAGTGGAAAACTGAACTTCTTTGTTTGAGTGAGTACTGTTGGGAATTTTTAAGTAAAAACAAGAAGTTAAGAATTCCATTCCTTTTTGCCAGTCTTTCCTTCTAGCATAATTATCAATTAATGGAGCATTAAATAATCATTTGCTTCATATTATTATTCTTACCCTTTCATACTTGGATTATTTTAATAATTTATAGCTAGTGCTACAAATGTATTTAATTAAAGTTACGCATCAAAATAAAATAATGACATGGGAAGGAAAGGGTTATTATGTTTCAAAAATATATTAATAAAGTACATATTAAAATTTGAATATTCAAGTTATTTTGAAAATGTCAAAATATCTTGCCTTCCCCCTGATATCTTTCTTTCCTTTCTTCCTTCTTTCTCTCTCTTTCTTCTTTCTTCTCTCCTTCCTTCCATCCTCCCTCTCTCCCTCCTTCCCTTTTTCTGTCTCTTAACAATAAAGTCCCTTGTCTTTGTTCAGGGCTCTGCTGTCCAGATTCTTCCTCGGTTTGTTAGACTGTGGCTCAACTGACTGATATTTCACCATATTTCTGTCTCTGGGCAGTGGTAGACTGACCACAGAATACTTTTCTATGAGTTTTCTTTCTTCCCTCAGGGATATGCTTGATTGTCTAGCTGTCAGCATGTGGACACTGTGCTGATTAAACATTAATGAATTTAAAATGGGCCACTGTTCCCATTATCATTCCTAGAGCAGCACCCTCTCTTGCTGGAGCACCTAGCGTTCCCAGAGTCCTCTGCTTACAGCGACGTCATCTGGTATCTATAACAGACATCAGTGTCTGTTAATCTGGGAGGAGGGGCTCTTTCCCTGGATCACGTAGCTAATGCTCTGGCACATCCTTTGAGGCACTAGAGCCCTTCTGATGAGGATGAGGTCAAGAGCCTCACATAGTATCGCTAGTTGATCTCGCCATCGGGCAGCTGCATAAGCAGGAAATATCCAAACACAGGTCTTAGCTAGGCATGACATCATATCCCTTCACAAGGCTTTTCCTGGAATATAGGGATTTGAAGGGTTTTCTCTTCCAGTGATCCTGCACACCCTCTGTTAGAGATGCTAAATGAGCAGCAACAGATCCAAGCACTTATTTTAAGAAGATAATAAGTGAAGCCCCTGAAACTAAGACAGAGAGGTGCCAGAAGACTAGCTTGAGATCATGGCACATCCATTGCCAGGAACGGCAGCTTGTATGTCACAGTCAGGAGTGGAGTATGCTGTTTTTTTAATTAATTAACCATGACAGGTTCAAAAGTGATGACTGTGGTTATAAGTCAAAGACTGGTTTTCTGCTTATATTTTGGTTTTCTGTTGCTGCATAACAAATCACCACAAACTTAGCAACTGAAAACAATAGTCAATATTACCAATATTATCTCAGGTCAGCAGTCTGACACAGCATAGCTGGACACCCTGCTCAAAGTCTCCCCAGGCTGACATCAAGGCGTTGGTCACACTGGGTTCTCACCTGGTGGCACTGGGAAAGAACCCACTCAAAAGCATATTTAGGCTGTTGGCAGAACTCATTTCCTTGTGGTTGTAGGACTGAGGTCCCCCTCCCCTTACGTCTCAGCTTCTAGTAGCTGCCCCATTCCTTCTCTCCGGTCCAGCAACAGCATGTTCAGTCCTCCTAGGCTTGAACTTCTCTGCCTTCTCCCTGTGGCCCCAACCTGGAAAAAGCTCTGTGTTTAAGGGGCTCACGTGATTACATTGAGCCCACCCTTCATTTAAGGTCAACTGATGGGTAATCTTAGTTCCATCTGCAAAGTCCCTTTTAACATGTAACATAACACGTTCACAGATGTGACACTAGGGGGGAAAGTTACGGGGGCAGAATTCTGCTTATCCCAGCAGAGGTCACACAGCAGGAGGATTTGGATGAGGTTTTGCCCGTTCAACCTCAAATGTTTAGACGATAAGCGTCGTCGTTAGTGTGATCTGTCAGTTATAAAGTATAAGAAAGATAACTGCTGTAAATGCTTTGGGTATGGATAATCTGTAAACTGAGTAATCAAATCTTGTCTAAGTAAATTAGTTGAAAGTTACATAATTATTTACATGTGAGCACACACAAAAAACCCACACACATTTATTCTCTTTATACATTTGGTTAGTCCTGCTTCCCTGAAGGGTACATACCTTTTATCTGTAACATGCAGGCAGGCATCAGGCAGCTGACAGTGTATTTCCAAGGTAGCTGGCTAGACAGTGGTCTGATGGATGTTTACTGCACTTAATAACAGCAGCTGCTATTTACTGAGCACTCACTATATGCCTGCATTGTCCTGTACCTACATGTGTTATTTATTTAGTCCCTGCAATGATTCCGTGGTATGTGTGTTTGAGGATGAGAGAACACACTTAAATACCAGAATTTGCCCACATGTGTTGCAGAGCCCGGATTCAGACTCAGATCTGTTTGACTCGAAAACTTTGCTCTTGACCACCGTCTTTTACCTTTTCCCAAACCTGGGGAAAGTTACACGGTTGGTGGTTTACCTTTGAGAGGTCTTCCACCTCTGTTTCTCACTCTTCTACCTCCTGGCTCCTTTTCACCTCTCTCCAAAGGAGCCTGTGTCCTTTTGCTGTTCTCAAGCCCCAGCCCATCGTGTAGGTACTCTGCTGCCCCTTCAGTCCTCCAGAGTTAGTGGGTATCCGTGTCTCCATCAAGCACTGCAGGCCTTCATCTCAGGACAGCCGATACCTGTGACGCTACGAAAAGAGCATGGTCAAAATAGCTTACACCAGGGCACAATAAAGACAGTAATAATAATAATAATAATAACAATAGCTGGTGATTACTGAGCATTTATCAGTAAGGCACTGCCCTGAGCCCTCGGCGTGCATTTTCTTACTTGATCCTCAGAACCACCTCGTGAGGCAGATACCATTATTACTCCCATTTCCCGCAGGGTATTTTGCCTGCAGAACTTGTAAATCACCAAGTGACTGAGTGTGTGAGAGAGTTTCAAGGGAGCCTCCTTGGCTACTCTGGGCCGTCCTCATGCTTTCTCCACTCCAAAGAGTAGGGTCAGCCATGGGGCTCCTTCGTCTTTGGTTACAACTCTCAGTCCAGAGTTTATTTCAGCCCTTCCTTTGTCTTACTGCAGATTCTTTCTTTCCCACTTATGGGCATTTGCGGCTGTGGATGGTGCCGTCAGGATGGAGCCACCTCTGTAGGGCAGGCGATGCCATTCTGGCCTTAGAATCCCAGGAAGGAGTGTAGACCGTCTCTGTAGAGAGGAGAGGGAGTCCAGGGACATAAAGGTGGCCAGAGGGAGACAAGCGTCTGCCTGAAGCAACCCTCCTGAGAGCTGTGGAGTCCAAAACTGTGGTGAAACGAGACGAAACAATCACACAGAGCAAGGTTGATGGGGTAGGGGGAGCTGTTACTTTGGAAGGGGCAGCAAATCTGTTGAGAAAACAAGCAAACTGCAGTCAGCTTCCTTCCTGCGGCATCCTGAGTGGTCCCGGAGTGCCGAGGGCACGAGTGCAGCCCTTGCCGGGAGCCTGGGGTCTAAGCCTTTGCTGACTGCTCGAGCTGGTGCACTTGACTTAAAGTTTCTATTTTAGGCCACTCTGTATAAATCCACAGAACATAATAAACTTGTGCATTGAATTTTTAAGTAGATACATTCTAAAAATAGTAGATTTAAATTGAATCAAGTTTTAAGGAGAGTGCAGACACTTGGTATTTTAAAACAATCCTGCAGTGAATCCTTTTGTTGTATGAACAATAGAACTCAACTTCCGTGTTTCATAAATTTAGATTCCATGAGGCTTTTCTAACATTTAAGGGTAAACAACACTATCAACTGCCTTTTATTAGGTCTGTCATTGTTTCAGCAGTAGTGCCTGTTAAAACATTGCATCCTGGTCATAAAATACAACTGAAATCACTGGAAAATATAATACGGAGTAGATGAACTTTGACTGTCATAGTTTAAAAACCACAAAAACGTTGTCTTTATGGGTGAGTGTACACTCTCAGTTTTTGATCTTCCTATATTAATAAAGATTGTTACTTTAGGAGAACTAATTTTCTTTATTTCAAGTGCTTTCTCCAGAATTGGGACTCAATAGCATTCCTTAAAAAAAAAACAACAACCTTTCACTTTTAATCTATAATTAAAGCCAAAGTTTTCTTTTAATTTTAAAAGCTTGTCCTTGAACTAAAATAACATGGAACATTTTAAAACATGGCTCCAAGTTACTGTAGATACATTTTATTTAAACCACAGAGACTGCAGTTAAATTTCTCAGTGCCAGACAGACTGCAAATTATAACTGTAGCAGAAGTGACTATGAATTTCTGGATGTTGTAGTACCAGCAAGGCTGGTTGTTATTTTGGAGCTGTTCCTCCCTTTGGGCTCTGCTCATGAATGACTTAATCCCTATGTAAGATCAAATGTCATGCGTGTTGCCATGCACAGAAAAAACCAGGAAAGCTTCCTTTGCGACTGCACAAGTTCAGAGCACCTGCAGAGGGAGCTGGCAGGAGGAAGGAAGAGTCACAAAGCAAGTTGGAAAGTGAGGCTAGGACACGGTGAAACTCCCAAAGTTGGGTCAATGATAAAAATATCCTTTAAAGCTGAATGCCATTATTTATCATGGCAAGAAAAGGGGATAATATCCATGATGGAATTGTAAAAATGTTTTCACTAAGGT
This sequence comes from Balaenoptera ricei, assembly GCF_028023285.1. Classification (NCBI taxonomy): domain Eukaryota; kingdom Metazoa; phylum Chordata; class Mammalia; order Artiodactyla; family Balaenopteridae; genus Balaenoptera; species Balaenoptera ricei. The sequence continues at coordinate 501,952 of NC_082640.1, read as the reverse complement.
CACTTTTGTACTTGCTATTCTGGTATTTGGTTAGCAAATCTAATGCCAGATTAGATCTAATAATATAGTGTGTTGCTCTGTGTACTGTAGCAAGTGCACGGGCATCTGTCATTTTACTGGGTCCTCACTACGACACTGTGAGGTACAAATAAGGATGATTATCTCGGCTTTCTCGCAGGATGGGAGGGAGGGACCCACTGGTGCACAGCTACCTAATGGCAGAGCCAGAAAGAGAAGCTGAGTCTCTCAGCTTCTCGTTCAGACTCTTTCCACTCGAGTTTACGGTGTTTTCCATCCTCGTTAAGTGTACTCAGATTTTTTAAAAAATAATCATTTATGGAGTTGGCCTCTCCAAAACAGTGACTCTTAACTTATTTGGAGCTGTTCCTCCTTTTGCACATGGACTTCTTTGACAATTGGATAAAAAGCCTTGGATCCTTCTCCAAAGAAACAAACAAGCACTTCCCCACCCCACACTTCTCTGTAACTGGGACGGCAGCAGGGGTAACTCTGATCCTTTGGATCTAAATAGGATTCTCTTGGACACGGTTCCTGCTGTGGAAGCTCAGACCCTTCTGAAGATTTCTGATGATGCCTGAGAGTTCTGTCTTTGAAGCATGTCGGGAACATTTACTCTCCAAAGTGCGTTCAGCTTGTGGTCACACTGCCATCCCACACGTGTGGTCCCTGTTCTGTATCACGTTGATTCAGATGTGCAATGTGCTCCCTTCCTCAAATGCCAGAAGATCCCCCCCCAGCTCTCAGAAGGCGTGTGCGTGTACTGGGCTGTATGGAGAATTTGGAGGGAATGAAGGAGGGCTTTACATCCCGGCAGCGCACACCGCTTCCTACAGAGCACTGCGTGTCCTTGTCCTTAAGCGTCCCTGGGCCATTTCGCGTGGGACTCTTCCCTGCCCGCTCTGTCCCACGTGGTCCCCACAGCAGCATAGACTCTCCCAGCTCCACGCTTCCCCCTACCATCCTTTCCTGCTTACCACCTAAGTCCCCCGTTGCTCCAAAATCTCCACGTTCTTCCCACGTAGTGTTCTGTCATCCAGCTCTCTCCTGCTTCAGCTACAGAACTCTGTCCCAGGCCTACTTCGTGCGCTCAACCCACTCCCGAGGTTCTGAGCAAATCAGAAGGGCCTCCTAGTTCATAACCTTCACTTTATAAGACATTTGTGATATTAAAGGGCAACTTACTTTCTTCAGTTATACCTGTTATTTTAGGGGTTCCAAAGATTTCCTGAAACCCCCCTAGGCTTGGAACCCCGTTTGGAGGTAGCTCTGGGTTTCTGGTCTTCTTGGGGCCGTGTGAGTTTAGGACCTAATCGGGGCTGCTCTCTGGGCAGAGGGAGTGATTGGGCACAGAGCACTTTCACGACCGCCGCAGGGTCGTATCTAGGTGGGGAGACGGTGTGCAGCCCTCCCAGGAAAAGTGAAGAACATGGTATAGGAATAGAAACTGGCAAAAAATTGCATAATAAAGTACAGTGATTTTAGGAAAGGAGTCTTTTAGAGCATTTCTTTCATTTGATTTAAATTTGAGACTATGTTATTCTGAGAGATGAATTCTTTTCCCTAGTGACGGAGCTCCCCTCCTTGGTCTGTGATTTCAAAGTACCGCTGCTTGAGGTCTCCCTCTATTTCAGGGTATTCTGGCCTGTATGGTCTTGTTCTTAGTTGTGATTGAGCAGTCCCAAAAGATTTTCATCCGACTTGAAAGCAGTGATGTGATTGGGCTAGAAGTTATCATATTTCTGAAGGAAACTCCCTCTTCAGTACCATGATATGACTTGGAAATATCACTGGTGGACACAAATGTTAAGAAACTGACAAGAGATCTGGAGCTAGGGATAGACCAGAGATGTTGTTGTACCCACTGCAATTCTGAAGTTGCATTGCAGAGGTGGAAACCCTAAAACTGGACATGGCGCCCTGTCCGTGCTTCCTTCCAGCAGTGGGCGCCGCCTGTGGTCCCTGATGCCTCAGTCCACTCCCTGATCAATCAGAGGAAGGCTGGGAGGAAGCAGCATGAGTGTTAAACCAAAGAAGCAGCTTCAGACACGTTTTGTCTTGTCTAACCAGCTTATCACGATTCGACTGGCCTCTGCAAGTCCTTCCTGCCTTCATAAAAAGACTCAGCCAGGGCTAAAAGGCACTGGGTCCACCGCTTTGTTTTAACCACTGACCATTTAAATTTGGGTACTTGGGACAATTTATATATAAATTTCTTTCCTGGGAAGGAAGGGCTATCTTAATATTTGACTACGTATCAGATAAATATATTTTGATAAAGAGTTAGAGAATCTGATTTTGAGAAAGAATAATCCAGAACAATGATATTAAGTATAAATATGATTACATGCCAGGTATAAGAAATAACGATGTCAGAGATAGAAAGATAAAAGAAACAATGAACAATAGCAAAGAAAATCGAGAGGAGAAAGATACAAGAGAACGTCATAGTGCTGTGGGGAAAAGGACCTTCGAAAGTTGATGGAATTGAAAAGGAGAGAGCTGGGGGAAGAGGGGAAACTCAGAGAGTGGCAGGGCAGTGACTCTTATTTCTGGATCAGGGTCTGCCTACTAAGGGTCAGAGGGTCGTCAAACGCCAGGGGTTACTGACCAGTTAGGCCTGAATGGGCTCTTGAAGGGATTTGTGGATCCCATGTTGAGTAGTGCTGGTGAGTCTTTCGACTAGTATTCTTTACTTATTGATTACTGTGGGATTTAGTTTAAGTCTTTTATAAGTTTGTCCAGTCTTCTCCCAGGGCCCCATGAACAAGATGGGCCTTTAAGGGAAGAAGAATGTACTGAAGTGTGTTGAGTCAGAAGCATCAAGAAGTAGCCCCTTCTATGCTGATACGGAGACTAAGGTAAACTGGCAAGAGGGGAATCTGGCCTTTGTGACCAATTAGTAGTGAATCCAGAATAAGAGGTTCCTTTAAGCCAGAGTTTAAGAATAGGAAGCAAAATACATGGTCACAAATCAAGCCCTACCTTACCTTCAACTTTTTCATCGTAGGACGATTCTAGGAATCTCTGCTTTCACAGGAATTCTATAGGAAACTGCGGACATTTCTGTACTTTTGAAGATTCCTCAGAATTCACTCTATCCCTATGAGATTTAGGGAATCGCTCAGGTGTCCTTTCTATGTAGAGTCGCTTAGAACTGTGCTGTCCGATAAGACAGCCACTGGCCGCGTGAGGTGACAGAGCCCTTGAAATGTGAGTAGTCCAAAGTAAGATGTGTCAACACGTATGGCGGGAAAAGCATGGGAAATATCTCATTGGTAATTTTTATATTGTTTCCATGCTGAAATGATAATATTTTGGCTGAATTGAGTTAAAGAAGATATTTTATTAAATCTGTGTTTTCTTTTTCCTTTCACTTTTTCAAGCGTGTCTACTAGACAGTTTAACATTGCTTATGCGGTTTGCATGTGTGGCGTGCAGTATAATCCTGTTGGAAAACAGTGCCTTAGTGGTGGCAGGAGGCAAGTGGTTGAAAGGCCTCCTCGTTACAGCTCGAAGGTGTGGAGTTGACCTTCAGGAAACCCTGCTGTCTTCAGGGTCCTTCATGCATGTGGCCTAGAGCCATATTCATGTGCCGGCTCACCTTTGTTTTATTATTGTTACCAGACCTCAGAAATCAGTGTGAAGAACAGAAGTAGTTTGCTACTCTCCTTAGATTCTGACTTCCCTACCATATAGATTCTGTCTCATTCATCTCCAGCTCCCAACATATCTGGTGTAGAGTTGGTTTCATGTGTGTGTTAAAGAAGTACAGAAATGCATAGCTGAATGGTGCACAAGAAAAATATAGGTTCTATAGGTTCAGGTAGATAATCGAAGACCTTGTGACGGTCAGTGAACTGAGTCAGGGGAGAAAGCATGTGAAGTTGGGAGCAAAGCGTTTCCTACAGCAGGTGTTAAGTATTCGACAGTGCGCACCAGTGTCCCCGTCTTTACAGCCAACATGTCTTCGAATTGGTTGGTGTACATGCCATACCAGCTGTTAAATTCTTTAATATTCTCTGGTTGGAAGTATTTCTTAAGCTTTAAAAAAATTTTTCTTTAAATCAATGAAGAGAGGTAATAGTTTCCCTCTTCAGGGAAAGAATGTAGGAAAACGTTATTTAAAAATTTTATAAAGGCTGGCATCATCCACTTTCCCATTTTTTTAAGGGCACAAAGTTGCCATTGGTTTAACCTGCTCATTTCTGATAGAATGATGCAGAGGCCAGTTTAATTTAATCTGTACACATATGACATGAGTCACTGTACTTTCAAATGAATTTTAAAAAAATAGGATATAAGCTTTCATTTAGAAAAACATGGTTTTTAAAAAAATTAATTTCCCTTGAAAAACAAGTGGATTAACTAGAGGAACATTTAGGGTAGGGCGGGAAGAAAGTTCTGTTTTCTTTTTTTTTTGAAATTCAAAACCTAAGTTAGTTTTGCAGGTCTAGCCCATATTTAATGCGGTGGTCGCCAGGTTGCTGTGGCGTATTTGTCAGAGAGGGCAGAGAAACATGGTGCGGAGGCGGGGAGGTGAGCTCCAGACGGCTGGGTCTCTGTGCTCCTTCTGTGTCTCTTCACGCGGGCTGGGCTCTTGCCTCTTCACGTTGCCTTATCATCCCCAGGACCACAGCCTTGGGCACCCTAGGCCTGCTTTCTTCGAGGAATCCCTCCCATTCCTCTACTCTTTCCTCATCCAGGAAAGAGTAGCTGCACACAGTAGCGCAGCCCACTTTAATTTAATGCTTCCATTTTCATTTCTTTTAAAATCAAAAGAAAAATGAGTATAATAACAGTGAACATATGATAGGTTTTTTAGGGAGGAAGGAGTCCACAAAGGCAGAAGTCGCTAGAGCCCACAGGTCATAACGCAGCCCTGAGCCCACCCCTTAACTCACCAGGATCTTTCTTCCTGCTTTCCAGTGGGACTGCTATTATGTTCTGACAGTTTAGCATCCTAATAACCTGATGTATTCTGATGTGATACATTCCTCTCTCTCCATCAGTTAGTCAGTCTGTTTGCAAAAAAATCATTGAGAACCCTTTCTGCTACATATTGGATGTAAAACAGTGAACATCACAGACAGCATATTGTGGAAGGCAAGTATTGAACAAAGAAGTGTGCCAGATGCTACGAAGAAATACAGGATACCATATAATATATAACAGAGGAATTTTGTCCAAGTACATTGTTAAAGTATTTTTTTAATGTATCCTTACAGAGAATCTTTATATATTTAAGAGCAAATATGAAAGTAAATTCTTTCTTTCCCCCATTTTTATATAAAATATAGACTATTCAACTCAACAACAAAAAACAAACTCAATTAAAAAATAGAAAAATGTATCTTTAGGATTTTTTTTTTTAAAGAATTCCAAGATACTCTTTTTTTTTTTAAAGACACCAACTGTACTTGAACATTTGTTACTTTTTTTTTTTAATTAATTAATTTATTTATTTTTGGCTGTGTTGGGTCTTCGTTGCTGTGCGAGGGCTTTCTCCAGTTGCGGCAAGCGGGGGCCACTCTTCATCGCGGTGCGCGGGCCTCTCACTGTTGCGGCCTCTCTTGTTGCGGAGCACAGGCTCCAGACGCGCAGGCTCAGTAGCTGTGGCTCACGGGCCTAGTTGCTCCGCGGCATGTGGGATCTTCCCAGACCAGGGCTCGAACCTGCGTCCCCTGCATTAGCAGGCAGATTCTCAACCACTGCGCCACCAGGGAAGCCCCCCTTTAGAATTTTTTATGTATAGTATTATGCTGTCTGCAAACACTGACAGTTTTACTTCTTCCTTTCCAATTTGGATTCTTTTTATTTCTTTTCCTCTCTGATAGCTGTGGCTAGGACTTCCAAAACTATGTTGAATAATAGTGGTGAGAGTGGACATCCTTGTCTTGTTCCTGATCTTAGAGGAAATGCTTTCAGCTTCTCACCATTGAGTATGATGTGAGCTGTGGGTTTGTCATATATGGCCTTTATTATGTTGAGGTAGTTCCTTCTGTGCCCACTTTCTGGAGAGTTTTTATCATAAATGGATGTTGAATTTTATCAAAAGCTTTTTCTGCATCTACTGAGATGATCATATGGCTTTTATTCATCAAAAAGAACACAAATAACAAATGTCGGTGAGGATGTGGAGAAAAGGGAATCCTTTGACAGTGTTGGTGGGAATGTAAATTGGTGCAGCCACTGTGGAAAACAGTATGGAGGTTTCTCAAAAAAACTAAAACTAGAACTACCATATAACCCAACAATTCCATTCCTGGGTACATATCCCCAAAAAACCAAAAAGACTAATTGGAAAAGATACATGCACCCCAAGGTTCATAGCAGCATTATTTACAATTGCCAAGATATGGAAGCAAGTGTCCATCAACAGATGAATGGATAAAGAAGATGTGGTACATGTATACAATGGAATATTACTCAGCCATAAAAAAAGAACGGAATTTGGCACTTGTAGCACATGGATGGACTTGGGGGGTATTATGTGATGTAAATAAGCTAGACAGAGAAACACAGATACTGTATGATATCACTTATATGTGGAATCTAAAAAATACAACACACTGATGAATATAACAGAAAAGAAACAGAGTCACAGATATAGAGAACAAACTAGTGGTTACCAGTGGGGAGAAGGGAGGGGGGAGGGGCAGTAGAGGGGGGGCGGGCAAACTATTAAGTGTAAGGCTCAAGTGTATATTATACAACACAGGGAATAGAGCCAATATTTTGTAATAACTATTAATAAGTAACCTTTGAAAATTGTATAAAAATTTTAAAAATAAAAAAAATAAAAATAAAATGTTTTTAAAAATGGAAAAAAGACTTATTAGACATTTCTCCAAAGAAGATTTACAAATGGCCAATAAGAACATGAAAAGATGCTCAACATCACTAATTATTAGAGAAATGCAAATCAAAACTACGTTGAGGTACCACCTCAAACCAGTCAGAATGCTATTATTAAAAAGTCTACAAATAACAAATGCTGGAAAGGGTGTGGAGAAAAGGGAACCTTCCTACACTGTTGGTGGGAATGTAAGTTGTTGCAACCACTATGGAGAATGGTATGGAGGTTCCTTAAAAATCTAAAAATAGTGTTGCCATACGATCCTGGCAATCCCACTCCTGGGATTATATCTGGAGAAAACTCTAATTTGAAAAGATACATGCACCCCTATGTTCATAGCAGCACTATTTACAATAGCCAAGACATGGAAACAACCTAAATGTCCATCGACAGATGAACAGATAAAGAAGATGTGGTATGTATATATACACAATATATAATTTTACTCAGCCATAAAAAAGAAGGCAGTCATGCCATTTGCAGCAACATGGATGGACCTAGAGATTATGATACTAAGTGAAGTAAATCAGAAAGCTAAAGACAAATATCATATATCACTTATATGTGGAATCTAAAATATGACACAGATGAACTTATTTATGAAACAAAAGCAGACTCACAGACACAGAAAACAAACTTACGGCTACCAATGGGAAAGGGGGTGGGGGAGGGATAAATGAGGAGTTTGGGATTAGCAGATGCAAACTACTGTATATAAAATAGATAAACAACAGGGTCCTACTGTATAGCCCAGGGAACTATATATTCAGTATCCTGTAATACACCATAATGGAAAATAATATGAAAAAAAATCTATGTGTATAACAGAATCACTTTGCTGTACATCAGAAACTAACACAACATTATAAATCAACTATACTTCAATTAAAAAAAAAAAACCCAAGAAGAGATGCCACTTCCCACCAATTAAGATGGCTGTTGTCAAAAAACAGAAATTAATAAGTGTTGGTGAGGATGTGGAAAAACTGATTCTCCTTCTGATTTTTCCCCATGTAGCCTTTGAAAAAAATGTAATTACATTTATTGATATTTCTTTGGCTGCTAGATTTTAAGTGATAGAACTTCCTCACTTCAAAACTCTAAAGGGAGTATCCCAGGTTTTCTTCTGGTATTTCTGAGTCTCAATTTGTACCTTAAATATTTTATTTCTTTGGAATGTATCTTAGCTTGAGAAATGGTATAATATAGTGTGAAGAAAATGTCCAATTTTAATTTTTTCGTAGAGCTACCCAGTTATTCTAATACTGTTTATTGATCTGTCTTTCTCCTCCTTCCCTGGTTGGAAATACTACATTTTAAGTTGAGTCTCTCTTATCTTTCTGGTCTCGAGTTTTGTTTCTCCTCATGTTCCAATCCCACACTGTTTTAACTATTGAGGCTTTAGAATATGTTTAAAATCTGGCTATGCTTATTCTCCCTCCGTCTTCTTTTTTCATAGTTTTTCTAGCTATTGTTGCGTGTTTGTTTTCCACTATTAACTTTAGGATCAACTTGTCTCCTCAAAAAAAAGTTTTGTTATTTTTATTGGGATTGTGTTACATTTATGAATTAATTATAGAAAATTTGATTTTTTTAAGATACAGAATCATCTTATCCAGAAGCTTAGTATGTCTGTCCATGTCTCCTTTCGTGGTCATTAGTCATGTTTAAAATGTTCCAAATAGGTCTTGAACATTTCTTGTTAAATTTAGTCCTAGACCCTAATTAGGGTCCTTTCTTCCATCACTTTTTTTAACTGTTGTTTTTACATGAGAAAGCCATTCCTTTCTGTATGTTAATATTGTACTCTGCTACCACCATGAATTTGCTTATCATTTTTGGTAGTTTTTTCAGTTGACTTTCTTGCGTTTTCCAGTAATACAATTATATTATTTTCAAAGAGTAATGATTCTACCTGCTTTCTGAAATTTTTGCCATGAATTTTTTCTCTGGCTTATTGCTTGAATTGTACCTCCAGCCCTGTGTTAAGTAATAGTAATGGTGGTGCACACTCTTGTCTTGTTTCTGACCTTCCTGGCAATACTTCTAGTGTTTTCCCATTACTTGTGATGCTGGCTTTTGGGCTTCAATTATAGTACCTTCAGATTATGGTTTTAGACTTTAAAGATCTGGGTTCAGATCTTCTTCTCTAGCAGTAACTAACTAAGAAACATCAGGTAAATCATCTAACTTATCTGATTTATATCGGTATCTATAAAATGAGGGAAAGAAAAAATCCCTACCTCACAAAGCTATTGATAATAATTGTGAAAGCACTTGATAAATTGTGGGGATAAATGTCCCTTGTTATTCCTGTTTTCTCCTGTACAGAATGCTTCCCTACAGAACACCTGAGAATTGTAGAACTGGATTTCCCGTTGTGGCTCTGAGCTGTTTTGTAATTCCATTCACAACACAGTTCCTACATATACTCCAAGGTTGGAAAGAAATAGTGCTGTTTGAGTGATGAGCAAATTCCTTTGCTGACATTTAACCAAAATGTATTCCAAACCTGAAGCTTTTTGGAAGGCTAAGAAAATGTTGGTCACCGTCTTGTAAAAAAGTGAAATAAAAAATGTTTATGTACCTCAGCACTTCCTGACTGAGCTGGAAGTGAGTGCACTGAGGTGGTGTTATTTTGTGGTGTTTCAGTTCTGGGAAAAATGAAACCAAAAAATATAGGAAATTTTTCAAGATTTTTGGTTGTGAAACCTTTCCTTTTTTTTCTACTCTGGTTAACATTGAGAGGGCCGTATAAATTTGATTCAACTGCAGCTCTTCTGCAAACTGATTGCGGCCAGTGATCCCTAACTATAAATGTTGCTTCTGTGTGGAAGTCTGCGTTTTAGAGCATGAACTGAGTGTCCAGAGATACTGATGGCTGCGCTCCTTTGTCAGACGTAACGCCGTCTCCCCATAGCCTTGCGCACATGTACAGTAACTGGCTGTGGAGGAGTTTTGTATCCTTTTAAAATGAGCTTCCGGATTAGTTTCTGTGCAGAGTTGTGTCTTGGTCCAATCTGATAAGATTTGCAAATGTACTTTTCCTTTGTAGGAAGCCACCCACAAGTAGCTCCCTTCCTCAAAGGGTTTTTGTTACTTGAAGTGTGTCAACTTGCTCCTTCCCTTCATGCTTGCAAAGTAAAATGTGTGGTCATTTGAATGTCCCTTTTGTTCTCTAACACCACTTACCTTCCTCTTTTAGACAGCTCTCAGAGGACCTAGGTATTAAGGTGGTAAAGTTACTTTTTCAAGCTGCAGCAGCCTTCTTCACCTGGTTTGCTGGTACATCTGTGGCTTTGGAGATGCCTCTGGCTTTGTCACGTGGCTGGGCTTCGGAAGAGAGCTCCGTACTCCCTCATTTTCCTGGATTCCCTTCTCTGACTCTATGTCGAATTTGAGGAACCTGCCCTTTCTAGAATGATTGTGGATGCAGTTTTGCATTAAAAGCTAATGAGGCCTTAATGTATTCTCTCACAAATACTAGTCTGAAGACACTCCCGTCTCCAGCACGTGTTCTGGATTTGTTAGATGATCTTTAAAGGCATGCACATTTGAAAACATATTCCTTCTTTATTTATACATGCAAAATCATCTTTTGTGACCCGACAGAGCTAATGCATCATGAGAGAAAACCATGGGAGAATGTGCCGTAAGGTCCATCAGTGGATTCTGTCCTTTCAGGGAAATTTGGAAACCCTTGCTTATTAGGCGTGAGTGGCAGCTGCTCCAATAGCAGCAGTACCGTCGTTTACATTATTTCACTTCACAAATGCTTATCAAAGCAAATTTAGTACATTAGAATAAAAGCCAAAATAGAGAGCATTAAATGAATCACTCAGAAACTAACCCCATGACAGACAGAGCCAGAACTGCTAGAAGGGAGCTGGCACAGCAGAGTATCTGAGGCTCCCTTAACACACCCACCAATTCCACATGAAGGACCCCATCCCTAGGTTAATTCAATAGTAAGACAGGAGTCAGGGGAAAAATGTGTTAGTTTCAGTGTGGGAGCATGCTTCCTAATTGTATAAAGTAAAATGAACAACCTAGAAAATGACAGTATGTGTTCAACGTATCATTTTTCTCATTAGACAAACTTCAGAGGACAGAAAGCATCTCCTTCTTGCTCACTACTGTATTACCGGCTGTTAGCAAAATGCAGTAAAGATCTGTTGATTGATTGGTTCATTGATTGATCGCTGGGGGATATAATGAGTACTTCCACCTTTGAAACAATCCTAGTTTGGAGAGGAAAGTATGTCTATCTTTTGTTATGTAAATATAACAGCAAGCAAAGTAAATAAGATGGGCCAGAATCAATTCTTAGGTAATCGGGAACAGACTTTCTGCCATGGAAATGGTTTACATTACTCCAAAAGCAAAATTTTGCATTTAGTGTAAGAAATAGTGGTAAAACACCGAGCTTTTGCTTTCTACCAATAGTGTAAACATTACTGTAACATGTAGTCTCTGGAAATAATTTAGTTAACTCTTATTTTTATACGCATGTTCTGTTCTGGAGACTTGATGCAGAAATACTGATGGAAAGTTTTTTCTTTAAGTGACAGTTTGTTTACAGAAGTCCCTTGAAATCTTGATGTTACTGAAAAGTCTGAAATAAATGTTGCCTCGAAATCGCCTGTTACAGAGCAGCTCCACACCTCCCAGAGCAGTTCCCCACTTCGTTAGTAAATCACCTAAAATCCATGAAGGTCACGGAGACCGCTCCCTCTGTGAAATGAAATATTTATGTTCCGATCCCCCAAACATATTGCGGATCGTTTTGGTGTTTTAAGTTGAGGGTACGTAGTAAATTATTCCAAAATTATGGAGGCCAAATGTCATTCCCTCCAGAAGTTTGTGTAATATCTATTTATCTGTGGGCAGATGACTGCTCAGGATAATCAGACGCAGACTTTGTCAAGTTTAGTCTAAGTAAACACAGCTGAACATAAGCAAGTTGGACTATAAGGGTTTTTTGAGCTTTGCCAACAGCATATGACCTTGGAGAATGCTGCTTTTTTTTTTTTTTTTTTTTTTTTTAGTACAGTCTGCTTTCAATGGAAAAGAAGAATTCTTTTTGTTTCAAATTAACAAGTGATGATTAGAAGCTTGTTATGTTCTAATTTTTAGATGCAAGACAAATGAACATCATGCACATACCCAACAAAAAGCTGCCTTCCTAAGGGAGTTATTCCCCCCTTAAGGAGCTGAATTTAAACCAGGAGAGTGGAAGCCAATTAAATGGAGTTTCTTTCTAAAAGAAAACGTTTCTTTGTTGTTGTTTATTTGTATTTTGGTTTTTGTCTCTGTGCCATTTCAACAGATTAAAGTTGTGGCTCCAAATACGCCACTAGAAAATGGACTTTACTGACTTATCCATTCTTTAAGAAGCGTGTGTCCTCAATAGGAAAGAAACTTTGCATTGTCATTAACGTTCGGTCTTCAGTGGAAATCCTCATTAACTGCTTTATGCTTTTCACAAGTCTTTTTTCTTCTTTCTTTTTTTTTTTTTTTTTTAAATACATGTTTCTTTTCACTTACCTAATACGTTCTTCTTTTAGCCTAGTATGGAATCTGATGTTACATTTTTTTAAGGGCACTTCGTGGTTAAAATAAAGTTCCTATTAAATATTTCATGTCAAAAGGTGGACTTTAAGTGAGAACTTCGGTGAAAGGTGGATTAGTAGAGATTTGCCTTGAAACTCCTAGCTTTTCCGTGTTCTCTGACTGGCAGAGAGCCAGCTACATGCTCTGCTCTTTTCCATTCCTTCACTTAAGGAAACTCTTTCCTTGTCACCCTTCGGGTGTACATTTCCTTCTGAGAGCAAATGCAGTATGGATAAAGGGTGTGACTGATAAAGTTTTAAAAATAATTCATCTTTCAAGACTTTGGTATTTGACACTCTTTTTAATCACATGCTGGATAATATTAGCCAGCATATGGGAAAATATTTAGATCTGTGTGCTAAAACATTATTCGTGTAAGACCCATCCGTATTTATTTATTTGTATACCTCTTTCACCTATGTGCTGGTCGATTTCCACGTTACCATGAGTACTCTGACGAGGTAGTACCACCGTGTTTCTAAATCTGTTGCTACGTAATGCGGCCAGGCTGAGGCCCCTTCTTGTTCAGGGCGGCGGCCTGCGACCCTGAGCTCGTCGGCATCCACATTCGAAGGCCCTCAAAGCACTTCCTGCTCTCAGCGTGTCACAGCCAGACTCGGCGGTGCCCTCCAAGCTGAGACGTGCTCTCCCTCCTCCCTTCCGGACTCAGAGAATCGCCACCCACCCGGTCACGGGAGGCAGAGCCGGAGGCGGCAGAGGCTCCTGCCTCGTGCTCCCAGGCCCCATCTCCCCTTCAGCAGGGCTGCCCCCGAGCGAGCGTCCCCGCTGCTGCGTCCTCCGTCCCCACGCCTCTCCTGTCTTGAGTTCCTGCCGCGATCTCACCTTCCACGAAGGCAAGGGGGATCGTTCTGAAATCCAGGTCCTATCATGTCACGTCCTTTCAGGATGGAGTTCACCTTCCTTCTCCTGGCACCCAAACCCAGGGACCCCTCAGCACCCGGCCTTGGCTGATCTCTCACCTGCCCCTTCGCACGCCTCATTCGTTTCAGCTGCACAGAAAGATCTGACACAGGGGTCAGGTGCCGGCATCGCCCTGCCCTTTCACACAGCTGCCCCTTCACCTGCAACACTGCTCCCCATCTTCGCCTCAGTGGCCCCCGCTCATCTTTACCTTGGCCGGTGCTTTCCCGTCTTCGCTGCGTCCTGGTGCTCGGACGGTGATGACGCCGGCCGGGCGCCGGCGTGAGTGGAGGAGGGTGCTTGCTGGACGCCCTGGCCCACGGCCTCTTCTCTGCCGCCCCAGAGGGTGCCATCTCACTCAGAGCCCCACTCGGGGCCCCCGGAGCGCGAGTCACACTGAGCTCTTGTCAGTTTACTCAGAGAGTTGCTTGGGGTGAGACCCATCTGTAATTCGTACAGTACGTCCCCTGCATACGAACCTTCAAGTCGCGAGCTTTCAAAGATGCGAACATGTGTTCGCGTGTCCGGTCACGTGAGTGAGTTGTCACGTGCGTGCATCCTCTGCAAGTGGTCGTGCTTTTGTGTACTTCACTGTACAGGACTGTGTAGACCACAGTCGTGCAGTATCTTTATTTGAAGCCCAGGTTGGCTGGAAGCAAGTGTAAAAGCAGCGGTGATGTAGCTGGTACTGCTAAGATGTAGCAGCGGTGATGTAGCTGGTGTCTCCTGTTGCTGACGATCTGCTTCAGCTCCACCATCTCCCACCTGCTCTCCCTCCTCCAGTCAGTAACTCTTCTGGCCTCTGTTCACTCGATGCCAGCCCCTGCATGCCAGCTGTTGTACTGGGCTACTGTCCTTTTCAAGGGGCTGTACTGTAAGATTTAAAATGTTTTCTTTGTTTGGTTTTTATGTGTTATTTGTGTGAAAAGTATTATAAACCTATTACAGCACAGTACTGTAGAGCCGACTGTTAGTTGGGTACCTAGGCTAACTTCGTTGGACTTAACAAACGTGCTCTCGGAACAGAACTTTTTCGTGTGTAGGGGACTTAGTGTATTTCTAGGGCCTATCACAGTGCCTGACATTTAGGGTGCGTTCAGTAAATGTTTGCTGAACCAACCAATGAACCTGTAAAGCAGTAAATGAAGACACCATGGAGAAGAGCCCATTCTATTGCACTTAAAATTAAAAGATTGGGCTTCTAGTACTAGCCCTATTGTTTACTGAGTTTAGCCTTGGACCTGTCAGTCAGCTTTTCTGAGTCTCAGTTGTAAAATGGGGAAAATGATATAAGTGTGCACAAAAAAGAAATGAGATTAATTGCACATTTATGACTTGCAAAATGCTTGATAAATATTGTTGTCATCACTGTGAATTGTGTTAAGTTGACCCGGACCTTAATTATGCCCCCACAAGGGGGGGGGGAGGGTAAAATGCTGTGTACAAAGTGTAATTTTCCATTTGATACTCAAAAAAATTTGGTGTTTACTTGGGTAAGTTCAGCTTTACTGTAGTGGTGTTATCCATTCTCCATGAAAGCACCAGGCATCCAAAGATGGCACAACAATTCCAAGGGAAATTGCGTATCTCTCCCATTCTGCTGTGCAGTGGGAAGAACTTTTTAATAAATGTTGGTCTCTTTGTAAGATATCAGGAGTACTGAAATAACCTATATATTCTTACTCCAATTTAAGGATACCAAGTACAGCTGTTTAGGATAAAGCAGTGATACAATTAAGGTCTTTTAGGTAACGTATGTTTTAAGTAGTTATTTTTTTCCTTGTGGAATTGTATCAGTCAGTGAACTCTTCATAGAGATTTTTTAATAACAAAGATTAGAGACCTGTCTTTTAAGAACTGGGCATTTCCAAAGCTGTTCCCCCAGATCCAAATGCCATATTCTATCTTGAGTAAAGATCTTCACAATTTAAAACTTTTTCCGAGCAATTAAGAGTAAACACGCTAGCATACCTATATGATTGCGTGGATAACACATGCAAGCTGCCAGCCCAATAACAGCTACGTGCGCCAACCCCAGAAGTGAACAGCAAAAGACCAGTCGCGGACATACTCCTGGAATTGGCCCTGGCGTGCGCGTGCTCACTCTCCTCGAGGACACCGTTCTGGTGTTTTCATAGTATTGCTACTAAGCAACTTCAGTGACCTTCTCCACGCCGTTGCAAAACTGAAGGCGCCATAATATGCAGGCTTGCCCTTTGGGGAATTTTCCACCCTAGAGTGTCAGAGACATAACATGCCTGCCCGTGACCCAGGGGAGACAATTCAAATAAAAAAAACTATTTTGAATTGTTGTGTTATTCATTATCTGTTCCATTTCAGGGTAAATCTTCAACATTGCGTCCTAGTTTGCTGCCACTACAAAAAGAGTATTTGCAATTGTGAAATAATTATAGCGGCTCTTTATTGAGAATTCCTGGCTGCCTGGTGTTTTGCGGTGATTATTACTAACTTCTGCAACAGTTTTCATTGTTCCGTATTTTGTATCTATTTTACAGATGAGAAAAAAAATGAGACGCAGAGATATTAACTGACTTTCCCCAAACCACATGCTAACAAGCAGCAGCACGGGGACTCAGGCCCCGAGCTCTGGCTCCAGGTCTGCTCTCTCCCCGTTGCATGTCGCCGCTGGAGGGGTACAGTGTGATTAAGTGAATCCCACCCTTCGCAGTTCACACTGATTAGCGGTGAACAGGTGCACTCAATTTCTCAATTCAAGATAAACCAAAAAAGGCACTAATCCCATTAAAAGCAGCTGTAGGAATTTGAGTAACTAATTGGGTTATTCTCTTTCTCTGTCTTAAAGACTGCTAACGTTAGCATGGAATTTCCATTTGAATAATTTTTCAATTAATCGTAAACTGGGACTCCCATTTCTCAAGCAGCCTTTTGACAGATGCTTTCAGCACTTGCCCCACACAACTCCCATTACCTCCTTTTTTTTCCCTCCGGTATAAAAATAATCATCTTTTTTTCATTTCTGGGCCCACTTTCTGCTTTTCCTAGCCCTGCTAATTATTTTTATGATGATGACAATTACTCGTGAATAATTAATTCAGTGCATTTTCATCATTACACATCCTTCATTTCTTTATGCTTCTCCAGGGGGTGGTCCTGTAAATTAGCACAAATACAGATTCCTTTGCCTTTCTCTTTGAAAGAAAGGATTTTTGTGCATCCTTTTGTCCAAATAAGAATCTATTATGTGTTATCCAATAAGCTATCTAATAAAATAACTTTCATTTTTCAATTTTTTTCAATTAATCTCATGATTTTATTATTTTTTTCTAAGAAGATCATTCAATTTTAAAAATTGAAGTATAGTTGATTTACAATATTTATGTTAGTTTCAGGTACACAGCATAGTGAGTCAGTATTTGTACAGATTGCACTCCGTTAAAAGTTATTACAAGATAATGGCCACATTCCCTGAGCTGTACAATAGACCCTTGCTGCTTATCTATTTTATACACAGCAGTTTCCCCTGCCCCTCCCTCTCCCCACTGGTAACCACTAGTTTGTTCTCTCTGTCTGTGAGTCTGCTTCTGTCTTGCTGTACCCATTTGTTTGTTTTATTTTTTAGATTCCACATATAAGTGATATCATTCAGTATTTGTCTCCTAAAGTAGGCTGAAAATCAGTTGGATAATATATCCAGTTACTTAGAGTTTGGAAAATAAGAGAAATATATTTTCTAAAAAGCCCGACCGACTAACTCCTCTTCCCATCTTGTGCTGAGGGCTGTGTGATTAAATGCTGCCCGAGGCCTGAATGGAACAATGGCTCACTTCTTCCTGCGTGTTTGTAACGTCCTGTGTTCAGCTCCCATTGTGGTGGCCTGGGAAGGATGGTTTCTCCTCCCTTGTTCAATAGATGCTTTTAGCTCCCCTGGCTTTGGACCCATGTGCAAACCGTATGCGTAATGAGGGGCTCACTCCTGCTGGCTTTAACCGGGTGTGCGTCTAACAGGACAGCCCTCTAAAACAACAGAGGATACAGTGAACAACGCTGTGGCACGTCTGTCGTTTCAGGAGCCTTCCCAGCTCTTTAGTTTTTGTGAGTAACTGTTCTGCCCCTTTTGCGTCCCCCTTCTGAGTATGGAGAGTCACCACTAGGGAGGGGAGAGGCCACATGCCTGCGAGAGCTTGGGAATCTTGCAAGGAATTATGATTTTCCTGGCTGTCATTACCCAAAGAAGGGGGCAATTTTTTGTGCTTTCATGATGAAAGTATGTAGTTTGTTTACCCTTGAGTATGAGAGCCAGGCTCTTTTGTGTAGTCCTTTGATTCAAAGCAATGACTATGACCTTCTTCACAGTGCTCATTCATCACCTATTTCTGGTTGTCTATAGAGAATGTAATATTTAAATCACTTTTGAGTATGTATAGTATATCCCATCACCAAACCCAGAAGTGTGACTGAGTGGATCTGGTTGGTCCTAGAAATGTAAGTTTTGATTCTTTTCTCTTTTTTTGCACAGCTTTCTGCTTTTCCCTGTCTCTCTTTTATTTTAAAATTAGTGTACACAACTGGTTGTTAAAATATATTTCTCTCTAAGGTCATCAGAAAGTATGTGAAAGGGTAGAAAATATCAGGAATTACAGAGGATTGCTTTTAGTCCAAAAATAATATTGGATTCATCGTCCATTTCTCTAAATCAGTCATTTTTAACGATTAAAACAAATATGTTTTCTCTTTTATTTTTGAGGTGTCTTATTTACGTTTAAAACAGGCTATGACATTTACAGGACATTATGTATGGCAGCTGCTTGGCATTTAAATATATTTAAGTCATGCGAACATGCCATTCTTCTGCATTTAAATTTCCATGAAATGGCTTTACGAGAACTTTTCTGTATGCTATACTCATTCTTCTTTCTGATAGTCATCAAGCTCTGGTATTTCTTCTTTTTATCAAAGACCCTAAGAGTGTTTGCTCTCTCTTTCTTTACGGTTTCTTTGCTTCATGTTTAAGTACTGTATTTTTACTATCTTGTGATAGAAACACCCCTCCTGAAGATTGCATTGCTTAAGGCTGTAGTTTGGAGCCTATGTGTCTTAATTTGGGTCGTCGGTGGCAGGTGCTGGTCCCAGCACAGGAGGGACCCACGTGCTCTGCAGAAAGAAGGGGCTCAGCTCACCCTCCAGCAGACACCCGGCCAAGGGTCGTTCCTAGTTCTCAGCCTGTCCCTGGACCTCTGGGTGGCTTCGAGGTGATGACCATTAGCACTTTGATCCTCTTCAGCCCTTTGGTCCCAGATGCTCTGCCATTTCTGCTCTTGTTCAAAAGCAAAGCCACCAGCAGGCCTAGACAGGACCCGTCACTGCTCAGTTCAGCATCCTGACCACTGAGCTCTACTGCAGTAATTTTGGTCCCGGGGGTGACCATGTCGTTTGCATGGCGGTTCTGTTCCCCTGTCCCTGTCCCTCTTTAGATATCATACAGCTCCCGTTACCTCTCAGGCTGCTTTAAAAATAACAGATTAAAAATAACCGAAAACTGTTTGTAACCCTCATCACAATGTGTAATAACGCCATGCTGTGTTCTTTTTGAGGCAGGCCTGCCTGAACAAAATATTCTTCTAAGGGCAGCAGAAACTAAGTTTACTTGAGTTTATAAAAGCTTTTTATCCTACCCTAGAAAGAAAAAAAAAAATCCACATTAGGTTGAATAATTACTTTTTGATGACCCCCATCTGGATTACTATTTCCCAAAGGGAAATTTAAAAAAATATAAGACTCCCAAAAGTAAAAGTCCCCACCATCACAGCAGTATAGAGCTGGGCCTACATGTTTATTTTCAAAACAGAAAACACAGATCTTGTAACAGTCTGTTATTACCATAGCTGTTCCAGTTAGAAGAATGAGGGTGATTTGATTATTCTGAACTATTGTGTAATATATTACAATGAAAATCTTGGGTCCCTTTGTCCTCAAGTTTGTGTTTGTAATGACTCTCCCTGGACTATACATCCCAGCATAGCAAAAACTGTAATACCTGGGGAAAGTAATGCAAGTAAACATTTATTACACCATCCCCCCCCCAAAAAAAGGCATTTTTAAGTGGTATTATATTCATGTTTAAGCAAAAATAGACAAAAGCATTTTGAACCTAGAGTCACCCATTTCCGAACGGCATTTTCCTAATACAAATGTTATATCTGCTACTGATACGAAGGTAGAATCAGGAACTTGGTTCATTAAACGCAGCCCCGACCGATCCTACTGAGCCATAGGACCCTCGGCACCCCCAAGGGACCTGGGCTGGCCCCCTCAGCTGGTAAAGGTCGACTGACAGCTTCACTTCGCTCAGGGAGTTGTGACGCCGAAGCCCTTCGTGTGCACCAGGCTCTGTTCCGCGAGCTTCACGCGGGGCACCTCATTTAATCCTCACCGCAAGCCCAGGAAGGAGGGGTTATTTTATCCCCACTTTATAGGCGAACCTGAGATGCAGTGCATGTAAATGACTCACCCAACGTCCTGTTCCTAGTGAACCCGCCAACTGTTTTTTGTTTTTTTTTTAATAATTAATTTTTTAAAAATTTTATTTATTTATTTTTGGCTGTGTTGGGTCTTCGTTTCTGTGCGAGGGCTTTCTCTAGTTGCGGCAAGCGGGGGCCACTCTTCATCGCGGTGCGCGGGCCTCTCACTATCGCGACCTCTCTTGTTGCGGAGCACAGGCTCCAGACGCGCAGGCTCAGTAATTGTGGCTCACGGGCTTAGTTGCTCCGCGGCATGTGGGATCTTCCCAGACCAGGGCTCGAACCCGTGTCCCCTGCATTGGCAGGCAGATTCTCAACCACTGCGCCACCAGGGAAGCCCCCTGCCAACTGTTTTCTTATGGTCCTAAGATACATCCTGCGCTTCAGAGAAATCATTGTACAAAAAGGTGGGTTTGATCTATGAAATGTTTTTGTTTTCTCCCCAAATAGATCAACTTGTTAGGTGAAAGCAACTTATCCCCTACTCTCTTCTAGAAATTTCTTGTATCCTACATTTAGGTGATAGCAGGGAAATAGGATCTATATGCCACTGGAATTTAATGAATGGTTTGGGGTGTAGATTCCTAGTGATTATCTGGTCTTCTCTTGGTCAGATCGGGTCATCAGAAGACTTCTAGACTAGGGACACTCGGACCCATAGCCACAGCCCAGGCCTGCAAGGCCTTCTTCCTCATCTTTACGCCTTTCCCTGCTTTTCAGCTTCTCCCACCTTCAACACCATCAACAAAAATCTTCCCAATTTTCATTTGAAAGTCCTTCCCCACCCTAGTTCAGACTTTAAATGACTGTTTCTGAAATTAAAAGCAGAAAATCACAGAACCTTTAAATGTAGAAATGTGTGAACATAGAACACTGACATGCCAAGTATAATTTTAACATTTTAAGTGTATTAGGAGCATCAAAATGTATTTGAAATGTAGGAGAAGGACTGGTAATACTGTTCATCTTATGTCTAAAATATGCTTCTTTTCTATTAATAAGCACAGCAGACGAACTGTGAGTAGAGAACTGTCACTTGCACCTCTTCTGAAAGATCCAAGGGGTTGGCGAACGTCACCTCTCTTGTTGTGTCATTTCTGGTGTTAATGCATTCAGACAGGTTTAACAGCAAGATCTCCTAGTCTGAAGTGTCATTTCTGGTAATTTAAGGAATTTGAAAAGCATGGCCATAATGTGAGCCAACTCAAAGATACACTTCAGTTCATATATCAAAGCAAAAGTACTTTTTGATGATTTTTCAGAGATACTGAAGAGCTTGAAAATACATGGGTGGAGCCAGACTTTCCAGCCAGTTTCTAGATTACAGCAAATGCACATTTTTCCATGTAAAAGGCCTTTTTTTGCTGAAGAAAGTCGTATTAGTACGTTGTAACCTAACACTATTCAGCTACATATTTATTAAACATCAGCCTCCCAGAACTGTGGTGTGGCAGCTATTATGTAGCCCTTGTGCTGTCGCAGAACTCAGAGGATGAATGTCATTGTTGGGACATTGAGACAAAATTACAGTGTAGCTAAGAATCAGAGTAAGACCACCCTGTTTTCAGAACTAGTAGCCCAACTTGCATGTAGAAGGGAGCACTTTTATAAACAATTAATGCTCTTTGCAACATACAGGCACACACAGAAGTTATTCATGTATAGTTAGGAAGTCATTTTCTGAGACTTTGGCTAGAAACCTAGCTTTCACGGATGAAACATTTGGGGTAACATCTCCAATATTCCCCTTGAGAAAATGAAGTAACAAAATCCATTAGACACTTAAAGTTAGTAGATATTCTTTAATGTGGCTCCAGTGTTCTTCGTCTTGGCATGTTATAGTACTCTGGCACAAAATAGCATCAGAAAAGCCGTTTTGTCTTTGAAGATGATAGATTCTGCACAATTAATGCATTAATCTGAGCTCATGGGCTTTGGCCAGAGTTAAAATATTTCATCCTTACGTAATGGTTTTCATATTAAATCTCTGAACAATACTACTTTTTCTGATGACTACATTCAGCCCCAGATTCTAGACGTAAAAAATACAGTGAGAGGAGAGGTTAATTTTTAGAAATTTTTACAAGGATTTATGTAGTTCTTGGTATACATGCTTAAGCTTTCTTCTAAGTGTTTTAGAAAATATGGAACCCTCATAACCTGAGTCTAGTGCGATTAGCCCTGCTTTCTAGGTGAGAAAGTCGGAGCACAGAGAGGTCCTGCAGATGGCCGGCTGTCACACAGTCCGGGGTGGAGCAGGGGTCCAACTCCTGCTGTCTGGCTCCAGGGTCTGGTCTCCAGCCACTGTCCCACGCTGCCTCTGTACCTCACACCAGGCCCCCCTCGTAGTTAGTAATGACGCGCTAAGAACAGAAATGAGAATATTTAACATTTCCAGACCCCCTTTCTGGTTCCGCACTAACAGTTCCCTCCTCGTAGGCTGCATTCTAATCTTCAAAGTGAAGTTTCAGACGGAAAGTTTTCAACGTTGGGAAGGTGGAGCCTTTGAGATCACAGAGGAGCGACCTTGGTAGTGGGACTGCACAGAGTCACTTAGCATTGAGGCCCTTTAATGTCTTTAGAGGAGAAGATGGAAGGTGGAGTGGAGACGTTCTCACTGGGTGGTTCTCTGCTTATTTGAAAAGTTACTTTCAAGTTACAGGTCCCACGCCCTGTGCCTTTCGTCCTCCGGTCCAGACTGATGAGGCCAGAATAACTGCGCGTTTTACCAGAACAAAGGTTCAGCTGGGAATTAATAAGGAACCACCAGCCTCAAGTTGCTTTCCTCGGCATAATCAGAAAAGCCGAAGGAAGGCTCTGTAGCTCCCGAACTGATAGGGAGCCCATCGACACTTAGAGGTGTAGCCGCGGTCATGGGTGCTCCCGGAACAATAAAGATGTTCTGCCGTTGCTAATGGAACTATAACCTATCCTGAAAGCTTTGAGATGTCAGCTACCCCAGTCTTCACTATTGGTCCAGAACAGAGGGGTGTGGTTTCTAATTTCTTTCTTTTCTGGGAGGAGACAGAGAGGAGGGTGCACTGACAGAAAGGCAGCTGAAGGCGGGGACCCCGCGGATCCAGGACGTCTGGGCACTATTAGCTATAGAGAGAGGCCAGCCCACGTGAGAGGTAGCAGGAAGGAAAAGAATCTTTCTCCAGATGGTGGAAGTCATGGCTGGAGGAAACACTGGCTTAATTTTTGGAAAAGATTTTCTTTAAACTCTGAAATAATTTTGGAAGCCACTCATTCCTTAAGGCCTCAGGATAAATAATTTAACTAGTATATTGCAAAGGGAAAAGAAATACCAGCTCCATCCATGAAGATGAGGCGGGTTTCATTTTATAATTTTCACTATTCCGAAAGGCTCCACTAATCCTTCCATGAGCTATAGCCTTGATATTCACCAAGTTTTGGTGCAGTCTCTTCCTGTCATGCTGAAGCTTTTAAAGCGTAATTCACTTTTGGTCCATGGCACTGGAAAAAGCAGTTTAATCATCAACAGATAAATGTTACAGGTTGTTGGGTAGGTTTTTTTCCTTCCTTTTTGAGCAAAATCACTTGGGATGATTTATCTTTACTCATTCAAAAGCTCTAACTACCCCGGAGAGGATAACACAAACATTTCCCCTGAAGTGGTGCAGCAACAGCTGTCTAA
Source organism: Balaenoptera ricei (assembly GCF_028023285.1). Classification (NCBI taxonomy): domain Eukaryota; kingdom Metazoa; phylum Chordata; class Mammalia; order Artiodactyla; family Balaenopteridae; genus Balaenoptera; species Balaenoptera ricei. The sequence continues at coordinate 478,383 of NC_082640.1, read as the reverse complement.
GAGCAGTCACTTAGCAGTAATTCAGTCCTGGCGATGCAAGAGTGATTTTAGGGATATCACATCTATTAAAATGTCTCTCTAATTTAAAGTCTGAGGATGAGCTCAACGGAGCTTTAGATTTCCTATTCTGTGATTTGGACTGATTTTTTGATGTTACAGATTAAATAATAAGGAGGAAAAAAAGTCATTTTTTTGTATCTCTATGGTCTAAAATACTAGCAAAAGGTATAGAAAAGGTGTTTAATAGGTTTTTAATAGGCTTTCTATGTAAATAATGCATTAGACCTTGCCATGGTCTTTGAAGGTGGCTTTATCAACTGAGATTGCTTAAATGATGAAATGCTAGTAATTGTTGTTTTAAAGATAACCCCTTCTTGTAACATTCGAGACTCTCAAAATTCAAGTTTAAACTGGGCGAAGCTGGATTTTGAATTCTTTCAAGTCGTTTCTTTTTCACAGGCGAAAAAACAAGAAACAAAAAAACAAAACAAAAAAAACCATTGCCACATCAGGGGAAGCCAAATGATAGATTATTATCTTATTTGTTAACAAAAGGGTAAGGAAGAAGTAGAAGTTCAGTGAAAAAGCAAGTTCTAAAACACGTACAGGGACTTCCCCGGCGGTCCAGTGGTTAAGACTTCGCCTTGCAATGCAGGGGGTGCGGGTTCGATCCCTGGTGGCGGAGCTAAGATCCCACAGGCCTCGCGGCCAAAAAATCAAAACATAAAACAGAAGCAGTATTGTAACAAATTCAATAAAGACTTTAAAAAATGGTCCGCATCAAAAAAATCTTAAAGCACGTACAAAATGACCATTTTTAAAAAATGTATATAAACTTGCTTTGGGAGTCGATACATCCAAGTATTAATCTGAGTTATCCGTCAATGCCCTCTATTTTCTCTTTTACACTTTTTCCTGGATTTTCTGCAGTGAACCTGCATGCCTTTCTTATTAGAGAACAACAACAGATGCTATTTTTAAAAGTAAAGAAATGTCGAGCTGCGGTGGAACCAGTCTGTAAGGGTGTGTGAGCCCAGCCCAGCCCAGCGTGTGGGGAAGTAGAGAGGGACGGGGTAGATGCTATGCTGTCTGGTGTGAGTGCCTGCAAAGCTGGAGCGATCGGTATTTCAGAATCTTCAGGGAGGCTTTGTATCTACCCGACTCACCAGAGTCTCGTGCTTTATCTCAGTTGTTCCAAGTATGTAAATAGCTCCAGAAACTGGTCTTGTGCGCCAGGGTCTCTCGGGACCCCTGAGACCAGAAACACTAAAGCCTGGCTGTCCACATCTGCTCTCTCCAGCAGCGGCTCCAAAACCGACCAAGTGTGAGAAGGCACATTTGTCAAGCGTCTGGAGCTCTCTTTCCATTTTAATTTAGGGAAACAGATGATATATGATTTTTAGATTATTTAATTAAAACTACTTGTTTTCTTAATCTTAATTTTATTTACCTTTCAGTGGTGTGAATAGTATTTTGTGGAACATTTTAAAACAGGACTTACTGATTAAATTTGAAAAAAAATCTCAGTGCAAAAGATTTGGCCATATTTTTGTCTCTTTTTATGACTAGAATTATTACCTCAGGAATATATATCAGAATGAATATTTCTAAACTGCATTTCTCAAACTTGAATGGACACTTTGCCCACAGGGCTTTGTGCTTGCACATCTCGAGTTGCAGTAGAACTGAATTTTCTTTATAATGTTCTTTATAATGTTTCTCTACTTAACTTTATAAGGAAACACATGTCCAAACTGAGGATAGCCCCATTTTAAGTTTCAACATGGTTTGGGTTTTACAGCATCCAAGATTTTCCTAACGACGCATCTCTTTTTTTCATTCCTTTTCTTTTTTGGTCTTAAAACACGCTCTTTTGGCTGGTTCAGTAAGTTGTTCCTGCCAACCAGTTGCTTTTATGATAATTGACAGCGTAGCTGATTTTTGGAACCTTAGGATCTAAAAAGGCATTTTAGCTCAGACGTGGGACCGGCAGAGCCAAGCTACTTGCAGAGTGAGAGACGCAGCTGAGCTGGCCTCGAACCCGGGTCTGTGCATGGGCAGTGACGGCGGGCGGGCGTCCGCTCTGGCTCAGCAGCGTTCAGAACCCTTTCCTGCTCCTGTCACATCCTCTCTTGAGCTACTGGGTGCCGCTTCTGGAGGGGGCTGGTGAGAGACCTCCTGTCTGCTGAAGTGGCGTTGAGTGGTGGTCCAGAAACCCACCACTGCTTAAATACTGAAGACTGGCTGAAGAGACACAAAATACTTGAACCAGATAAGTGCCGGTGAGTTTATACTTCAAAGGAAAAGAGCACATGAAAAAGAACATTTCACATTTAGCACACTTAATAGAATGAGCGGATTGTGAATTGTCCGAGTCCCCCTCAAACGACCTCCGTTCTGTAAAGCCGCTGGGGCGTCTCCCCAGATTTCATCTCAGCGTAAGGAAGAGAAAACCGTCTCCCCAGATTGCCAGATGCTTATCGTCCTTCGCTGTCCTACGAAAGTACAGATGTTTCAGAGTAAAAGGGCCCCTGTTTGCTGTCTTCTGCCGGTGCTTCTGGGAACCGCTGCTCTGCAGGAGGTGGCTCTCGGATGCATAGAACCCCAGTGATGCGGGCAGCTCGCCAGCAGCAGCAGCAGGAGAAGCACGCCCTTCCAGCACCAATTTACGCTGTGCACCAAAACCACCCTCGGCACAGAGATGCCCCCAAAGCAGCTTTTGACCCCCCAGTAGTCAGCTTTTGCTTGTTGGTTCGAAGTCTTTGACGTCGAACTTTGTTACATGCTGTTTTAACATGGACTACTGATAGAGAAGCAAAGTGTGTCTTCTCTTCCTTCCTTTTTATGAAGCCTTTTCTTCTGTTGCTGGGAAAGGAACCTGAATCCATACCAAGGGACATTGAACTAAGTGCCCTCTGCCTTAGAAATAAGTTACAGGATTCATCTTTGCTGCGAGGACATTGTTGAAATTCGTGAAACTAATTAAGAATGCCCAAACGGGGATCGGGGTCTCTGTGTTTACACTTCAGAGGTATTTTCGTAGGCACCCAACTGTAAAACACATACACCCCAAGAGTAAGCAGAGTTTTATAATTTCACGGTTGGCCGTAGTAAACTTGTTTCCTGGTGGCAGGACTCTGGCCGGCAGCCACGGGGGGCTGGTGCTCGCCGCGTCTGGCTGGCCGCAGGGCTGCGGGACATCCTGGTTCACACTTCACCTTACACAAGCTCTCGTGGGCCTTCCCAGGGACCTGCGTGTCCCCCTTCCACCTACAGAGTCGGCAGCCACGGGCTTCCTTCCTGTTGTCTGCACCCTGTTGACCATCCAGGTGGGGAATCGGATGCTGGTCCCCTGTGTACATGCAAGACAGCTTCGTTCATAAGCCAGAGCATCAGTTACATGGTCTTTTCTAAATTATGTTTTGTTATTTCCCTAATGTTATTTAACCTTCATGGAACTTATTCTGCTTTTGCCAAGTCTTTCCATTGGATAAATATCTCCATAACCTATTGCTTCACTTTGGCAACAGAATTGTTGCAATTTGTGGGCAAAATTGAGCAAAGGCCTAACTTGTTTTTTTTTTTTCCTCTCTGTAAAATGTCCAATGTTGTTAGCTTTTCTTGTCCTAAACAAAGGCACTGACTTATTCTCTGTTCTGGTAGTGCCTTGTATCTGTCATTATTGAGCAAAGATTTGCAGTTAATAGCACCAAACGGAGAAAGACTTGACAGACAGCAGAGACACGAATGCTGAATAAGCTAAGACACAAAGTGCTTGGAATCGTGCCCACATGGAGGACGTGATGTGTAAACTAGGGTTACGAGGGTTCTGTGAATTCAAAGTTGTCATTCTTCTTCTTCTGTTTACGTAAGCAATATTATAATTCCAAAATTATCAAGCAGCAGAGGTGTAGCTAACCATCCAGGCCTACCTCGTAGGGGCCAAAAGATCCAGGGCTAACAGGGCTCCAGAGGGTGACCAACTACTCAGGAATCCAGTTATTTTTCCAAAGATCCCTAAAATGGAAGGAGACCAAAGGGACTAACGTTTATTGTTCCATTTGGGGCCAGACACACTTAATCTCATTTACTTTTCGTAACAACCTTGCCATTTATTCACGACGCGCTTTTGTTGTGTTTGCTTGTCTTCCTTTTCGGCGGGGTAGGTAGGGTGGCCCTGAGTGAAAGGCTGTGCAAAGAGCTCACAGTGACCGTTACTATCTCCCGGTCTACACTGCCTGGCCTGACTCAGGATGTGTTAACAGCTTTCCCTGATTCTTTCATCCATCGAGGGCATCAAGGTTTAGCTGCCTTGTCGACACGGTCACGTCCCTGGGAAATGTCGCCCTGGTTGGACTATATTATGATCATGTTCCTGATCTCCGCACCCCCCCCCCCCAGGTCTCTCCGAGTTCCACGACTCTCTGGGAGCCCAGGGCTGGAGATGAGGCTGCACCGCGGCAAACTAGCTTTGAGCACTGCCGGGGACTTAGGGGAGGAGAGCAAAGGGAGAGAACTGAGGGCAGGAAAAGCCAGCTTTCCAGAGGCCGTGGAGCTCAAAGACGCTGTGAGCAGACTCGCTGTTCCTCGTGCTTCTTGCGTGGGGTGCAGGGCTTCGTTCTGGAGGTTCTCGATGGTGCTTGTCGCTGTTGGTGGTGGTGCTGGTGGCGGAGGTTTACCCGCTGTATTTCTGGCGTCTCTAAGGCTGCTGGGAGCTCCAGCCCCACTCTTTGTTCTAACCTCCCGTGCCATGCTGCTGCCTCCCTTTATCCTCTGGAATCTTCCCCTCCAGCATGTCTATTTTTGTGTTCCTGACACCTTGTTCTTTTGGCCAGAGGAGCTCCCCCAGAGAGGTTTAATCCGGATCAAGAACCCATTTCGTCCTCCTTTATAAGGTGTGGTTTTGATAGACATTAGTGCTCTGAGTGAAGCAGCAAGCCTGACTTTCACGTCCTGCAGGATGAGGGGTCCGTGTGGAGCTCACAGACCAGTGCCTGCTTATTCCAACCTGCCAGGAATCCTGCGTTGCTGTCAGCACTGGGTCTGTTATTCATCGGCTAACTCGCCAGAGGGGCCTATCTGCCAGTCCTTTTTCTGAGATGAAGGTTTGATTTCCGTGAAATCATAGACTGCCGAGCCACAGGCACCCTGAAGATCATCTAGGAACCCCTTTATTTTATAGTTCAGGAAGCTGTACCCCAGACCTCAGGCGGCATCACGATCTGCCCAAAGGCACACGGCCGGCGAGTAGTGGGGTGAGACCAGAATCTGCCCCGGAACAGTCAGCACTCTTTCCCTGTGCCATCGCCCTTCTCACCAAAATGCCCAATCAGTGTCTCAGAACAAATTGACCTCAGATGTTTGTATGTTTATGAGAGCCACTTTTTATTCTTTATTACCTCTTCTCATCTTATTCCTGCTTCTTTGCAAAGAGATTTTTTTTCACATCTTCTTTGTAAAAAAAAAAAAAAAAAAGTGTAATCAATTTTCAACATGTTTCCTGACGAACTTTCATTCCTCGTAATTAATGATGAAAGGCCTGAGATTTAAAAAGATAGCAAAAAAGAAAAGTAATCAAATTTTTGCTTTTCTTTACAGACACTCTGGAAAACAGATCCAATAAGGGTGACAGGTGAGCGGTATCTTTTTATTTGCCATCTGTGCTTTTCAGTGATGGTCTTCTCTACGTACCCTGCCGTGAGTTTGATCATTTTCTTTCTGTTCTGCTTAAATGTAGTGCAGCTAATAGAAAGGGACCGAGCAAGGACGACACGTACTGGAAGGAGATCAATGCAGCCATGGCCTTAACAAATCTCGCACAGGGAAAAGACAAGCTGCAGGGGACCACCAGCTGCATTATCCAGAAGTCGTCCCACATTGCAGAAGTGAAGACAGTCAAAGTGCCCCTGGTTCAGCAGTTTTAAGAGTTTGTCACTTTTCAGATCGATGGCTGTTCTTCGCATCCGTGTTTTTTCATAAACCCTCATCCTAGGAGCTGGAGCAGGAGTGAAAATGACTCCTTTTCAAACCTCTTCTTATTTTTAATCGCCCTAAATATATCATTTAGTTGCTTCTATAAAAGACGTATAAATTATAAGACCTCACTTTAATCAAAAATATTAACTTATTTTATGTTACTCCAAGTATGCATAAAATGTCTGCATTGCTTATTACAGTAAGTGCCTTGCTTTCCCGAAAATAAGCTGCAACGTGGGCATAGTAGAGCAGCTGTGCCTCAAAATGACAACACCACAATGCTCATTAGACTGTGAGTGCCATTCCAGATGGACCTACCCACGCCAGGACTGAAACCGTAATTGCTGAAAGCCCTTGAAATGTATCCACTAATTCACATGTTAAAACCTGGAAATCTGTTCAGCCCAAATGAAATGTTCCGTTAAAAAAAAAAATTCTGAAGTATTTAAAATTGTTCAGTGTGCTTTGCAGAGGGACAGTGAGAATTTTATGCATGTATCTTGCCTGCATATCTGGTTGGTTACAAAGTTCCAAAATAAAAGGTTCGGGGATCACATAATGTGTACGTTCAAGAAAAATGGCAATGAATGTGATCAGAAAAAAAGTTTGTAAGCACTGCTGGAAAACACCACAATGCTCTTCAGAATTGATTTGGATTTTCTTTTTCTCAAGTTTTGCCGAAGTTTTCAAAAAGTTTATTATCTAAATAACTTGAAATGTTCCCGTATAAAACTAAAACTATAGTTTAGGTTTAAAACATAATCCTGTTTGCATTAGAGTTCAGTGTTTTTTGTAATGGAAACTGTTTTTCATATGGAATAGCTAAAAACCTCTTATTTGGTCCATTTCAAATTACAGTTGCTGATGGACAACTTATATTGCATTGAGAACAAGGTAATAAAAGAAATGTATCTCGATGTGAATATACATATACACACAAAATTGATTTTTAAATTTAAAACATATGGGAAACAAAACATTGAACAGTCTCTGAATTTTGCCAAATAGGACATTAAGGTGAAATCATGTATTAAAAGAAAGAACATTTTGTTTCTAAATTAGACTATCATGGAGTGAGAATAATCAATATCAAGAAAGAAGATCTTTTTCAATCAAACGTTAATATTCTAATCAGCTTGGGGTGGCTTGAAATTTGAATAAACAGTAGGGATGCCAAATACAACAGAATATTTGTGCTCAGAGAAGTAAAAAGGATTTGTCTCTTTTATGGTGGGATTTTTTTTCTGAGTATGTAACCTATTTTATAAATTTTTTTTAAAACTGGAAAGCGTTTTTGTGAGTGTGAATGACAGCCAACAGTGCAGCCACGTGGTGACATTTTTCTTTATTTTGCAAAATGCTTTTAAAACCAGAGGCTGCTCTAGTTGATATATGGACAGTATCAGTCTTGATATACATTGTAGGACACTTTTTCATGTAACATAACATTTGGGGATTGGGTTTATTTAGTGTAATGAAAATAATTTGATATTAAAATATTTTGTACATATATATATTTTTACTTTGTTTTCTAAATTGCTGTTTGCAGTAAGAGTAAGTGCAAAGCAAGATATGTAAGTTATGACTGTATGATCAGATGAAGTATGAGTTCTTCTGGTTTACAAGATCCTTAAATAGTTACAGATCCATGATAAAACTTTGGAATCTTTATAAAACAATTTTTCGAAAATGTGATCATGTCAGTGAAAACTGAGGACAAGTACTTCACTCTTTTTCATACTATTATAAGTTATTCTGGTATTAAATATTTTAATAAAATTGTTTTTGTTTTTACATATTTCAGTTAGATGAATGGATGCTGGTTGTTTTTTTATTTGAATTAGTCATAATTCATTTTTACCATCTTTTCAAAAAGAAACAACAAATTTGTTCTATGTTATAAACCATGGATGACAAGCCAGTATAGGTCAGCTCTTCACATGACTTTTTTTAAATACCAAAGCTTGGAGTCTGGCCTATAAATACACCAAGGCGATTTGATAATTAGCACATCCTGGCAAAATAGCTCCAATTGCAATTACTTTTACTGTATTTTTTCTTTTGCTGCTTTCACATTTTCTGGAAATCAAAGTCCCCCCAATCCTTTAAAAGCATCTTCAACAATGCTGAGTCAGCTGCTGAGACTCTAACTCATAATTTATGTTGTAGAGAAATAGAATTACCTCTATTCTTTGTTTTACCATATGTAATCATTTTAATAAATTTAGTAACTGCTAGGAGTTCTTGACAGATTTAAAATAAAAGTTAATTTCTAGACCTCAATGATCATACGAATTTTGTTTTCCTTTGAGAGTTGACCAGGTGGAGAGAGCAGGAGAACAGAAGGGTCCATTATATGCCATAATTCTCCTTAGGTTGGTCAGGGATATGATATCGGGGCACTGCATTTGTATTAGGGTTGAATTTCATCACCTTGGACCAACAACCCACCCTTTAAGAGCCGAGGAAACGTATGATGCTAACTGATAAAATACATAACTTTAAAATGAACATTTTCATTAAAAACCTTCTTCCGGTAGCTAATACAATACGCATTATTACCGGGTGCAGTGCACTGGAGAGAACCTTGGCTTTGAGGCTAAACAGATGTACGTTTGCATCCCAGCTCTGCCACTCACTACTGTAGGGTCCAGACTCGGTCACTCTCAGCTTCAGTTTCTTCATCTGCAAAGTGAGAGTAATGAGTTACACCCTGTAGACTTTGCTGCAGGGTTCAGAGATAATATACAATATGTAAAGTGCCTACCACAGTGCTTGGCATTTAATAGGTGCTCAATAAATGGAAGGTATTATCACATAATTTTAATTCCCTTATATAGGGTTTATGTGCAAGAAAGTAGAAATATAAATGGAATATGAGATGTGGGTAGTTTAATAAAGAGCCTTGAGAAAGGAAAGCTGTCTGATGTGAAAGATTGCAGTGAAATGGTAAAAGTTGGTATCAATTAGAACTTCAAGAAAGATCATTTTATTGTCATTAGTTTGAAATTCCTGGAGAAACGCTTAAAGTAGAACAAAGGTAGGGAAGAACAGACATGCCCATAGAAAACACAGCATGTGCAATGCCTTCATTCCAAACAGCAAGAATTGCTTTCCCCTCTATTTGTCCTGCTTGATCCTGTTCAAGATGACTAAGAACTCAAGCTGCTGTCTGTACTCTCTGCCTGCTCCAAGTAGCAATGTTTAGCAAACAGTGGCAACAGCCATGGTCTGCTTTTAAACTCATCCAGCTCAAAGGCATAACATCATGCAAATAAACACAGAAAATAAGAGCAAGCTGCACACCCGTCTGGGGCCGCTTAGGTCGACCATGCCTTGGAAGGCAGTGTGGGGTGGTGGTAGAACTTGGGCCCGCGCAACCTGGCTTTGCCTCTTCACTTCTGAGTGACTTTGGGGAATAAGCATAAGCCTTCTGTACCCAGTGTTTGCATCTGTAAAATTTGATCTATGAAATTTACCTACTCCAAAGGTCTGTTATGAGGATTAAGTAAGACAGTGGATAGAAAAGTGCTTTGCAAACTGCATGGTACTGTACAAATGTTAACGATTATTAATGAGTTCCAGATGACTGTGAAAGGCCTAATATCCCATAATTTTTGGCAGAATAAATTGTGGTTTCCGTGAAGCATATAGGACCCCTAGATTTTGAAAAGACTTGTTATGTTCCACCATCTTTGGGACTTCTTGAGTACAAAGAGTCTTTTGGTCCTGTGCTGCTTTATAACAGTTATGATCAGAATTAGGTCATTGATTGTCACACTGCAGGGATAGAGTCCTGACTTCACCGCTTCCCAGCTTTGAGACCCATCCTAGAGATGAACTAAAAATTTGGTTTGGGAGGTGTGTGCATTGGCCATAATAAACTTTTTTTTAAGGTGAGAAAAACAGATTTCTGAGTTTGGAAAAACAACTTGATGTGTTGTTACATCTTTACACAAATGACTCCATGGAAATTCATCCCATGTAAAGATTGTCTCAATAAGTCTTCTGAAACAAATCTCAGCCCAAATTTCCAGTTTCTGGAAACTTGATCTTCAGTGAGCCTGATTCATGACTTCTAAACAAAAATTTTTAATTCATGTTTTAAAACATTATAAATGTAGCCTGTGCTAGTTGTAGAGACATTGAAGCAGTATAGAGGGACACAAGATAAAAAGCCCCATGCCCTATCTCTCCACGATCCCAATCCCACATCCCAAAGATAACCATGGTTCACAACGTCTTGTGTATGCTTCCAGAAACTCTATGTACATACAACCTTGTGCTTTTTCATCTTGTACTTGGTACTATATTCCTACTGCTTTGCAACATTTTTTACACTCCATCCTGTGTGTGTATACATATACAGTATATAGACATATATACTATATGTAGGTTTCCTTATTTTAAATGAATGCATAGGATTTTGGTTTCAGATTATTAAATTTATCCAACAAATACCCCTATGGACTTAAGAGTTATTTCCAATTTTTAGTTATTATAAACTAGTGCTATTCAAAGTGCTGTTTCACATCGAGATAAGGAGCTTTCATCAAAATACAAATCAATATACTGTTTTCTTAATCAAGAAATTCTTTCTATGAAAAAAGATTGTCACCTGAACTCACAGTGCTCTTAGAATTATAGTTGACTTACATTCTGGCCCCTGATCTCCCAGCAGACTAATAACAAGCCATCTGTTATCATTGCTGTGCAGACAGTGTTTCAGTAGCAATGTTATAAATACTGATGCAGTGAACCTTCTTGTGTGTATATGTCTTCAGCCACTTATATGTCTGTGGAAGTAATGTGTCGAATGATAGGTACGTTAAACATTTTGATGGATGTTGACAAATTACCATTTTAAAGTTTTACCATTTTACACTTCTAACAGTAGGGTGTGTCTGTTTTCTTCCAATTGGTCAAAACACTGAATATTACTAAACTTTTCAATACTTGACAATGTGGTAAGTAAAAAATGATATCTCAGCGTTGTTTTAAATTATACTTTTTAAAGATGAGTGACATTGTGCATAAGCTTATTGGCCTTTGGTATTTCTATTCAGTGAACTGCCTGTTTATACCTGTCTGTCTGGCTTCCCTCCCTCCCTCCCTCCCTTCCTTCCTTCCTTTCTTCATTTGTTAGTGATTTGTATGAGCTCTTTGCAAATTAAAACTTCAGTACCTTGTCTATAATACAGGTTGCAAGTATTTTCCCAGTTTTTAGTATATTTTTTACTTCCCTTATAATATTTTTAAAATTCAGAACTTAAACATCACATGTGCATATACACAGGGTGTATAAGAGGTACTACATATATTTGGTCATCATAGAAGCAGTGTAGCTCTAGAGCCAGAATGCCGAGGTTCAAATTCTATCTCTTCTGCTTACTAGCCCTACAATCTTAGACAAGACACTTAACCTCAGTTTCCTCATCTTTAATATGAATCATAATAATACTTACTTCCTAGTGCTGTGAGATTAAATTAGTTGTTATATACAAGAGCACTTACAACAATAGTACCTGGTACATAGTTAGTGCCTAGATTGTAAAAAGATTCACCCAATTTTCTGCTATTAGTTTTTTGGTTCACTTTTTTCTTTTTTTTAATTAGTTATCTAGCTTATACATATTAGTGTATATGTGTCAATCCCAATCTCCCAGTTCATCCCACCATCACCACCACCCGCCCCGCTTTCCCCCCCCCCCCCGGTGTCCATACGTTTGTTCTCTACATCTGTGTCTCTATTTCTGCCCTGCAAACCGGTTCACCTGTACCATTTTTCTAGATTCCACATATATGCGTTAATATACGATATTTGCTTTTCTCTTTCTGACTTAATTCACTCTGTATGACAGTCTCTAGGTCCACCCACGTCTCTACAAATGACCCAATTTCATTCCTTTCTATGGCTGAGTAATATTGCGTTGTAAATATGTGCCACATCTTCTTTATCCATTTGTCTGTTGATGGGCATTTAGGATGCTTCCATGACCTGGCTATTGTAAATAGAGCTGCAATGAACATTGTGGTACATGACTCTTTTTGAATTATGGTTTTCTCAGGGTATATGCCCAGTAGTGGGATTGCTGGGTCATATGGTAGTTCTATTTGTAGTTTTTTAAGGAACCTCCATACTGTTCTCCATAGTGGCTGCATCAGTTTACATTCCCACCAATGGTGCAGGAGAGTTCCCTTTTCTCCACACCTTCTCCAGCATTTATCGTTCGTAGATTTTTTTGATGATGGCCATTCTGACCGGTGTGAGGTGATACCTCATTGTAGTTATGATTTGCATTTCTCTAATGATTACAGATGTTGAGCATCCTTTCATGTGTTTGTTGGCAATCTGTATATCTTGTTTGGAGAAATGTCTGTTTAGGTCTTCTGCCCATTTGTGGAGTGGGTTGTTTGTTTTTTTGATATTGAGCTGCATGAGCTGCTTGTAAATTTTGGAGATTAATCCTTTGTCAGTTGCTTCGTTTGCAAATATTTTTTCCCATTCTGAGGGTTGTCTTTTCATCTTGTTTATGGTTTCCTTTGCTGTGCAAAAGCTTGTAAGTTTCATTAGGTCCCATTTGTTTATTTTTGTTTTTATTTCCATTTCTCTAGGAGGTGGGTCAAAAAGGATCTTGCTGTGATTTATGTCATAGAGTGTTCTGCCTATGTTTTCCTCTAAGAGTTTGATAGTGTCTGGCCTTACATTTAGGTCTTTAATCCATCTTGAGTTTATTTTTGTGTATGGTGTTAGGGAGTGTTCTAATTTCATTTTTACACGTAGCTGTCCTGTTTTCCCAGCACCACTTATTGAAGAAGCTGTCTTTTCTCCATTGTATATTCTTGCCTCCTTTATCAAAAATAAGGGGACCATATGTGCATGGGTTTATCTCTGGGCTTTCTATCCTGTTCCATTGATCTATATTTCCGTTTTTGTGCCCATACCATATTGTCTTGATTACTGTAGCTTCATAGTATAGTCTGAAGTCTGGGAGCCTGATTCCTCCAGCTCCGTTTTTCTGTCTCAAGATTGCTTTGGCTATTCGGTGTTTTTTGTTTCTCCATACAAATTGTGAAATTTTTTATTCTAGTTCTGTGAAAAATGCCCTTGGTAGTTTGATAGGGATTGCATTGAATCTGTAGGTTGCTTTGGGTAGTAGAGTCATTTTCACAATGTTTATTCTTCCAATCCAAGAACAAGGTATATCTCTCCATCTGTTTGTATCATCTTTAATTTCTTTCATCACTGTCTTATAGTTTTCTGCATACAGGTCTTTTGTCTCCTTAGGGAAGTTTATTCCTAGGTATTTTATTCTTTTTGTTGCAATGGTAAATGGGAGTGTTTCCTTAATTTCTCTTTCAGATTTTTCATTATTAGTGTATAGGAATGCAAAAGATTTCTGTGCATTAATTTTGTATCTTGCTACTTTACCAAATTCATTGATTAGCTCTAGTAGTTTTCTGGTAGCATCTTTGGAATTCTCTATGTATAGTATCATCTGCAAACTGACAGCTTTACTTCTTTTCTGATTTGGATTCCTTTTATTTCTTTTTCTTCTCTGATTGCTGTGGCTAAAACTTCCAAAACTATGTTGAATAACAGTGGTGCGAGTGGACAACCTTGTCTTGTTCTGATCTTAGTGGAAATGGTTTCAGTTTTTCACCACTGAGAATGATGTTGGTGGTGGGTTTGTCATATATGGCCTTTATTATGTTGAGGTAAGTTCCCTCTATGCCCACTTTCTGGAGAGTTTTTATCATAAATGGGTGTTGAATTATGTCAAAAGCTTTTTCTGCATCTATTGAGATGATCATATGGTTTTTATTCTTTAATTTGTTAATATGGTGTATCACATTGATTGATTTGCATATATTGAAGAATCCTTGCATCCCTAGGATAAATCCCACTTGATCATGGTGTATGATCCTTTTAATGTGTTGTTGGATTCTGTTTGCTAGTATTCTTTTGAGGATTTTTGCATCTATATTCATCAGTGATATTTGTCTTTAATTTTTTTTTGTAGTATCTTTGTCTGATTTTGGTATCAGGGTGATTGTGGCCTCATAGAATGAGCTTGGGATTGTTCCTCCCTCTGCATATTTTTGGAAGAGTTTGAGAAGAATAGGTGTTAGCTCTTCTCTAAATGTTTGATAGAATTCACCTGTGAAGCTATCTGGTCCTGGACTTTTGTTTGTTGGAAGATTTTTCATCATAGTTTCAATTTCATTACTTGTGATTGGTCTGTTTATAGTTTCTATTTCTTCCTGGTTCAGTCTTGGAAGGTTATGCCTTTCTAAGAATTTGTCCATTTCTTCCAGGTTGTCCATTTTATTGGCATAGAGTTGCTTGTAGTAGTCTCTTAGGATGCTTTGTATTTCTGCGGTGTCCATTGTAACTTCTCCTTTTTCATTTCTAATTTTATTGATTTCATTACTCTCTCTCTTTCTTGATGAGTCTGGCTAAAGGTTTATCAATTTTGTTTATCTTCTCAAAGAACCAGTTTTAAATTTATTGATCTTTGGTATTGTTTTCTTTGTTTCTATTTCATTTATTTCTTCTCTGATCTTTATGACTTTTTTCCTTCTACTAACTTTGGGTTTTGTTTGTTCTTCTTTCTCTAGTTCCTTTAGGTGTAAGTTTCGATTGTTTATTTGAGATTTTTCTTGTTTCTTGAGGTAGGGTTGCATTGCTATAAACTTCCCTCATGGAACTGCTTTGGCTGCATCCCATAGGTTTTGGATCATCATGTTTTCGTTGTCATTTGTCTCTAGGTATTTTTTGATTTCTTCTTTGATTTCATCAATGATCTCTTGGTTATTTAGTACCGTATTGTTTAGCCTCCATGTGTTTTGTGTTTTTTATGTTTTTTTCCCTGTAATTGATTTCTAATCTCATAGCATGGTGGTCAAGATGCTTGATATGATTTCAATTTTCTTAAATTTACTGAGGCTTGATTTGTGACCCATGATGTGATCTATCCTGGAGAATGTTCCATGTGCACTTGAGAAGAAAGTGTAATCTGCTGTTTTTGGATGGAGTGTCCTATAAATATCAATTAAATCTATCTGGTCTATTGTGTCATCTAAAGCTTGTGTTTCCTTATTAATTTTCTGTTATAGCTGTTAGCATTTGCCTTATGTACTGAGGTCCTCCTATGTTGAGTGTATATATATTTATAATTGTTATATCTTCTTCTTGGATTCATCCTTTGATCATTATGTAGTGTCCTTCCTTGTCTCTTGTAACATTATTTTAAAGTCTATTTTATCTGATATGAGTATTGCTACTCCAGCTTTCTTTTGATTTCCATTTGCATGGAATATCTTTTTCCATCTCCTCACTTTCAGACTATGTGTCCCTAGGTCTGAAGTGGCTCTCTTGTAGACAGCATGTATATGGGTCTTGTTTTTGTATCCATTCAGTGAGATTTTGTCTTTTGGTTGGAGTGTTTAATCCATTCACATTTAAGGTAATTATCGATATGTATGTTCCTATTACCTTTTTCTTAATTGTTTTGGGGTTTTTTTTGTAGGTCTTTTTCTTCTCTTGTGTTTCCCACTTAGAGAATTTCCTTTAGCATTTGTTGTAGAACTGGTTTGGTGGTGCTGAATTCTCTTACCTTTGCTTGTCTGTAAAGCTTTTGATTTCTCTGTCGAATCTGAATGAGATCCTTGACGGGTAGAGTAATCTTGGTTTTAGGTTCTTCCCTTTCATCACTTTATATATATGGTACCACTCCCTTCTGGCTTGTAGAGTTTCTGCCGGGAAATCAGCTATTAACCGTATGGGAGTTCCTTTATATGTTATTTGTTGTTTTTCCCTTGTTGCTTTCAATAATTTTTCTGTGTCTTTAATTCTTGTCAATTTGATTACTGTGTGTCCCGGCGTGTTTCTCCTTGGCGTTATCCTGCCTGGCACTCTGTGCGCTTCCTGGACTTGGGTGGCTGTTTCCTTTCCCATGTTAGGGAAGTTTTCGACTATAATGTCTTCAATTTTTTTTTCAGGTCCTTTCTCTCTCTCTTCTCCTTCTGGGCCCCCTATAATGCGAATGTTGGTGTGTTTAATGTTGTCCAGAGGTGCCCTAGCTGTCTTCATTTCTTTTCATTCCTTTTTCTTTATTCTGTTCCGTGGCCATGATTTCCACCATTCTATCTTCCCAGTCATTTATCCATTGTTCTGTCTCAGTTATTCTGCTATTGATTCCTTCTAGTGTATTTTTCATTTCATTTATTGTATTGTTCATCTCTGTTTGTTTGTTCTGTAATTTTTCTAGGTCTTTGTTAAACATTTCTTTTTTTTTTTTGACATTTTTAAGTGTAGTTTTTTTTAAACATCTTTATTGGAGTCGAATTGCTTTATAATGTTGTGTTAGTTTATGCTGTATAACAAAGTGAATCTGTTATATGTATACATATATCCCCATATCCCCTCCCTCTTGCGCCTCCCTCCCACCCTCCGTATCCCACCCCTCTAGGTGGTCACAAAGTACCCTGTGCTATGCAGCTGCTTCCCACTAGCTGTTTTACATTTGCTAGTGTATATATGTCAATGCTACTCTCTCACTTCGCCGCAGCCTACCCTTCCCCCTCCCTGTGTCCTCAAGTTCATTCTCTGTGTCTGTGTCTTTATTCCTCTCCTGCCCCTAGGTTCATCAGAACCTTTTTTTTTTTTTTTAGATTCCATATATATATATGTTTGCATATGGTATTTGTTTTCCTGTTAAACATTTCTTGTTATCTTCTTAATCTTTGCCTCCATTCTTTAACTGAGGTCCTGGACCATCTTCAGTATCATTATTCTGAATTCTTTTTTTGGAAGGTTGCCTATCTCTACTTCATTTAGTTGTTTTTCTGGTGTTTTATCTTGTTCATTTATCTGGTACATAGTCCTCTGAATTTTCATTTTGTCTATCTTTCTCTGAATGTGGTTTCCGTTCCACAGGCTGCAGGATTGTAGTTCTTTTTGCTTCTGCTGTCTTCCCTCTGGTGGATGAGGCTATTTAAGAGGCTTGTGCAAGTTTCCTGATGGGAGGGACTGGTGGTGGGTAGAGCTGTGTGTTGCTCTGCTGCGCAGAGCTCAGTAAAACTTTAATTCGCTTGTCTACTGATGGGTGGGGCTGAGTTCCCTCCCTGTTGGTTGTTTGGCCTGAGGTGACCCAGCACTGGAGGCTACAGGCTCTTTGGTGGGGCTAATGGCAGACTCCGGGAGGGTTCATGCCAAGGAGTACTTCCCAGAACTTCTGCTGCCAGTGTCCTTGTCCCCATGGTGAGCCACAGCCACTCTCTACCTCTGCAGGAGACCCTCCAACACTAGGCAGCAGGTCTGGTTCAGTCTCCTATGGGGTCACTGCTCCTTCTCCCTGGGTCCTGGTGTGCAGACTACTTTGTGTGTGCCCTCCAAGAGTGGAGTCTCTGTTTCCCCCAGTCCTGTTGAAGTCCTGCAATCAAATCCCACTAGCCTTCAAAGTCTGATTCTCTGGGAATTTCTCCTCCCATTGCCAGACCCCCAGGTTGGGAAGCCTGAGGTGGGGCTCAGAACCTTCACTCCAGTGGGTGGACTTCTGTGGCATAAGTGTTCTCCAGTTTGTGAGTCACCCACTCAGCACTTATGGGATTTGATTTTATTGTGATTGTGCTCCTCCTACCGTCTCATCGTGGCTTCTCCTTTGTCTTTGGATGTGGGGTATCTTTTTGGTGGTTCCAGTGTCTTCCTCCAAACTCTGGAACTCCACACTCCCATACTCTGGAAGCTTCCCTTTGGATGTGCTGCATCTCCCCTTCCGTGCAGGTCCTTTTGGTTCATTTTTGTATGTTTAAATCTTGGCAATTTTTAAATTTTGTATGTTTAAATTTTGGCATTAAACCTGAGCTGGGCACTCCTAAAAGTTAAATACTTATGTATAAATCTAACAAAATATGTATAAGATCTCTATGAGGAAAACCACAAAACTCTGATGAACAAAATCAAAGATCAAAGAAGAACTAAAAAAATTGTTCCATGTTAATGGTTGGAAAGACTCAATATTGTCAAGATGTCAGTTCTTCCCATTTTGATCTATAGATTCAATGCAATCCCCAGCAAAATCCCACCAAGTTGTCGATATCGACAAACTGATTCTAAAGTTTATATGTAGAGGCAAAAGTGCCAGAATAGCCAACAGTACTGAAGAAGAACACAGTGGGAAGATTGATACTACCTGACTCCAAGGCTTGCTATAAAGCTCCATCAGGGCAGTGTGGTGCTGATGAAAGAATAGACAAATTCAACAGTGCAACAGAATAGAGAAACCAGAAATAGACTCACACAAATACAATTAACTGATATTTGACAAAGTAGAAAAGGCAATATAATGGAGAAAAAATAGTCTTTTCAACAAATTGTGCTAGAACAACTGGACATCCACATGCGAAAGAAAAAAAAAAAGAATCTAGACACAGTTCTTTCACTCATTCACAAAAATTAATTCAAAATGGATCACAGATCCATTTACATAAAACATAAAACTATAGAACTCCTAGAAGATAACACAGGAGAAAACCTTGATGACCTTGGGTATGGTGATGACTTTTTAGATACATCAACAAAGGCATAATACGTGAAAGAAACAGTTGATAAACTGTGCTTCATTAAAATGAAAAACTTCTGAAACCCAATGCCAAGAGAATGAGAAGACAAGCCACAGACTGGGAGAAAGTATTTGCAAACAACACATGTGATAAAGGTCTCTTATCCACAGTATACAGAGAACTCTTAAATTCAATAAGAAAACAACCTGATTTTAAACTGGGCCAAAGATCTTAACAGACACCTCACTAAAGAAGATATACAGATGGCAAATGAGCATATGAAAAGATGCTTCACATCATATGTTATCAGAGAAATGCAAATTAAAACCACAATGAGACGCCACTACACACCTATCAGAATGGCCAAAACCAGAACACTGACACCACCAAATGCTGGTGCGGATGGGGAGCAACAGGAAGTCTCATCCATTGCTGGCGGGAATGCAAAATGGTGCAGCCACTCTGGAAGACAGTTTGGCGGTTCCTTGCAAAAAACATACTCTTACCACATGAACCAGTAATCGTGCTCCTTGGTATTTATCCAAAGGAGTTGAAACCTTGTCCACACAAAAGCCTGCACATGGATGTTTATAGCAGCTTTATTCACAACTGCCCAAACTTGGAAGCAACCAAGACATCTTTTAGCAATTTAATAGATAAATAACCTGTGGCATAACCGGACAATGGAATATGATTCAGCACTAAAAGCAAATGAACCATCAAGCCACGAAAAGACCTGGAGGAACCTTAGATGCATGTGACTAAGTGAGAGAAGCCAACCTGAAAAGGCTGCACACTGTGTGATTCCTACTGTATGACACACAGGGAAAAGCAAGACTATGGAGACAGAATAAAGATCAGAGGTTGGCAGGGGTTCAGGGATAGGGCAGGATGAACAGGCAGGGCACAGATGACTTTTTAGGGCATGATACCATAATGATGGATACATATCACTATACATTTGTCCAAACCTACAGAATGTACAACACCAAGAGTGAACCCTAATGTAATCTATGGACCTTGGGTGATAATGATGTAGGTTCATTGTAGGTTCATCAATTGTAGGTTCATCAGTTGTAACCAATGTACCACTCTGGTGGAGGATGTTAAAAATAGGGGAGGTTATGCATGTGTGGGGGGCAGGGAGAATATTGGCAATCTCTGTACCTTCCCCTCAGTTTTGCTGTGAACTTAAAAGTGCTCTAAAAAGATAAAGTCTTAATTTAAATAAATAAATAAATAAGTTAACTAGCTATCTAGCTCTCCCCCAAAACACCCCCACTCCTGCAAAAGAAAATCTAGCTGGTTTCTCAAAACTATTTACTAGATAATCTACTAATCTAAATATTTGCTTCTCAACTCTTTATTCAGTCTTTTACTACAGTAGTGAGTATAGAATCCTTCATTACTATTCTTTTTTCTCAGAATTTTCCTGGCTCTTACCTCATCTTAACTTTTAAAGATATACATGGTGAATTTTATCAGATCCCCACTCTCCCCAAAATTGTGTTGGTATTTGTTGATCACATGAAAATATAGATGAATTTACACTTTGCAATACTGAATTTTATTGTCCAATTTTCTTCTTTCATTTGTTTTTTTAAAAATCTCTTCTTCCTGTTTTTTTTAAATTAATTAATTAATTAATTAAATTTTTGGCTGCGTTGGGTCTTCGTTGCTGTGTGCAGGCTTTCTCTAGTTGCGGCGAGAGGGGGCTAACCTTCATTGCGGTGCAAGGGCTTCTCATCCAGGTGGCTTCTCTTGTTGTGGAGCATGGGCTCTAGGCATGCGGGCTCAGTAGTTGTGGCTTGCGGGCTCTAGAGTGCAGGTTCAGTATTTGTGGCACACGGGCTTAGTTGTTCCACAGCATGTGGGATCTTCCCGGACCGGGGCGTGAACCTGTGTCCCCTGCATTGGCAGGTGGATTCTTAACCATTCTTAACCAGAAGGAAGTCCCTCTTCTTTCATTTGATTCTCAACAACTGTATTTTTCTTCATATGTCTTATTAATTTATTCACTGGTGTTTATTTTTGTGTTGCATTGTAAATGGGATTTTTCCATTTTTATGTAATCTTAATTATCATTTGTTTGTAGGCAAACTATTGATTTTTAAATATTATTTCTGTTAGCTAGCCACCTTAATTAGAAAATTTCAAATCAGTTTTCCAGGTGTTTCACTTTGACTTCCAGGTATACAATCATATTTTTCCAAACAATGAAAATTTACTGACCCTGATATTTGTACTCTATTTTTCTTAATCTTCTGGCATTGACTAACATTTCCAGAATAATTTTTAATGATGGGGTGACAGCCCCCTGGTGTATTTTTTCTTACATTAATGGGATCATTTCTAGTGTTTAAATATTGTATATAATAATATACACTGGGTTGAGATAGTTATTCTTTTTAATATTTTAAGACAATATTCTCTCATTCTTGATTTACTAAACGATTTTATTATAAATGGATGTTGAATTTTTTCTAAACATTTTAATTAAATTGTAGCATAGAAAACTTTACAAACCATAGATGTACAACTCAATAAACTTTTACAAAGGGAATATAATTGCATGACCAACACCCAGATCAAGATAAGGACAGTGGGCTTCCCTGGTGGCGCAGTGGTTGAGAATCTGCCTGCCAATGCAGGGGACACGGGTTCGAGCCCTAGTCTGGGAAGATCCCACATGCCGCGGAGCAACTAGGCCCGTGAGCCACAATTACTGAGCCTGCGCATCTGGAGCCTGTGCTCCGCAACAAGAGAGGCCGCGATAACGAGAGGCCCGTGCACCGCGATGAAGAGTGGCCCCCACTTGCCACAACTAGAGAAAGCCCTCGCACAGAAACGAAGACCCAACACAGCCATAAATAAATAAATAAAATAAATAAACCCAAAGTTAAAAAAAAAAGGTGAAATATTAAAAAAAAAAAAAAAAGATAAAGAACAGAAAGTATTCCAGAAGCCCCCCTAAAGGTAAATATTTTTCTGACTTTTGTCCATTTCTGAAATTTAAACAAATGGATTCACAGAGTTACACTGTTGTTTCTGTCTTCTTTTACTCAATATTGTGTTTGTGAGATTCATCCATCTTGTTGCATATAGCAGCAGCTCATTCTTTTTATTGCTATATACTATTGCATCAATATGTGAATATACCACAAATTATTAATATATCCTACTGATAATAGACATTTGTATTGTTTTCCATTTTGAGGGCCATGACAAATAATGCTACTATAAGCATTCTTGTACATTTCTTTTGGTAACTTTATATATTTTTTGCTAGGTAGGAGTAAACTTGTTGAGTTATGTTCAGTTTTAGTGGATATTATCAAACAGTTTTCTATAGTAGCAACACCAGTCTGCATCTCTACAAGCAGGGCATCAGAGATCTAGTTGCTCTACAAAGTTTTTGAAGCAAATTGTTTTAAATGTTTTAGCCATTAGGGTAGAGTTGCAGAGGCATCTCATTGTGGTTTGAAGTTGTGTTTTTAATATGAAAATAAAATAATATTAAATATATCAATATTATATAACACTAATATTTAATTTGTGTTTTCAATATGTATTGACTATTTGGATGTTGTGGAGTGCCTGTTCAAGATTTTTGCCCATTTTTAAATTGGAATGTCTGTTTTTTCTTAGCAATTTTCAAGTGTTCTTTAATACATTCCGGATATGAATACTTTATCAGATATATAAGTGTGTGTAGCAAATATCTTTCAGGAAAAAAAATGTCGTATAATGCTACAACTGAATCTCCTTGAGCATATTTGTTTGTTTATCTTCAATCTGTAGTAGTTCTCATCCAACAGTTGCTTCAGTAGAAACTGCCTGCTCTGGATATTATTTTTATTATTCCTCAGTCTGGCTGCTCAATCACCGATTTTTCATTGCATGCTCAAGACTTTCTTCAATTGGAAGCCCAGATCCATCTTAAGCAGTGGAAATCTTGTGATAGGGGGTGGGGCAGACATTTTCAGCCCTTGGGATCAGGAGGTCGCCCGGTGGCAAACTGTCACCCCCTGCTAAGGCGCCCAGAGGCATCCTTCGGCTCACCAGGCTGCATAATTCTGTAAAAAGTAGGAAGAACTCAGCCAATTGCTCAGGAATCTCACAGCACTTCGAGGGTCAGGACCTCACCCCGTCTAGTTGCCTCCTTCTCGGAGATCTCTGTATGTTCACCAGCCAGACTTTCTCCATGAGCTAGAGCTGGCCGCTCACCTTGGGGTTCTCCTCTCCAACACTTCAGGTTCTAGTCTGGACAGAGGAAACAAGGAAACGACCCCCCCCCCCCCCACCTTCCTCCCCTCCTCTCCCTCCCTCTTTCCTTTCTTTCCCTCTCCCCTTGTCCTCCTCCTCCCTCTCCCCATCTCTCCTCCAAGGGCCAAGTCCTTGCTCAACCCCAAGGCCTCTGACTGAGAACTCAAGCTTAGCCTCCGTGAGGAGCTCATCTGAAGCTGGCAGCAAGATGCACACTTGGGCTGCCATTTTCCCAATCCCTATTCCTTGAGCTGCACACGTTAAGTACTCTCTGTTGGATCCTCAGTATGAAAAATAAAGTAACTTCCTCTCATTCGACATGCCATTTAAACGATTTTCTTAAGTTTACATTGTCAGTATCTATGCTACTTAAATTATTCTCTGAAATCGTAACTCCCACAGTTACCGAAATGGCTTTAATGCTGACTGTGAGTTCTTTCATATACTACTTCCTCTTCCTGAGTTCTCTGCTTTGATTTATCTTTTGGTTGGATGGATTTGGTCATTTTTTTTCATTCAAAAATGAGCTCATGAATGCTGTATTCCCTCAGGTTGAAGCTGTCTTCTGTTCCCTTACACATTCATGATGACCTAGATAAGAATACAAGTCTGGGGTCTTACTCTTGCCCTTGAAAATCTTGTTATTTCTCCACTACTAAGTGACAAATTGGCTATTATCGTGGGGAACTCTGATCCCAGCCTCATTTCCCCTGATACATTACTCGTAGTTTTTTTTTTTTTTTTTTTTTTGGCCTGAATGCCCATACAAGTCTTTGTTCACACCTAAAGTTGAGTGACTTAATGAGAATGTATTCAATATCTGAAGTATTCTAGAGCATTCTCTGTCTTTTAAATCTCCAAACTGAAATCAAATTTATTTCAGAAAAAAAATCTTATATCTGAATTATTTCCTTTTTTACTTTCTTTAAAATATGGAAAGATTCCGTATACTCCCCATAGTTGTCTTTATTTTTATTAATTAGTTAATTAATTAATTAATTTATGGCAACACAGCTTGGCTTGTGGGATCTTAGTTCTCCAACCAGGGATCAAACCCGGGCCCTCAGCTGTGAAAGCGCAGAATCCTAACCACTGGACAGCCAGGGAGTTCCCCTGATTTATTTCTTAAGTTAACTTTTTCTGTTATCTTCTTCAAAATTACCATTTTGCCTCATACATTTATTCAAATATATGTACTATGCCATTTCAGCAGTGTCAGATTATCCTTTGGTTGTCTTCACGTCTCTGTATTGTTGTTTTTTTAAAAATTATCATCTATTTTTTTTTCCTGCTCTCAGAGGCTCACTTTCCATGTCCTTAGGATTCTCTCCTCTGTGACGGTTATATCATTTACATCTTTTTTGCAATGGTATGGATCTCATTTATTTAAAGCAGTATTTCGCACCTTTCTCGAATGAAGACTGCAGAAACTAACAGCAGTGCTTTACTGAGCTGTCGTTAACCTGGGAGCAGTGCTGCGTGTCCGTTTATATCTCTTGGAGCTCACTTTTCAGGACGTATTTCCTTTTTAGCCCCTTTGAGTATGTAAAGTAACATTTGTCACACGTGTTCTACTTTTCCTGGAAAATCTATTTTCACGCGGGTTCTTCATTTGCTTTTTGCTCATTATGTTTGCTTTTTTCCTTTTGGGGAATAACACTGAGGCCCCCTTTTTTGTCTCTTATACATATTACCACTCTTGGCCGGTTGCTGAAATGGGTCTGGTGCTGACTGTGAGCCCTTTCGTACACTACCTCCCCCTTCCTGAGTCCTCTGTTTTGATTTAGCCGTTGTTCGGGAAGGGCTGTTGGGACGGGGCGGACGCGGGGTCCCTGGCAGCTGCAGTCCACGTATGTGTTCAGAGCAACGCCCTCCCCGTGTTTACCAAATCTGCTCCCTGTCTGTGGAGAGGGCATAACTCCTCTCCCCGGGAGGGGCAGGAATTGAAGACGCTCATGGTGAAATATTACTCACAGATTACTTCCTTGTTCAAGTGACCCAGGTCAGCAATTGCAAACTGGCTCATTGGTTTCTCTCTTTTTACAGGCCTGTCTCACTTCTAGTCCATTTCTTGAGAGGAGAAAATAAGTCTTGCAGTTAGGAAACTAAATGCCCCTTGGGATTTACCCCTTTTCCTGTGGCCTGCTTAAGACTCAAGCCCTTGTCTTCCTAAGTAAGGAATTATTCATTGGCTATTTTAGCATTTTGTTTCACTTACTTTTAGAGCAATCTACAGCCCGCTTGAGACGTAGAGAGGCATGCATCAACTCTTACATTGCCCCTCAACGTGGTCCAAGCGTCACTGCACACAACACGTAGTCTTCATCTTCCGTGGCTGGGTCCAAGCCACGTGTCATCAAAGGTGAAACTTTGCCCTCTGCTCTTCTTCTTGTGGGTACTTGTGGGAACCCTGGCAGAGGAGTCAGATAAACATAACTTTGCACTGTCGTCTTCTACCAGAAGTCTCAGGGGAAATTGCATTCTCATTATTTTTCTTTATTGTAGTCTTAAAAATTCCTGTTCTGATATTTCAGTTTTACTTTTTTGGTAAAGTTTTTTGTACCTTTGCTAGATTTGTAGCACTCTCCAACACTACCCACACCCCACTCTTGCTTTCTGCCTGACAGTATCACGCTACCTGCAAATGATTTCTTCCTTTAAATAGCCTCAGTCTTGCCTTGCCTAGTATGTCACAAGACCCCCTGAGGTCAATATGAATGGAGTGGCTATGAAGAAGTGATAACCTCTATTTCCTGTTCACTTTCTCACAGGCAGTTAAGCTTAAATGTGTGCTATAAAATCTCTTTAACCAACAAGCCCAACCATTTATCACTATAGTCTTAACTACCTCTGCTTTTGGATATCTTAACTCCCCAAAGGACTGTCAATTTAACCATAACTACCTAACAACTGCCAAGCGTCACTTTATGAGCTGCTGTTGAGAGTTTAGCTATTTAAGGCTGATTTTTAAAAATTTTTATTGGCACCTCATGGCATTTGCTTGATTTACTGTGCTGCAAATAACCACAAATTACGAACATTTCTTTACTTTAAGGTGTAGGCAAAGATTAAAATGGATACTGAATCATCTTTTCTCCATATTATTAACTCCTTACTGGGTCACTCTTCCAAGTTTGCCCAACTGGAAAAGGTCAAATGTGGTCAGTTCTTGATGGAGACCTCTGTGGGTTCCCTAAGCCAGCAACTCTTTTCTCCCCTAGCCTGAGCTCCAAGCAGCTGCTTCTCCACTAGCCCCGGTGTCTTTTCTTAAGGAAAAGGCTTTGATGACATGCGTGGCTTCACACGTCTCATCGAGGACCCTGTGTTTTTTGCAAAGGTATCCAAAGTGGGAAAGATTCAATGGTTAAAAATGAGACATTGAACATTATTTAGCCATAAAAAGGAGTGAAATTCTGACACATGCTACAACATGGATGAACTCTGAAGCCATTGAGTAACATAAGCCAAACACTAATGGACAAATATTGTATGCTTGCCCTTAAGGTACCTAGAATAAGTGAGTTCACAGGGACAGAAAGTACATTATAGGTTAACCAGGGGCTGGGGGAGGGGCAATGGGGATTTACTGCTTAATGGCTACGGAGTTTCTTTTTGGGGTGGTGAAGTTTTGGAAATAGACAGTGGTGATGGTTGTACAACATTGTGAACGCAATTAACGTCAATTGTGCATTTTAAAATGGTTTACATGACATTTTTAAAAGACATGTATTTCTTTAAAACGAGATGTGAGGACGTCATCTCAGGACTTCCGCCTCCTCCACACTCACCCCTTCTGCGGGGACCGTGAGTGTTCTGCCCTTCTCTTCGCTCAGAGCTGAAGCCCCTGGACTCTGTCGTGGTGGCCCTCTCTCCATCGCCCTCCCCACTTTCTCCAGTCCTGGTTCTCCCTCCCGGAGAGGCCCCACTTGACTCCTCTCTCCCACCCTCCCGCTCCCTGAAGACTCTCTGCTCACTTCTGAGGCTGAGTGACCCTCCCTGCAGGAGTCCTCCCGGCCGAGGGAAGGCGGGCGTGACAATTCCAGCCAACGCCAGCTGAGATCTGGCAAAACGCACTCACCCAGTTCTGTACCGGAGCGAGGGCCTTTGGGCAGAGATCAGCACGGCTTCTGTCCCTCTGGAGCCGCTCGTGAGAGCTGCGAGAGACGGAAGGGCACTCAGAGCGGCTGCCTCCTGAGTGTGGCCACGAAGAGCCACAGCCTCGGCCCTGCCGGCCCCTTGGGAACCAGGCCAAATCACTGGACCCGGAGTTCCAGATCACCGAGTGGGCTGGTGACCAGTTTGACTTCTGCCCCAGCCCTAAATCCTTCAAGCCAGGGGCGCTAGTTTGCTGCGGTTTCACTGCCAGAAGCAGGGGCAGGTGCAGGCGTGTGGAAGGGCAGGGCCTCAGGAGCAGCTGCGGGGCACGGATCAGCCAAGACGGAGAAAGCCCTAAACAGCGCTTAGAGAAGAAGGACCTCTCCTCTTTCTAAACCACGATAGAGGCAGCGGCAGATGCTGCTGCAGAAGCCCAGGCCGGGGGTCAGCTCTGCCAGAGTAGGAAAGACAGGAAGCCATCTCAAAGTGGCAGTGACAAGGACAGAGGTAGGTAGGGTGGGAGACCTGTGCAGAAGCCCAGGCACAACCAAAATCAGGGGGAAATCCTCATTAATTCAGGACATTAGTCATGGAGTGAACTGATGCTTAGTGAATTTGCTTTTGGGTAACTGGAGTGTCTAGCCCAGCAGTTCTCAGTGAGAACCAACGCTGGTTCTTATAAAGTTGATTTTCAGATTTCTCAAAAAACATTATTTGTCACATAACCACAGCAGGAGAGAAATAATATGCCAAAATATTTATTAAATATTAAAGTTCTTTTAGTTAGTGATGACAAATAGGTTCCAAGGAACACTGGAAGTAGAGTTTTATTGCATATATCTGCTTAAATTTGTTAAGAATCATCAGAGGAACTTTCGCATGAGCAGGTGAAGATGGCAAGAAGCGGCCGAGCTTCTGAGGCAGTGTGGCCGCCAGAGCCGCAAATGTGCAGGAGCACCAAGGGGGCTGTGTATTAGCCTAAGAAAAACATCGTTAGGAAGGAGACCTGCTACTGAAAGCTCCACCGTCATATATCACGCACCCCAAAGCCAAATACACTGGAAGGGTGTGTTTATCCAGTGTCTGGAATTTTCCAGACTTTTGCCATTGGCCAATGGAGAAACAGCCTCAGCTTCGAGCTGGCTCATTAAGACCTTTCAGAAAGGAGCCAGTGGATTTTAGCATCTCACCCCGGAGGGAAGGCTCCTGATCACATTAAACCAGAGTGGAGCTGACGGCTTCCTGCACTGCCCTCTCAGTTCAAAGCACAACAGCACTAAAGAACCTGGGATTACATTTCACTTTCTTTTCTGCCATTGTTGTCCCCCAAAATAGCCTACACAGCAGGCTGTTTCTCTAACTGGACGCCACTCTTCTATTTCACGTTCTCACTTTTCTTTAATTGTTTGCCCATCCTCCTCCTCCTTTTCCTCCTTTTTCCTTGGCATTTTTGTCTCGGAGTTGAAGTCAGTGCTCTGGTGGTAAAAGCAAACATAACACACACACTACGCAAAACCCCAGCAGCTCAAGTGTGAAAACTTCTTTCTGGAAACTCTGCCTTACTGTATCTGGATATCGTGTAGAATGAAAATGACAGGATCGTGTTGTGTTTTAATATGGCTTTACTGTTGAATCTACAAGGGTTAGATTGCACCCCCGTTGCTAGGCGGAGTCTCACTGGAAAGATGGAGTGATTCCTGGGCCAACTTCTTTGGGAAAGAAGCTTGAGCCTCAGAAAGGAAACTGGAACTAAGAGCACGGACCCAGTTAGGTGTAAAAGAGGGTTCAGCTTTTCTTGGTCTGGTATCACAGGGTCTAATATCTAGGGGACCGCTCCTAAATGGTAGTTGCTAAACATAGCATTTTCAGACTGACACCTAGAAAAGAAAGTCTCAAAACAAGGCTGGACTGATGCTCTGGCATCCCACATGTGGCTGTGACCTTTGGGTCACAAGCTCTACTTTGCAAAGCGAACAAACTGCCACTGCTTTCAGTATTTTCTACATTTATTTCCCTTTGGTTATCCCCAACCATGATTAGAGAATTTTTCTCAGGGAGTCAAGGAAAAATCTCTGCCAACGTTTAGGTCTGAGTATCTTAAGGATTCAGTGAGTCCCTGAGGCTGCATCACCCTACAGAGGAAGGTCTATGGTAGGGGCAGACTTGGGGTTTCTCCCCAGAATAAGAGTCCCCTTCTGACAGTAACTTGATTCATTATGGAAGTTAGTGTTTCTTTTGCCTTCTCCTGTCCAGTTCACTTAATGATCTCCTTCTTCCTTCTCCAACTATTTCGAGCCAGTTACTAATTTTTGCTCAATAGAGTAAACTCTGCCCCACAGAATCTGCAGTTAGGGTATGTTGCCACTAGGTGGTGCAGTACTGCAACTTTTCCTGGAAACCAGTAGTTTTAAAACCCTGGTCCTGACCGGCTATGTCAAAAATGAACTGGGATCTTTTTTTTTAAAAAAAAAAATACAGATTCTCAGGCCCTGTCCCGGACCTACTCAATAAAATCTCTGAGAACAGGATTCATGAATTTGTGTTTGTTTGTTTAACTGTTCTCAGGTGAATCTGATTCACAATTGGTTTTTAGAATTCCTGGCACAAACTATGACACACCTTCACATTTTGCTTAGAATCCAGCTTCAAAAAAAAAAAAAAATTAACCAAGGTCCCTCCGCTTTATAATAAATTTTCCATCTTGCATTTAGCAAAATATAGAACTTTTTACTAAGTTTACAAAGATGGCCTCTAAAACTACTTTCTCGGAATATTTTTTCCTTCTTTTCGTTTTGAGAAATATTTTAAGCTTGTTTTCCATATTACCAACTTGATATCATTCCGGGAGAGGAATTCAGATCTTTCATTTCACCTTGTATTTCATAGCATTCTTCCTTACCCCGTTTAGCTTTTTCAGGAAAACTTAGCTTGAGGACCGATTTCAGTCCTATTTCATAGGGTCCACATGTTCTTAAATTTTATTGAGAGTCTTGACTTCCTTTTTCTGCAATAAAGCTTTCATAAAGTTAAGTTCCCTCTGCCTTTGGACTACCGTGTTTTTCTTATCAGAGAGTTTCTTCCTAGGCCCGTATGAATCCGAGTTCAATCAGGAGAACATAAGCATTCTGGATGTCTCGGACAGGGGAGTCACCGACGGATCCTCGGCCCGGAGGTGACGGAGGAGGTGAGCGGTCAGACAGGGATGCTGCGAGGGCACAGGGACGGAGAGGCGGGGGAGGCGGGAGCGGCGGGGCGGGTGGAGGCCGGAGCCCGGCCGCCCGGGGAAGCTGGGGCCTCGGCCGCCGGACTCTGGGGGGCGGGGCGGTGCTGGGGGACGTGGGGTGAGGGCGGGAGCGGCGTCCTGAGTGCCGGGGGCCCTCCGGGCCTGCGGCGCTTCACCCCCTCCCACCCTCCGGCCTCTCCGCGGCACCTGCCGAGACCCAGCAGCGCCGGAGGCGGAGCTCGCGGCGGCGCGGGTCCGCGAGCGCCGCCTGCCGGTTCTTGGCCGCCCTGGTTTCCGTTCTCCTCTTTGGTGGACGGCGAGGGGCTGGCAGCTGCGCCATTCTGCCCAGGGCCGAGGCCAGAGGACTCCGGACGGGGCGCCCCTTCTGCGTGTGGCCAGCGCCCCTTGCCCGGGGGCCCAGAGGACAGTCGTGGACTTTGAGAGCCTCTCCGCTGGCTTCCTGCGAGGCCGCCACCACCGGGGACGCCGGGCGGCTCGGAGGACACGGTTCCCGCCCCACTAGGAAGACGGGCGCGTAAGGAGGACAGAGGCGGGCGGTGTGGCCAGGCTACTGCTGGACACGGAGGCCCAGGGTACGGCCGGCCTCTACGATGGAGGCCTGAGATCCGGAGAGAGCCAGGGGCAGCCTCGGGTCTGCATGGCGGGGGAGGAGCGGGAGGGCTGGGGAGCGGCCACGCGGGTGTTCCGGGAGGCCTGAGAGCTGTGGCACCAGGTCGTTCAGAAGGTGCGCGAGGGACACGGGCCTCCAGCGGGCGCAGGCCAGCATCACAGGAGTGGTTTAGCACAACACCCTCGGGCTACAGTAAATACAGTAGTTTAGAGACGGGGAGACCAGTTGGAAGGTCAGGGCATCCTGTGCTGGGCGTGGCAGAGGGGATGGAGAGAAATGGATGGTTCAGGAGAAACTGCAGCACCCTCTGGTTGACTGGGTGTGGTGTCAGGGAGAGAAGCCGTGAGGGCGATCCTGAGGGCTTTCTGGCTTGGGTGACAGGAAGAATTAATGAAGGACTGAGCTAAAGAACAGTGAATGAAAACCAGGTCAGTGGGATTAGGAGGGAAGGTCTGATTACTTCCCCCCCTTCCCCGCCCTTTTTTTTTTTTAACTTGATGAGTTTGAGACGCTTGTGGAAAATCTGCTTAAACTATATGTTTCTGGAGTGCAGACATTACATACAAATTGTAAGAATGCTTGTGGATCTAGATAATTTTGAGTTCCAACTAACAATATTTCATTACTCTATAAACCGCAATGTGTGATGCAAGGGGCAAATAATACTGAAGATGCTCTTTCTCTGCTTGGAAGTGATTCCAGATCATGACAGTGACAATTTTTATGAGCTTTAAAAAGCACGATTTTTGTTAGAGCATGCCTTGTGGTGACCTATTCGAAGTTCTACAGGTCAGCAGATCCACCTAGACTCGGATCGATTTGAACCGCACTGAAAGGGCAGCCGAAGCATCAGCCTGCGTGCACAGAAGTCCCTCGTGGAACCGGCCGGCTCTCAGGACGCTCTGGCTCACAGTGACCAAGTGCGACACACTTGGACACACTCAAGTCTGTCTCTCTGAGCAAACATGGCTGAGTCAGGAACTGCAAAATTTGGTCTCTGTCAAAAAAGTCCCCTGACAGCCTGAAGCTCGTTTCGAACTGTTTTAGGGAGAACCCTTTTGAGGAACATGACTGGCCTCGTACAGTACATTTAAAATAACAACCTTCCATTAAGCTGTGAACACTAGGGAAAACATTTCTCCCAAATGTTTTTAACCAACTTCCAACAGAGCATTGCCTCATGCAGCTGCCCTGGCTGAAACACTGCTTTCGTTCCATGAGGAGCTATAGGACCTCCTGCAGACAGAGGCAGGCTCCCAGGGCACGGCCCTTTGCAGCTTTTTTAGGAGCAAGATAGAGTGAGAATTCTCCACATCATTTGTAATATTCTTTGGCTCTGTTTCATTAAAACATGTACTAGAATGAAAATAATGGCAACATGAATATGGGTTTACTATTGAAATTCCATTCTTCCTTTAAAAAATTAATTATGAGCACTTACTAGATGCCAGGCACTGTTATGGGTGCTGGTGATAAGAAGTTAACTGTAAGGTGTGTCTGTTCTCATGAAGCTCACATTCTGATATGGAGAGAAAGAGAGTTAACAAGAAACTACACATGAACAAGAGAATGTCAGCTTGTGCTGGGTTGTATGAAGACCTGTGTCGAGGGGTACGGAAGAACGTGAGGGGCTGGGGCGTGTGTGCAATTGAAAGAGCAGTCAGCATTTCACTGAGGGGAGTATTTCATGATGTAAAAATTATATAAAGTTCAAAATTTAGCATCCATAAAGTTTCTGTGGAACTTGGCCATGTTTATGTGTTGTCTCTTGCTAATTTGTGCTTATAATAGCAAAGTTGAGTCACTGCAATAGAGATAGTATGGCCTGTAGAGCCATTTTCACTTCACTTTTCTTTTTTTATATTTTTACCTTTACTGTGTGGTTCTTTACAGAAATAGTTTTCTGATCTGGTCTAGATTTAAGAAAAGGAGAAGGAAATGTTAAGAATGCAGATACTTAAATGTTAAAATCAAGAGTGTTGTGTCTTTTAGTGTTATGAATAGCACAAAAATTGGGAAAAATATTCTCCCAGTATTCAAAAATTATTGTCCAATTCAACAAATAAATCTCTCACATCTTTACCAAACAAGTAAAGATCTGGCATACTTCTATGTTGCTTCACTTTTTTCTTTATCAAGATAAACAAAATTATCAACTGACAGTCACGATGTGAGTGATTTCTTTGCTGAATCAGACAGTAATCATTATTCCTAGCCTGATTTTATTGACACTATTGCTGGAAATAGTATAAAAACAGAGAGTGGAGGACTGACGTCAGGGAGGATGGTAGAGTAGGAATCTCCAGAAATCCACTTCTCCACCCCCACGACAATTGTCCTGTCTGAATCTGTCTGATGTAACTATTTTGGAACTCTTGAGTCCATTCCAAAGCTTTCAGCTTCCAGGGGAGGCTTGGCCTGTAAACTGAGGTTAATTTCAGTCAATGTCAGCTCTCAGTAGGGTGATGGCTACCAAGGTCCCAGCCCCCAGCCCCATAGCAGGCAGCCATGCCAACATTCCGGAAGTAGCTCCTGGGAACCAGAGTAGCCAAGAAGGACCTTGTCCCTCAGTTATTGGGGGCCTGTGTTCTGATCTCTGATTGCTGTTTCTGATCATAAAGTTGCAGACCCAGAAGTGGGCCACCACCATTGCAAGACACATCCATTGACAGCAGCGTCTTCCAATGGATTTAAAGAAACAGAGCCTATTTCTCTCCCCTTCATTTTCTCCTTTTTCTCTTTTGGGAGCCTGACATTTAAGGATTAGGACATTTAAAAGCAACCACATGTGTGGGGCAATTTATAAAGTCACTACACATGCCCAAGGGAAAGCCACAGGCTCAGAAAAAAATCTGAGGAGGTCTTAAGTTTATGCCTTAGGCTATTTGCGGGCAGAGATACCCTATGAGAATGTTTTTAAGCAAACCCTGGGGAAGGAGGAGAATCTTATTTCCAGAGTTACCACATTATAAAATTCAAATGTTCAGTTTTAAATAAAAAATTACAAGACACTCAAGGAAACAGGAAAATATGGCCCATTCAAGGGAAAAAAAAATCAAAAGAAAATACCTATGAGGAAGATCAGATGGCCGACTTACCAGAAGAAGAAGACTTTAAAACACTGTCTTAAAGATTCTCAAAGAGCTATAAACTAAGATATAGACAAATTCAAGAAACTGATGTATGAACAAAATGTAAATATCAAAGACATAGAAAACAAAAAACAAAACAAGAAGGATTTTGGAGCTGAAAATTGCAATAACTGAAATGAAAAATTCACTAGAGATTCAAAAGGAGATTTGAACAGGCAATAGAAAGATAAGCGAATTTAAAGAAAAAACCCCAAAATATCAAGTCTGAGAAACACAAAGAAAAGAGACTGAAGAAAAGTGAACAGAGCCCAAGGGACCTGCAGGATGTATCAAGCAGACTGACACATGCACTGTGGGAGTCTCATAAGGAGAAGAGAGAGAGAGGGGCAGAGAGATTATTTGAAGAATTAATGGCCAAAAACTTCCTGAATGTGATGCAAGATATGAATCTACAAACCCAAGAAGCTCGAAGCTGGATGAATTGCAGGTATGATAAACTTAAAGAGACCCCCAGAGAGACACATTATAATCAAACTGTGAAAAGATGAAGAGATAATCTTGAAGATTCAAGAGAGAAGTGACTTGTCACATGCAAGGCATCCTCATTAAGATCATCAGCAGATATCTCATCAGAAACCTTGGAGGAGAGAAGGCAGTGGGATGATACATTCAAAGTGCTGAAAGAACTTTCAACTGAGAACTTTACATCCAGCAAAACTGTCCTTCAAAATATGAGGGAGAAATTAAGATATTCCTAGATAAATGAAAGCTGAAGGAATTTGTTACCACTAGACCTTCCTTACAAGAAATGCTAAAGGGAGTCCTTCATGTTGAAATGAAGAGGTGCTAGATAATATCTAGGAGTCACATGAAGAAATAAAGATCTCCAGTAAAGAGAAATATATGGGCAATTATAAAAGCTAGTTTTATTGTAATTTTTATTTATAACACCACTTTTTAATTTCTACATAATTCATTTAAAAATTATTAGGCTGTGTTTTGGGACTCACAATGTATAAAGATGTAATTTATGACATAAATAACTGAAAGGGGGTAGGGACAGAATTATATTGGAACAGAGTTTTTGTATGCTATTGAAGTTAACATCAAATTAGAGTGTGATAACTTTAGGGTGTTAAATGCAATGCTCATAGTGACCACAAAGAAAATATCTACAGAATATGTACTAAAGCAAGTGAGAAAGGAATTTGAACATTTTACTGCAAAAAAATTTAACTAAGCACAAAAGAAGACAGAAATGAAGGACATGAGAGACAAAAAGTTATAAGGCATACAGAAAACAAATGACAAAATGGCAGAAGTCTTTCCTATCAGTAATTACTTTATGTATAAATGGATTAATCTGTCTAATCAAAGGCAGAGATTCACAGAATGGTTTTTAAAAAATGATCCAGCTATATCCTATATCCTACGAAAGACTCACTTTAGATCCAAAGACACAAATAGGTTAAAAAGTGAAAGGATGAAAAAAGATATTCCATGAAAATAATAACTAAAAGAGAGCTGGGATGGCTATACCAAATCAGAAAAAAATAGAATTTAAATCAAAAAAAGGTTGCAAAAGATAAAGAAGGAAAAAAAAAAAAAAGATAAAGAAGGAAACTATATATTATAAGAGATGAAAAAGGAAACTATATATTAACAAGAAAAAGACATAAAAATTATAAACAAACATGCATACTAATTCATCCAACAACAACAGAATTAACATTCTTCTCAAGTGCCCATCGGATATTCTTCAAAATAGGCCATATGTTAGTCTACAAAACAAGTCTCAATAGATTTAAAAAGATAAATATTATACAAAGTTTCTTCTCCAACCATAATTAGATGAAATTAGAAATCACTAACAAAAGGAAAACTGGAAAATTCACAAATATGTGGAAATTAAATAACACACTCGAACAACTAATGAGCCAAAGATGAAATCACCAGGGAAATCAGAAAATATTTAGAAATGAATGAAAACAAAATCACAACATATCAAAACTTATTGGATATAGCAAAAGCAGGGCTAAGAGGGAAATATATAGCTGTAAAAACTAACATTTAAAAAGAAGATTCCAAATCAACAACCTGATTTTATACCTTAAGCAACTAGAAAAGAACAAACTAAACCCAAAGCCAATGGAAGGAAGGAAATAATCAAGGTTAGAACAGAGATAAAATAGATACTAGAAAAAAATAGAAAAAGTTAACAAAGCCAAATTTTTTTTCATTGAAAAGATCAACAAAATTGATATAACTTTAACTAGAGGACTAACTACACAAAGAGATTAGGCTAAAAATACTAAAATCAGAAATTAAAGTGAGGATAATACTACTGATTCTACAGAAATAAAAAGAATTATAAGAAAGTACTATGAACAATTGTATGCCAACAAATTGGACAACCTAGATGAAATGGACAAATTCTTAAAAACACAGAACCTAACAAGACTAATTCAGGACAAATGGAGTATCTGCATAGACCTATAACATATAAGTATGGAAATAGAATCAGTAATCAAAACTTCCCAACATAGAAAAGCCCTGAACCAGATGCTTCACTAATGAATTTTACCAAACATTAAAAAAAAAAAAAAGAACAACAATCCTTCTCAAATGCTTCCCAAACACTGAAGAGGCAGAAACACTTCCTAACTCATTCTATGAGGCCAGCATTACTCTGATACCAAACACAGACAAAGACAGCATTACTCTGATACCAAACACAGACAAAGACACTACAGACAAAACAAAACAAAACAAAAAACTGCAGACCTATATCCCTGATGAGTACTAATGCAACAATCTTCAAAAATATACTAGCAAACCAAATCCAACAACATATTTAAAAAATTATACACCATGACTAAGTGGGATTTATTCCTGAGACATAAGGGTACTTAAACATACAAAAATATCACACTGGTCAGAATGGCCATCATCAAAAAATCTACAAACAGTAAATGCTGGAGAGGGTTTGGAGAAAAGGGAACCCTCCTACATGGTTGGTGGGAATCTAAATTGGTGCAGCCGCTATGGAAAACAGTATGGAGGTTCCTTAAAAAACTAAAAACAGAGCTACCATATGACCCAGCAATCCCACTCTGGGGCATATATCTGGAGAAAACCATAATTCGAAAGGATGCATGCACCCCAGTGTTCACAGCAGCACTATTTACAATAGCCAAGACATGGAAGCAACCTAAATGTCCATCAACAGAGGAATGGATAAAGAAGATGTGGTACATATATACAAATGGAATATTACTCAGCCATAAAAAGGAATGAAATAATGTCATTTGCAGTGACATGGGTGGGCCTAGAGATTATCACACAGAGTGAAGTAAGTCAGAAAGAGAAAGACAAATATCATATAATATCGCTTATATGTTGAATCTAGAAAAAATGGTACAGATGAACTTATTTGCAAAGCAGAAATAGAGTCACAGATGTATTAATAGAAAACAAACTTATGGTTACCAAGGGGTAAGGAGGCATGGGATGAATTGGGAGATTGGGATTGACATATATACACTACTATGTATGAAGTAGAGAGCTAGTGGGAACCTACTGTATAGCACAGGGAACTCTACTCAGTGATCTGTGGGGACATAAATGGGTCGGAAACCTAAAAAAGAGGGGATATATGTATACCTAGAGCTGATTCACTTTGCTGTACAGCAGACACTAACACAACATTGTAAAGCAACTATACTCTAATAAAAAAATTTTTTTAAAACATACAGAAATTAATCAGTGTGATACAACACGTTAACAGAATGGAGGAAAAAAATCCACATGATTATCTCCATTCATGCAGAAAAAAATTGGAAAAGTGCAACCCTTTAATGACAAAAACACTCAGCATACTAGGAATGGAAGGAAGTTACCTCAACACATCAGCTTTTCCTTGAAAGTAAATCAGAATCAAGTTTCTCTCACCTCCACTGCTACCAGGGTTTGCACCCTGGGTTTGCACCCTGGTGGAAACCTCCACCCTGTCTCATCTACAGAAGCTTCATAGCTGGTCTCCTTGCTTCTTCCCTTGTCTGTTCTCAAAATGGAACCAAAATGATCCTGTTAAAGTTTAAGTCACGTCGTGTCCCCTCTCTTCACAGATTCCTCCCGTGGCTTCCCATCTCACATGAGGAAAATGCTCGAGTCTTCATCATAAGCTACATGAGCCCCACAGCCTCTCCGAGGCACCTCGTGCTGCCCTCCCCTCACTCAGCACCCCCAGCCACTCTGGCAGTCACCTTCTTGCCTCTCGGCCACCCCTCGTGGTCCCCTCTACTGAAATTCTTCCTTCTTATGTCCTCCAGGTCTTTACTCAAGTATCTCCTCAGTGAGAGCTCCCTGGCCGCCCCGTCTAAAATGTCAGCCACCTCCATCCATCCTGACGTTTCCGACACTTATCCCTGCTTCAGTTCTAAGTCTTAGCATTCCCCACTGTCTCACTATCTAGTATGCATCCACTAGATTGTAAGCAACACGAAAGCAGGATTTGGGGCTCTGTTTTGCTTTATCTCTCTGTAGCGCTATATCCTCAGCACTTGAACAGTGCCTGGCACCTGGTGCTCAGTAACTATCTGTTGCATAAATGTAATACGTGGCAACTGCCCTTAAGTGGGTGCTTGTGTGTTTGGACCCAGCATGGAACATTTCCACTGTAGCCTGGGT
Source organism: Balaenoptera ricei (assembly GCF_028023285.1). Classification (NCBI taxonomy): domain Eukaryota; kingdom Metazoa; phylum Chordata; class Mammalia; order Artiodactyla; family Balaenopteridae; genus Balaenoptera; species Balaenoptera ricei. The sequence continues at coordinate 439,844 of NC_082640.1, read as the reverse complement.
TTTGTGATTCAAAGTAATATCATGCTGGCCAGGTGGTAGGGACCATTCAGCAGTCATTTTGAAAGGAATAATCATTTCCAAACTCTAACTTCCTTCAGAGGCTGCAAGTGAGGGCAAAGATGAGGTGATATTGGTAGTATTCAAGATTCCTATTTTTGAATATATTTTTACCTGTATTGGGATTAGAGGAATCAGCGATGGGCAGCCTGCAGCAGAGAGAAGGCCCGTGAGCAAGAAACAGGAGAGCCCTTATGTGAGGCAAAAAGATGGGGCAAGGCCCAGAGAGAAGTGAGAGCAAAGGGCCAGGAGTGATCCAAACTTTGACTTTTGTGGTGTAACCCAAATAGAACTGAAACCCACTTGGCTTGGCTTCAGCACATACATTTTGATTCAAAGAACCACACTCTGCTGAAAAATATAAATGAAATCAGTTCCAAATTTTACTTAGGGAAGAATTGCCAAGACGTAGAGAGAACTGCACTTCTAATGCACAGCCAGTCGTGTGGCGTCTGCCCTGTCCCGCCTACTCTCAGTACTCAGTCACCCAGAAGCCTCTGGTGGCCTCGCCTCGGCCCCCAGTCCTGCTCCTCTCCCTCCTCTCTGTGTCCACCCTCCCTTCCAGCTCCAGTTTTCTTTCTCATGAATAATCTTGTCCTTTCCAACGTACACCCCACGTCCTGGCTCGTCCAGTTGTGTGTCTGTCTCACCCATTGCCTCAATTCCACATGGTGCACTCTGAGCTGACAAAGCTAGATTCTCAAGACAGGCAGGAGGGGTTCTGGAAAGGCTGTGACCACAAAACATTAATAATTTTCTTCCCCGTCACAGTAGAACAAAGTCTCTCTTCCCTCCCTGGATTTCAAGTATCTTAAAATATCTGATTTCAAAAGAAGGGGGAGGAAGAGCCCTTGGAAAGACAGAAATACTAGTGAAAAGAGAAATCCCTCTTGTTGGGGGTTTCAGCCAAGTGAGCTAAAAAGCCAGGTTCTTCTTAACTGTCCATGCCACAAGATGTAAACGAATCTATTTACTCAGCAGAATATTTCCTTATTACATTTTGAGTAATTTCCCATTGAAAACAAACAGTGCATGTCAAGAAGCTCCAAAGTCCCTCAGGCCCTCGAGGCTGGAAGGGCCTCATCCCCGTCTCTTTCCTCTTCCTTCAAGGGAGAAAGGCAAGTTTATTTTTACTTTTGTCTTTCTACTTTGACTTACCAAACGCCACTACTCAATTGAGCTTTGAGAAAGACAGACAAAAGCAGCGACCATCTTACTTTAGAGTGACTACAGAACATTTGAGCTGAGAGGGGCTTCACTGGCAACTCATTTGATCATGTTTTCTTTGCTCAGGTAGCTGGGAGCAGTCACGGTTACCAACTTTGACACAGCGTGCCCAGCTTTCCCCAACTCTTCATTAATAAACCGCTGAAAAAGAAATAAAATCATTTTCCTTTCCTTTTTCTAATGATTACCAACACAATTCATGGGACAATCTACTCTTTCTCTACTGATGTAAAATGCCACTTTTGTCATCTGCGGAGGTCTCATATTTAATTCTACTCTGTTATACTGAACTGTCCTTTCTGGCAGCAGAGCCTCACTCTTTTAATTCCTGTAAATTTATGATTAATTTTAATAGCTTACATGATAAGTAAGGTATTGTCTTTTATATTTATTATTCCAGGTGAAATTGAGGATCATCTGACTGATTTTGTTAAAAACGATGAGGATTTATGTATTAAATTAGGGAGCATTTAACATCATTACAATTTGTTAAAAAATATTTCTCTTTTAAAATTTTGCTGTTTTCTACATATAGGTATAATCCAGATGTCACATGTCCTCTACACATTTTTTTTTTTTTTTCCTCTACACATTTTTAAACATTCAAATTGAATTGTCTTAAACCTTCCCCCAAATGGAGTGGAAAACCCAGAGTAGGTGGACCCTCGAGGACAGGTTGGGATATTGGTTAAAAGCTCTCCAGGGGATGTGCAAACTCTTCAGAACCAATAGCCTGGGCTCCTCTGCTGACTGGATGACTCAGTTGGGTCCTGCTGAAGGCCAGTTGCTTGGGCTTCGAGAACACAGGGATCTTGCAAGGAAGAGTGAGAGCAGTCTTTTCATTTGGGCTGGGCAGTTTCCTCAGAAAGGAATCAACTAATCTTCTGCTAGACGGTTCATGCTGGCTGTTAGTTTTCTGAGACCCAAGTGAAGGAAAGGGGCCAAGGTCTCACCACTGAGGACGTCAACTTTCATCTGATCCTCTGTTTTCAATATGGCACCTCACTCTCACTTCTCTGCGGTGTGGGGTATCCCCAAGTTTGGAACCTGTCAGATGGACCGTCTCCAAAGAGAAAACTTTCAGACTTCTACTGAAAATGGGGAGAAGCAGTGACGTGACAGTGTGAGGTCAGGGAAAGGATCCAGAAGTCTAAGTGCTCAACATAAGGACTTTTAACCAGTCTTCCTGATCTCAGCCACTTGCTATACTCTTGTCTTCCTGAACGTTTCTGGAGCCATGTGTGGAAACTCTCTCACTTCCTGTTGGTTTCTCTGCCCTATAGGCTTAGATTTCAACTTTCTCTCTACTTTGTTACGTCAGTCACCATTTTCCTGCTTCCAAAATGTTGATATATATATTGTTTGCTATTGTTTTCTATCCTTTACCTCTTGTCCTTGTGGATTTAAACCTTTCAAATATTCTACAGTCATTTCAGGGGGATTTCAGGAGAGAGTGGAACCCGTGCTTTCAATACACCATGTTTCCGTTATGTATTTTTTAAACTTTTCCTATCATTTATTTTGAGATGTGTCTTTTGAAAACAGCATATAGTTGCATTTTTAAACTCATTTTGAGTCTGTTATTCTTTCTTTTTTTTTTTTTTTGAGGTATGATTTACATAAACAGCTGAAGGCTGCTCACTGACGGCACTCCCAGCGGCTGGAGCAAAAAGTCCTTCCCTGAAGGGCGTCTGGGCAGTACCTCCTCGTGTCTGCCATATCCTCCTTGTCAGTAACTCCTAAGGAAAACATCATTCTCACTTCTATTACCGTAGATTAGTTGTGCTTAATTTTTAATTTCATTTAAATGGAGTCACAGGGCGTGTACTCTTTTCATTCTCGTTTATTTTGTTCAACAATATGTCTGTGAGATTCATCATCTTGCTACATGTAGCAAAAGTCATTCTTTTTCATTGCTATATAGCATTCCATTTAAAACCCATACTACAATTTCTTTATCGATTCTTTCATTAATGGAAGTTTGGGTTGTTTCCATTATGGCTATTATTAAAAACGTTACTATTAACATTCTTATACATGTCTAGTTCATGTCTTATATACATCCTATTATAGAGGACATAAAAACTAAATATTCTTGGTATGTATCCCAAGAGCAGAATTGTTGGATCATAGGATATACCCATGTTTACCTTTAATAGATATCGCTAAATAGTTTTCTTAAGTGGTATGTACTGTCAATTTGTTGATTTCATTTCCATTATATCTTTGCTTTCTATGTCATTGATTTCTGCTTCAGCTTTATTTTTCCTTCCATATACTTAGGATTTAATTTGCTTTTTATTTTGTAATTTCCTAAGATGGAGACTTCAATCATTGATTTCCAACCTTCCTTTTTCTAATATATTCATTTAAAACTATAAATTTCTCTTTGGTCAGAAACTGCATTCCACAAGTTTTGATATACCAAATTTTTATTATTATTGAGATCAGAATGTCTCATAACTATTACTGTGATTTCTTTTTTGATATATGTGTTATTGAAGTTGGAGGTTTTCTACTTATGTTTCTGTTATTGATTTCAAGTTTAATTCTACTGTGGTCAAAGAGCATTTCCTCTATGTTCTCAGTCCTTTGAAATTTTCTGACTTACTCTATGATCCAGCATATGGTCTATTTTGGTAAATGTTCCACATAAACTTGAAAAGAATGTGTTCTGCAGTTGTTGGGTGTGATGCTCTATACAGTATTTGTCAATTGGGTTCAGATCTTCCATGTTTTTATTAGTTTTTTTCTCTATGTATTACTATCAATTATGATCAGTTACTGAGAATGATGTATTAAAGTCTCCGAACTATAATTGTGGATTATCAATTTCTGCTTTTAGTTCTATCAACTTTTGCTTGATATCTTTTGTAACTATTAGGTGTATACAGGCTTTAAATTATTATGCCTTCTTGATGAATTGGCTCTTTTATCATGGATGTCCGTCTGTCCTTATTAACATTTCCTGCCTCAAATCCCATTGTTTGCTATTAATAGAACTACATCTATTCATGTAGTGTTAGTGAATTGTTAGTGTTTTGTATGGAAAACAAAACACTAGTGTTTGTATGGAATCTGGTTGTGGTTAGGGTTTGTATGGAATCTCTCTTTTGTCTTCCTATTTTTCCATCTTCCTGTGTCCTTATAAATAAAGTCTCTTGTAAACAGTCTTTTATTCAAAATGTGTCTCTTGTAAACAACACATAGTCAGTTTCTTTTTTAAAAACCAAATTGGAAAATGGGTTCAGCAAAAAAAATAGCTGGCAATTGCCAGATGACCTCAGAACTGGAATTCCAATTCATCTAGTTCTGCTTCCACAACTGTCCTTTGTCTTTGAATATATAATTTTGGAAATTTTCAGGATTTTTCTAGTTAATGTAGTGAGAACACTGGGGGGCTATGACCTATTCTATTCTGCCATAAACTGCAAGTCCTGAGTCTTTGTCGTTTAGTAGCAAGTTTAACTACTCACATAACTATTTTACTTGCTCTAACTTCTTATATCTTATTTAATGCTTAGTGGCTATTTCTCATTTTACTTTTTGATAGATTTATCTTTTTAACTCTAATACTGTAGACACTGTGTATACAGATATCACACGACTTCTTGATATTTGAAAACAGTACAAAACCATTGACCCTTGCTACCACATTCAATGAGAAATCTAACATCCTCGCCATGATTTGGGCAAATTTATAGGCACTTACATTTTCATGACAAATTTTGCTTCTGATTGTCTGTGTCTTCCACATTCGACATCTCTTGAGCACTTTCCTTGGCTGTGCAATACCCACAGCTTTGTCCGGGCCCAGATGTTTCTCTATTCCCTTTCGCTTTATTCCCCCCATCAACCTCTCCACCCCTCCAAACTTTATACTGAACTTTTAATTACTTCCAAACCTTCTGCAAAGCTTTTACTGAAGACTTGAGGTGATGAAGGGATGACCAAACTTCTTTGGTCATCCTGACATTATAGATTCCTTATGAACCACCTTCCCCCACAGGGGACTGTTCCCTCACCATATAAAGCTGACATTGGACATTTACTTTTGCGTAGGTAATATTTGCGCTCTCCACCCCTAGTCAAGCCTACACACATTTGTAGATCCCAAAACTCATTAACATGCTATGCTAGAAAAAGGACGTGCATTTTATGTATCTCATGCTCACCAGCACCCAAGTATTTGCCTGTGATTTTAAGTTTCAGCCTTTGCCCCAAATTGTCACTCTATGTTGAAAGGACCAACAGAAAGGCTTATTTCTCCCTTTGACATGACTTACACTATAATTTTTTTTTACCTCTCTCTATTCCTATGTTTGTTCTATAGGAGGTTGCCTTTCAATAATATTTGAGCCAAAATTCTTGGTCACATCAAGCAAAAAGAAATCACATCTACTCATTGCCCCTCCCTCGTGTAAAATAAGACACTTAATAGCCTTTTACGTCATATGCCCCAGCTCCAAACTGCTGTTGAAATAATCTAAGCTTTTTGATCCAAATTACTAATTTTTTACATTATATATATTACCTTTCAAGTAACTTTTATTAATCCGCCGAGGAGTTGCAGTCTAAAAATATTAGGATAAACTCTCCCTCCATTCACCGCTCTTTTCTAACTGTCATACTTGCTTTTGCAGAAACCACGTAAACACTGATGCAGATTTCTCTTTTATATATTTATTTGGTTATTTCAATGGGAATTTGGAAGGGAGGGAAAATTATCAATACCTGCATGCTTAAATGCAGGGGAGGTTATCTGCATCTTGAACTAGAAATCCATTTGTTTACTTTTACTGAAGCAAGGCCTCCTACTAAAATTCATTCCTTAGATGATATCATGTCCAATTTTTAAAGTTATATTCACGCTCCCTTCCCTAATCCTAACTAATCCTCCAACTTTCTCCTTCCACAATGACCCTTCCCTTACACTTTTAGGCCACCATCCTGATACTTGCCTAGTAAGAGTTTATTCAAAGAATACAAATTAATTTTCATATTCACCCCAGTCTGTTTTTATTTTAAAATGCCTACTGCATTTTTACTGCATAACACAGACGTTATTTCTAAAATTCTGTTTAAAATTGATTTTTTTTGGTAAATTAAATGCACTAGCAGAGCTGTTATTTAAAGAAAGATTTCAGTGAATCATTTTGCAAACTAAAGAATTTTTATGCAATGTGAATAAACTCCTATCCCAACTCATTTCCACTCCTCTTCCCACTAACAACAATAACAACAAAAAAATCTGTTTTGTAAATTTGGAATTCTGAATAGTAAATAGGGTTTACCATATTTCATTTAAAAACCAAATATAAACATTTACAGACTGCGCACTAAGGCTCTCTTATATCTGTATAAATAATTATGCATTCTCTTTATTTGAGAACTTGCTATTTAACTGCTTTCACTTTCTCTTTTTTCTTCTCCCCCCACCCACACTGTGCAGATGCTTAATGGGAACTGAGAGACAAGAAAGATTAGAGAGAAATAATGTTTTTCTTTGTAAACGTTAAACACCTCTTAATTTTTCTTCCTGGGCTCAAAGCTCCTTCAGCTTTCTTCTGTCATTATTATTGGCCTTCAGAGATAAAACAAATGTGCTAAATAGCATGGACCCACTGGCGGATTTTTGTGTTTGCTGCTTTCTCAGGCAATGAAGCCAGCAGCCTAGGATAATCAATTCATTTGCTCGAGTTTAACTTTTTGGCAAAAACCACCACTCCAACATGAATGTCCATTCCCATTTCAGGAATTTCTTTGCATGGGACCTTTCCCAGCACTGCACTCTTGATGAGTTAGTAATGATGACTGTAATGGGGATGAAGTTTCCAAAAATGAGAAAACCTTGCAGGGAAAGATAAGCTTTTGCAGTTGTCCAAGAAACACAATAAAGTGCTGTTACCGAGTGGCGGTGCTCACTAACGGACCTGCTTCTGATGATTAAGGGAGAGAGCTTAGTGGGCTTCATGCTGAAGTAATTAGCAGAATTTTTGATTATATTCTGACAAGTTCAATACAGAGTTGTTTGGTTAGTTTCTACAGTCGCAACACACATGGAAAACACATGTGGCATGGACTGGAGTTCCTGCTACTTTAGAGGTATTGATAAAATATTTTTTAAAATGTAATTCACAAGCCTGTAACATTCCTCAACCTTACGGGATGTGAACCTACCTCCCAGTCAAAGGGCAAAGTCTTTGCCAAGCACCCCAGTGCTACCCAGCTGTATGTACCACCCCAAAGCAGCACCACCCTGCCCCGGCCCTGACCTTGGCCTCAACCCAGGCCACTGCTGGGACCTGGCGCAGCATAGGAAAGCTTTGCATTCCAGAGACGGAAAACACCAAGCTGGGCCTGCTCTCATTCTCTTCCGTTCCAGCTCTTCCAAGGCTTCTGTGCTCCTGGAACCCGAGGACCAGGCTGCCAGCAGAATCCAGTGTTAAATCTCAGAAGGCAATATATAAATGACCAATGAACACAGAGTAAACACAAACACCAAGTCCTTGTGATTCCTCTTCTGAATTCATCTGTCATCACAATCAATCTCTTAACCCTGGCCACCATCACCTCTACCTTGGATGAAGGCAATAATCTCCTAAAATATCATTCTTTTCTCCAAAACATTCTTCTACTGCGGCCAAAGTCATATTTCTACAATGCAAATGTGATTGTGTTTCTTCCCTCCTCAAAGGCCTTCACCGCCTCCTTGGGCCTTCAAGATTGAATTCAAATTCTTTGGCATGTTTTGAATGAGGTGACTATATTATTTTGGGGTCCAAACCAATCACTCCTGAGAGTGAAGGAGGGGAGAGGGTGGCTGTTATGCTGGGATAGCAGGTGTAAGTGGAGACTACCCCAGGGCACATGGGGACATCTGGTCACCCAGAGCACCAGGGATCTTCATGAGCTGATCCCAGCTAATCTCTCCTCCCTCACTCCACTCCTTTCCTATTTTTGCACATGCTGTTCTCAGTGCGTTGAATTCTGTTCTCCTTACCACCTACCCCTTCACCTGGTGGTCCTCCAGGACCCTGCTGAGGCTCTTCTTCTTCTAGGAAGCCTTCCTCAAACTTTGAAGACCAAGTGCTCCCTTTTGGGTACTTCTCTTCCCCTGTGCTAACTACAGCCTTAGCAGAGACCACAGCCTATTGTCTCCTTGTCTTCCTCCCCCTGTAGATTGCTAAGCTCCTTGAGAGCAGAGATCCTGGTATTGGTTGGCTCTCAACACGTATGGACTGAGTGTTTGTGTCCTCCCAAAATTCCTATGCTGAAATCCTAATTCCCAAGTAGACGGTATTAGGAGGTGGGGCCTTTGGGAAGTGATTAGGCTGTGAGAGTGGATCCCTCATGAATGCGATTAGTGCCCACATAATAGGGGCCTCTTTCACTCCTTCCGTCATGTGAGGAAAGAGAGAAGACCAAGAATCAAGGTCCTCACCAGACACCAAACCTGCTGGTGCCTTGATGGTGGACTTCCAGCCTCCAGAACCGTGAGAAACGAGTTTCTGTTGTTTACAAGACACCTAGTCTTTGACATTCTGTTACAGCAGGCTAAGACACCATATAAAATGAGTAAAGGTATAAACTGCAAGGGCCGCTCGAGTTGAGGGGCTAGCAGTCTGGAGAGATTTGGGGCCATGGTGTTCGCGCTGTACTCCGGGTGGCGCTGGGAGCCCGAGGAAGGCTCTGGGTGCACACCACGTCCCTGGCTTCAACTCACTCTGCCCTGAAGTTCTGGCACAAAATAAACCATTATCGTCTTTAGGGACTGACAAGAAAATTGTAATTTAGAATATAATGATAAGAGGAAGAGAGCAGTGCCTGGCAGGGAGCTGAGTGAGGCTTCTGGGTGCTGATCACACAGACGTGTTCAGCATGAGAAAGTGCACTGACCTGAGGGACACGCTTCCCTGCACGCACGTTAGAAGAAGTTCTCAAGCAGGAATGAATACTTTCTAAATCCCGTCTCCAAACGGGATCCCTCGGGAATCTTAGCACGTCGACTCTAGCAAGTCCCGCCTCCATGCTGCCCCCTAGCCACGGCACGGCTCTGGAAAGCCTTCCGTGGGCTTAAAGGGATCCGACCACCGCCGCAGCGTTAGGGCTCGGCGACCGAGCGCCACAGCCCAGCAAATCGAAAAGGGACCGCTTGCTAATTGCCTGGGTGCACGGTCAACGTGTCTAAGGTACGCTTTCATTTTTGTTCATGGCGCACGTGTTTCCAATGAACATTCCAAATGTGTGTTCGAGCCCTCCGCCCTCTGGGGGACGCTCACAAACAGCCTCCAGTACACCCTGCGTGTGCGTGCTCACATTCCATTTGAAACACACACGGCCCAGACATGCATATTTATGGCTGCGCCTCTGTCTTCAGCCTCCCCGCCCCCCTCCTCTCCCAGTCCCCTGCCCCCGATTTCCATTTTTGCTTTCCTGGAAGCAGACTTGTCCAGGAACGCCTGGGATTTTCACTGGCCCGTCCCCGTGGTCCTAAAATGAGCCGGGCTGCCGACATCCAGTGGCTGCCTGGCGTCATCACAGACGTATATTCTGCCTGGTTATGCTGGACCGTGTCCCTCCTAAAGGGAGCCCTGCCCAGAGCTGCCCAAGTGAGCGCAGCCAGAGGGAAGGGTCACGGCTGCTGCCCCGGGGCGCGCAGAGGCCCTGCGGCGCCTGGACCGCTCCGCGTGGGCTCCGAGGGGCGAGGCAAGGGCCCGACCACCCAGGGCAGCCGAGCAGCCTCACGCCCTGCGAGCCCGTCCCCGCCCCTTCCTCCACCGCAGAGGCCGAACCGGCACTCGTTTCCTGACAGAAAGCTCAACTTGAACTGTGAAACAGAAGCCATTTTAAAAGAAACCGACTCCACGTTTTATTATTTTTCCAGAGAAAACAGGTTCCGCCTTGGCCGGTCCGCCCCTCCCCCCCGCCGTTCGGGGGCGCGTGGGCCACGAGGGGCTTTATTTCAGAGGAAATCCTTCCCTTTGAATCCGAGACTGAGGGAGGGAGAGAGAGACTGTAAGAAGGAAAAAAGGTTGGTTTTAATATGTGAAGCTGGTGCCCCTGGGGGAAACTTTAATTCTTGTCAAATGTTTCGGGAGAACGCAAAAGGGAAACTTGCCACGTTTGCAGATGCCTTTCACGGCTCTCCAGCTCCGAGTCTCTGTGCAAAGCCTCTCACTCGCATCCAAGGAGATGCTAGAGGGAAGCAGCCTCCCACCCCCACCCCGGGATGGCCTGGGAAAGGGAAATGAAGGGACGCCCAGCAAGGGACAAAGCGGCTGTGCAGCCGCAGTCAGCACCACGTGCCTGGGGGGGGTCTCAGCGGGAGGCGACCAAGGCAGGAGCAAGGCGGGGAGCGGGGCTGAGGGGCGCTCAGGGGCGAAGCAGCCCCTTCCCAAGATGGACAAGGCTGGGAAAACGCTTCTCATCCACCTGCCCTTCTTCACAGACTCTGCAGGTCTAGGGGGTCTGCGTGTCAGGAGACCCTGAAGCGCCAGAAAAGGGTGTTAGAAGACGGGGCCCTCCACTGATCCCGCGGGGCCACGTAAGTGGAGCCGTGGTTAGAGTCGTCAAAAACCCATTTCCCAGCCCTAGTTTCTGAAATCCAACGCCCTTAGGACAAAACAGTCCGGAATTCTAACTCTAACTGGTTACTTCGGGGGCACTTCTGGGCATAGCTGGGGTTGTGAAGAGGAAGCGGAGACGGTGGGGAGAGCTGGCAACTCCAGAGATGAGATGGACACCCGGCAGACGTTTCTCGTGTGAAAGTAAATCACCCTGCAGGGTGGTCAGTATGCTGCAGATAAACAGAGGCTGTGACAGCCCCCGAGTTTAAACTGAGATGGACCGTGAAATGAGATCTTATTAGATCCCCTGCCCAAGACACGCATGGAGCCCTCAGCCTCGGGGGAGCTCAGAAGGGTTTGGGGGCACAGGACTCTGGGCATGGTCCCCAGGGACGGCTGGCTTCTCTTGGGCTCTTAGGTCCATTCAGGTGATCTCTATCACCTCCCACATCATTGCCCCGACCTCTGGAGCGAGGTAAGATCTTGGTTCTCCCATAACCTCCTTCTCACACTGTCATTTTTCTGTGTTTAAAACCCATCTTCCTAGTTGGGCTGGTGACTTCCCAGGGGCAGAGCTCTGCTGTGTTGCTCACCTCTGAATCCCCAGTGCCTACCTCAGGCTGGCACACGGCAGAAACTTAACAGCTCTTTGCTGAGTGAATGAATGAATGAATGAATGAACCCTCCCGCTTGCTGCTAGTGAAGGAGAGTGTTGGGAAGGGAGATGCGAAAAAAGAAGAGGTGGAGGTTTTTAAACCCCTAACTGGCCTAACTTGGTTTAGCGCAGTTTAGGAAAGAGCTTTGAAGGCATAAATCCCTTGGGGCCGTTCCCAATACTGCCTAAAAGAAGCATGGCCTGGGGACCCGTGGAGGTTCCCACTGCGTAACAGGAGCGCCTGTCTGCCATGCTGGGGGCAGGGTTTGGGGAGCTGGCTGCACAACGAGAGTTGCCAGACACACAAACAAGCAGATTGTGAGGAGAAGGCCAGCTTTACAGAATAAGCAGCAGCTCCCAGGGGATGTGATGCCGCCAGTCCCTGGTGTGAGCACACATTCCCCGGCCCCACTCTTTTGGGTTGAGGCACAGAAGGCTGCCATTAAAATACAGGTGTTATCTTGGAGGACACGCTAACAGGAATTTAGGAAACGAGTTAGGTAAGTTCTTTCATGGTCCATGAAAAGCATCTTGGTACTTGGAACAAGGAAGGAAATGGATCCAAAAGGGAAACCAAGAGGAATGCCAGCAGCAAAGGCAGCAAAGCAAATAGGTGCATGAGAACGTTATTTAGAAAAGAAAGCTTCTACCCACATGGCCAACACAGGTTCCTATTCTAGATTTAGTTCCAGTTTTTACAGCATCTCCAGGCTGATAGGTGCAGAAACTGTAGTGGACATGCTATGCAATGATTTCAGCAAAACATGTTGCAAAACATCCAACAATATTTTTATACAAACTGTGGTGAAGTACGCGCTAGATGATAATAAGTTTAGCTGGATTTGAAATGGATAAATTACTGAATCTGAAGAGTGATTAACAGCCTGATAACATCTAGAGAGTTGTTTCTAGACTTTAACTTTTTAATCAGTCATTTTTATGGGGAGAATATCAATGTTCCAAGTGAAAAACATCAAGAGAGAGCTGGTATTATAGATGACAGACTCAAGATTCAAAATGCCATCAACAATCTCAAATATTGGCTAAAACTGATGGAATGAACCTTAACACAGAAGGAAGATGATAATGTGTTATATTTAATTTCCACAATAAATCACAGAAAAACAGGATGGAGGAGAGTCAGGTTGACATGAGCTCATAAGAAAAAAATCAGAGGACTAAGAATAACTAGAATGTAAGTGGAGGGGAAAGAGGAAAAGAAAAACAAGAGAAATGACTGAAGAAATAGGATGTGCTCCCTGGAAAAGAAAGTTTGGGGACATGTGAGTGTTCTCTTCAAATATGTAAAGGACAGTCTATCAAGAAGAGGAGGGGGTTGCAGAAAGAAATCAGGGTGACAGACGTGTTCAACAAGAGAACGGAGAACCTCCGAGGAACTGGTGAGGCTGCCTTGTGAAGCAGTGAGCTAAGCTCCCTGTGCTGCAAGACCAGACCAGATCCAACGCTTCTGCTGACAGACATCTTGCAGCCAGAGATCTTGCAGTGGATGGTAAATCAAACTGGATGATTCCTCGGGTCTCCTCTCTTGCATAGCCTCTGATTCTAGGATCACTGAGGAAGCCTTTATTTACAGCACTGAATTATACACAAGTACCAAGCATTACAACAGACTCTCTTGATAAGAATGCACATCCTAGGAAATAGGGAATAGAGAACAAAGCACTAAAACAAAGCCCAAGTGGACAGGAGGTTTTGTGCATGTAGTTTGGGGGTGGGTGTTCCAACCTGTGGACAAGGATGGGTATGAAATAAAAGACAGCAAAGGTGGAAGTTCCATAGCCCACAGTGGGAACTGTTCAGTGGAAAGGTGGTCGAGCATCTTAAAAGTTCCTCTCAGACTTTTGATTGTGGGTCACTTTTTTTTTTTATCCCTTTCCCTGCCTCTTGGCGAGGACACATATCGTTAGGTCACTGAGTTTTCCTTGTGAATCACTCATAGAACAAGCAGTCGCTCTGCCATGTCATAAAATATTTTTCCACTTAAGGACAAAAAAGAATTTGTTGTGAACACAGAGAACCCTGACATGCTGTCCTCTCGCCAGCAGTCCCAGAAATTGTCTGCAAGAAGAGTCTGAGGAGGGAGGAGAGAAAAGGCTGTCTCCAGACTCTTTAACGCACAGGGCTCCCCCAGGCAGGTCTTATTCAATCCGTCTGGCTGGTCTCATGAAACATTCTATTTTGTACCTTCTGGGCTGTTGACGATGCAGAGTGGAGATTTATAACAACAGTTGTTCAATCCAGCCCAACTGGTTTGGCACAGGGAGGAGCTATGTTTTTCAGAACAGCTTTTCGACATTCCTACATGAGTTGAAATGCATGAAAATTTCAGTTTTGAAACAACCAGATGTTTTTGTCAGGAAAGAAATAGATGACCTCAAGGAGGCCGGCAGGATAAACTCAGGGCTCGCGAAGAAAATGGTACCGCGGGGAGCTCATGTCTTTCTCATAGCTCTTACCAGCCACTCACCATGATTACCTACTTGTGCCAAAGCCAGACCCCACTCAGCATTTTCCTTCCCACCGGGGCTGCAGTGCTAGGAGTCAAAGACACAGCCCGCCACGTTCCACCGCAGACACTGAGAGTGGGTGGGTACACGGCTGGGAGCACACCTCTCAAGGCGGAACTAGCCCACGTGAAGCAGATACACAGTGAGCTGCAGAAGGTAGTAGAAACGGCACCAAGCTTAAAAGTGGGGCTCTGGGTTCTCAGCCACTGATTTGGTTATTTCCTGGAGCTCCAGCCTCATCTTCTGTCAAACGAGGGTCTGGGAACAGATGAGCCCTAGAGCCTTTTGCAGCCCCCTTGATTCAGTAAATCTCCGATTCCTCTCTTCCTTACAAACAGATGATACATTGAGATTGACTGTGAGGAAATAACTTCTCTATTACCAGTTATCAGCTAAAAGATAGAAAGGGTTTTATCTCAATAAAGGTGGCATTTCCTAATTTGAAAAGCAAGTCACTTCAGTACATTCATGAATGACACCTATATTATAGTGACCACAGTCACAGACTTTTCAAAATTGTCTGGATTTCAAATATTCTGACCTGCTGTCTTACCATGAGTTCCGATTTTCAGTTAAGAAACCATGGTCAGGGTCTTATAAATACTGGTGGGGAAATGGAGAAAGGAAGAAAGGCACAGAGTTCATATTTCATATGACTCTTTTTATCCCGCGTGTGGGGTTTTCTTGTTACTTCTTCACATCCCTTCTGGTAAGTCCTTTTTTGGGTTCTCGAGCAAGAGAAGCCCAGGGGTGACACCCCTCCCCCTCCCTGGTCTCCAGGAGTTCTGAGTCCTCCTCAGTGTGTCTAAGACATTGAGCTACACCACGTGTCTGTCTGCTGCTACAGTCAAGAGCCAAGCCCTCTGGGCACCCTAACTGGTGCTCCCTGGTGGTCTGGCACCTGCTACTATTCCCACTCTTGTTACCTCTCTTCTCTGTTTTCACAAAACCCTGCTTGGTCACGGGGAGGCCTCGACCTGGCCAGAGAGCTTTGAGGGTTCCTGTCTTCCTCTGTGCTCACCACACACTCAACCCCAGTGCTGTTCTCTGCCCGACGAGCCCCAGCTCCCCAGGCAGCTCCCCTGCTTCCCGAGTGCTACCAGCACCTGGGTGACTTTGTCTAGCACTGCTCTTGTCAAGCTGCCCCCTCTCCTACAGCCGTGCCAGCGTGCCTCTCTCTTCTTCGGAGAGAGCCAGGAGAAACGATTAAAAACGTGTTCAAAATTACACATCCCCACTCTCCTTGACAGAGAAGCTTTGCAAACCTTGTTACGAGAGCTGGAGAAAATTCCACGGGACATTTCTGGGTTTATGGTTATTATTTTGCATGTGTTGCTGAGCTCACAGAGTGTGACCTTGGACATCCATGATCCAAGGGAAGATGGTCGCCTACGTCCAGAGGCTCTCCTACCAGCGCAGCACAGATGGCTACCATTTTGGCTACTCACCCCCATTCTCTCTACTTGCAGACTTCTTGAAAGAGAGGAGAGCCAAGGAGACAAAGATAAAGCGGAAAGGAATACATGTGGGCGGGTTTGGGAATGAGTCCTCTCACTTCCCTCTTCTTTGTCCCCCTCCCTCCTTGCTTTTCAGATGGCGGATGGACTGATTAGGATTATTATTAGGATTATATGATTATTTTGCAGTTTTTCTCTGACTCTGTGAAACTGAGCTCTACCAGAGCTGGACTTAGACTTGTAAATACTCTTTTAGAGAAGCCTTGCTAAGTGGAAGCAGCCTGTTCAGTTCACTTTTCTCCTCTGGTTACCACCGATGACCTCCAGACATCTCAGTTTTACATAATTCTCCAGCAAGTAAAGCCACCTCTCCATTGCCTCTGTTGGAAAGAATGTGATGCTTGACCTGCTCCCTGGCTGGTGTGTGAGCCTGACAACGTGCGAATCAGCCCAGCTCAGAAGAGGAACCACCGCATCAAAACTCCAGATACACACCTCATGGTTTTATATCTTCTCCAGAAGATTTGAGTGCCTGGTGAATGTATTGCTAAACAGACGCGTTAGAAGTGAAGCTCTCTACCACTTCATTGAAACCGATCTTTTGCTATAAAAACAATGGATTTCCATCAAGCAAAATGTGAAAAAACACCATCTGACCTCAGGCCATGTAAATAACTTCAACAAGCAAAAGCTAAACCATACTGAGCCCATCTGACAAGAAACATATATTGAGAAATCTAGCATGTGGGAGAACTTCAGCAGATTTCTGAAAATCCAGCAAAAATGGGAACTGAACAGCTCAGATACACCTGATTTCCAGTGTTTTATACATTCCGGAAGCAAAGAATGAAAGGCTTATGGAATGCAATGAAAATAACTTCACCTTGAACCAAGAGTTTAGAGAACCTGTGCCATCCCTTTTCTCCTACCATCCTGCTTCCTCAGTTCTTGAATTGAGATACCACTGTTAACAAGCCGGCCATCCCCTAAAAGATGAACACCACAGTTTTCTTTTCATTCATTCCCTGAAGAAACTGGAGGAGAAAAAATATAGTCTTATCCTATTGGATAAAAATATCTCTTGATAAAATAAATGCTGAATTCTTAACAGGACATTGTACAACCAACACCAAAAGTATTCTTTATTCTGCAAAACTTTAAGCACAATTTCAGGTCAAAGAGTTAAGAAACAATTTCCAAAAAACAATTCGGAAACTACATCCATCTGTCTAAAAAGACCTCGTTTCCAAAACCCTGTTGTAAGCTTTTTGTTTCCCTGAAAATGTTTTTCTTCCCATCTCAACTTTTACCTAAAGCAAGGACCAAGATTTACTTACAGGAATAGCTCAGAAAATTTTTTTATCCCACAATCCTTTTTCTTCTTGATTTCTAAGCACTGCTACCCACAAAGCAGGATCTTTCTGTCTGTGATAATTACTGCGTGCAAAGATCTGATCCTTTTATGTGAAAATGTGTGTTTTTCAGATTAACATCAACTTTACATTCAATCAATTGTTCAAAGTTCGCAGGCTTTAAACAGTCATCTTCATCCTTTCATTGCTGCCATGGAGACGTAAGCACCTAGCATGCAACCCCATGTCTCCTAAAAGGGACATTTGCTCTTTGTATTTAAGAGGTACGTGGGGCACTGGGTGTCCTGAGAGTTTGGAACCATCTGGTACATGGCACAGAGCACATTCCAGATGCTGGACCCTAGCACGCTGTCCTCCGTCCAACTGGAGGATGGCAGTTGGCTAATGAGGAACTCATGTATCAGTCTAGCAGCTGGAACTTGAACTCTTGGTCCAGAGAAGTAGTGTTTTCTAACTGGCCGTAACTGAAGTCTCTCTATGATTCAGGGCAGTAAGTCCTTTTCTTGAAACGTACAAGTAATCAAGGCATGGAGGTGTTAAGAACAAGACAGCAGCCCCAAATGGAGCCACTTATGCTAAACCCCACATCACCCCACTGAGACTTATTTACAGTGTTAGCCTGTCCCAGAAATGGAATGTGAAACCAGTCCAATCAGGATTCACCTGGTCAGCGCTAGGCCTGATCGACCCCTGCCATCCCCTAAAGGAAAGTGACCTTTCCACAACGAACCCACTTTTCTGCCTCCCTGTTTCCACTCCCTTCTCCTTTCATTTCACTTTGAATGTATTGATATTTGCAAAACAGAAACAGACTCACAGGCACAGAAAACACACTCGAGGTTACCAAAGGAGAAGGGAAGGGGGGAGGGACACATTAGCGGCATGGGGTTAAGAGACACAAACGACTATGTATAACTAGATGGGCAGCTAAGATACACTGTACAGCACAGGGAATTATACCCATTACCTTGTAATAACCTATTATGGACTATAATCTGCAAAAATACTGAATCACTGTGCTGTACACCGGAAACTAACACAATATTGTAAATCAACTATACTTCGATTAAAAAAAAAAGTCTTTCATTTCTACCCGCTAGATTGGATGCCTCCCGATTCACTGAATCAAGCCAGTAAGATCTTGAAAACTCACTCCGTTGAGTTCTGTTTTCCCAGAGAGGGCAGGGTTGGGTCACCTCAGGGCTTCATTCACTTTGAGGTTGAGACAGCTAAAAAGAAGAGCCACCGCACAGAAGCAGAGCCCTAAGAACGGGGTGAGGAACAACTGCTTTTCCCAGGTGAGAGCACGTAAAACCTCAAGCAGCTCTTAAACCTCTAGGCCGGACTTAGCTTTGTTTCAGTGCGCTCGGCTCTGGGAAAGGTAAGAGGAACTGACCGAGCTTCCGACGGCTCCTGCCGCCACCATTTTCAGAAGCTGATTTAAATAAAGCGGAAACTCGCAGAAGAAGTCTCCCTGGAAGTGCCCACAGAGTTTAAGGAGAAACAGAAACGTACCTGGCGGAGCCTGACTGGGTCTGACTTGTCTGCGGAACCCTCCTGAGAAGTGAGCGGCTCAGGCACGCAGTCTACCTGGGCTGACGACCTCGCGTGCGGGCGCGTGTGTGCGGGCGCGTGCGCGTGCGCGGGCGTGTGTGCGGACGCGTGCGCGGTGAGGGGCAGCCACGACGCCGCGCTGGGCTGACCGAGGAGGACCGGCTTCACTCCCGTGGCACGCGCATCGCCGTCTGACGAGTAGAAGCGACAAAGGCAGGTAGGAAAGGACACGTTTGAGGTGCCCGTGTTGGGAACGTGAACAACTGGCGGGCGGGGGGGATGTGAGCGGGGACAGCAAATGCGGGTTGAAAAAAAATCAGTGTATTTGAGGAGGAGAACTTCTTAATACTTTTCAAAAAACCCACAAAACCCCAAGCGAAGAGAAAAACAGGTAAGAAAGAGGGAGAAAAGGGGGAAGTCCGCGAACATTGGTGTAAAAAGCCTTGTGGCACTGAACCCCGCGGGGCCCGGCCGGGCGGCCCCCCAACCCCACGCGGTTCCCCTTCTCTCGCCGTGTCCTCCGCGTGGAGTCGAGCTGGTTCCCGGGGTACCTCCGGGCTACGGGGGGGAAACGCTCTCTGGCGCTTCGGGTCACCGCGCTGCCCGGGAGCCCCGGGCCTCCACCAGAGCAGCGCGCAGGCGCGCCCGTCGCGTCCCGAGGCTCCCCTTCGCAGCGCGGACGCGGGGCAGCGGGGCCCTGACGTTCCCCCCGCCCCGGCAGGTGCGTCCGTTCTCGCTCGTTGGCGGCCGCTCACCCACCCGCTCCCCGCCGCTCAGCCGCTGTGCCCGGGCGGCGGGAGGCGGCGGGCGCGGCGCAGGAGCGCGGGCGGCGCGCGGGGCCGGCCCACAGGCACGTTCGGCAGCCCCGCGACGCCGCGCACACGGGGAAGAGGGAGGCGGGCCTCTGCAGGCGGCCCGGAGGGAGGCCGGTCCCGTGGGTCGCGTGGGCCGCGGCGAGGACCTGGGTTTGTCCCGAGTCCTGGGGCGTCACCGGCGGGCTTGCAGGGAGCAGGACGCCGCCGGCCTCAGCTGGCGCCTGAAGAGAATCGGTGCCCCGCCTATCGGGTTCGCGGGAACGTGTGATGAACAGGGACACCCCAGTTCGGGCGGCGACAGCTCACGACGTCGGGCTTCCTGCTCTGGTGAGCGGGGCTCTTCGGACGTCCCCCCGTGGCAGCCCCTCGCTTCGTCCGAAGGGATCCCTGGACGAGCCGGGCAGGAACCCTGAGGGCTGGAGCGGCCCTCCAGGAAGCCGGCAGCCCGGCCCGGTGACAGGCTCCCCACCGCGGCTTGGCAGTAACACTTAGGACGGAGCACGTGGGGGGGAAGAGGGGGAAGAGGGGGAAGGGTGGCCTCTCCAGTTCCCGCAAGGCCGGCTTTACCGATGTTGGCAAACGGAGTGACCTTCCTCGGCAAGGAAGCTCATTTCAGCGCGGTGCACCCAGCCGGGCTGGCGGGCCGCCACAGCAAGTGTCCTAGACCAGCGGCCCCCAACCTCTTTGGCCGCAGGGACCGGTTTCGCGGAAGACGACTCTTACACGAACGGGCTGGGGACAGTTCGGGCGGGAACGGGAGCGCTGGCTCAGGGGGTCACGCGGGCGACGGGGGTGCTGACGGAGCTTCGCTCGCCTGCCCGCCGCTCACGTGCCGAACAGGCTGCAGACACACAGCCCTGCCTCTCAGGAAAGAAGAGCGCTCCACGCCCCGGGAGCGGGTGAGGGCGCCCCCCGGGAAAGCAGCCCGTGCACCGGAGGCTGAGACTCTGCTACGTGTTACGTAGATTTACCGTCCTGTTCCGTGACACGCCGAGGCCCGTTTCGAAATTTAGAGATCACCGCAAGCGAGGCTTCGATACGCGGCAAAAGTGGGAGCCAGCCTCCTGGGGCAGTGCCCGCCTCATGGAAGCTGCAGCCCGGAAGGTTCTCGGGTCATGAAAGGACCGGCTGCCTCTGGAGCTTTTAAGAGGAGACATATGGAAAGTCTGAAAAGAAACGTCTGCAGCTTCCACTAAAGGCGCGCTCTTCCGAGGGAATCCCATGCGCTCCCAGTTCCGTGGAGGGAGCCCCTGGTGACCAGAGTCCGTTCACAAGGGCGTCAGGAGGAGGTAGGTGGTCCTCTGGTCTTGAAGAATGAGTACGATTTGGGTGGGTGCTGTGCTCGGAAGTGTTTGTCTCCCCAAAATTCATATGTGGTAATGCTGACCCCCAAAGGGAACGGCATTGGGGGGCCGGCGGGCTTTGTGAGGTGCTTAAATCGTTAGGGTGGAGCCCTCGCACGTGGAGTCAGCACTCTTACACAGGAGGCGCCAGAGAGGTCACTAGCCCGTTCCGCCATGTGAGGACACAAGGAGAAGTCTGCAGCTGTGCTGCCGCCCTGATCTCGGCCTTCCAGCTCCCAGAGCTGCGAGAAACAAATTTCTATCGTTTAATCAGTTAACCAAAATGAAATTTAGAAATTATAATGTTTCAAAGTATTTTATCAATTAAGCTGTTTTGCTTTCCCCTAACAGTGTTCTGATTAAAAAAAAAAAAAAAAATCCAATTCTCTGACACGTTGACCTGACACGTTGATGCCACCCTCAGGGTGCCCCGCTTCCCAGTGTGAGAGGTGACACTCTAGGGCCATCAGTGCCGCCACTACCACCCCATGCCCCAAGAATCGGGCCCACACACCAAAAAGGGTAAATGGAAGTCGGGCCTGGGTGGGGAGGGAGGAAGGGAGGAGCTAAGAATCCTGCCCGGGTTCCAGAATATGCCTGATATTTTAGGTGGCGCTCAAGTCCTTTACTGCACCCCTAACCCTCCAGGGCGAACCTCTGTTCTTCCTGCAACCCTTGGGACCTGGGCTGATTCCAAGTTCTACAGCTATTGCTCCACCCATTAGACCAATCTCTCTTCTTGTTTACTTTTGAAGAAATGCCATGAGCTGTGCATTCGCAGAAGAAAACCAAAAGGTCTTACATCATCCTATGGTGCTTCAGATGTATTGCTCATGAAGTTCACGTCAGTTTTTCTGTTTTGCAAAATCACCATGCTCACAGCCAAATCAGCCATCAGCTGTTATCTTTTTAAAATTTCAAATATTGAAGTTTTCTTGTTTTCCTGAAATGTCTTAAAAAGGTTATTTCCAGGCTGACACTCTGCTTGCCAGCTTTTATTTAGAAGCACATTTTTAACATACTCACTTCAATTCTCTAAAAGAGAAAAGGACCAAGAAAGTAAATAAAGCAGTGGCCGAGGTTGCTACCCATCCATCAATCCCTAGGCCCTGATTAAGCCCAAGCCATGAAAACATAGCCTTTGAAGGCAGTGGCACCTGCCAGACCCTCTTTCAAAAGGGACCCTTGTTGCCCTTGAGAGTTTAGAATTGAAAGCTCGTCAAAGCCATCAGAATGTGAAAATTAATCTAAGTGCATCTACGTAGCACAGGAGTGTCAGAATTTATAATTGGGGGTCATAAATCTTTTTGCAATGGAGCAAAAATAAATAAGCATGTGAGAGCCAAATCGAAAGGCAGTGGGCATTCACACACTCCAAGTGTCAGCTTTAATTTATTTCTCTGCTTGGAAAGGGGAGACTTTGAAAGCTGGCTGCCAGTATGGAGGGAACCTCCTCAACTCTTCTTCTGGCCCAGACAAAGGTTTGAAAGTTGAGGGGAGACATCCAAAGAATAACACAGGAAGCTTTTGACTTCTTACATTGAAAAAGAGCTCTTCAGAAGTTGAGGGGGGGTGGTTGGGGGAGAGAAAAGAGAAAGAGAAGAAACCTCTTCTCTAGGGATCTCTTTTGTGTAATTCAGAATACTCGGCACGTTAAAACCAAATACCAGGACTTCCCTGGTGGTGCAGTGGTTAAGAATCCACCTGCCAAGGGGGAACACGGGTTCGAGCCCTGGTCCAGGAAGATCCCACATGCCACGGAGCAACTAAGGCCCTGCACCACAACTACTGAGCCTGTGTTCTAGAGCCTGCGAGCCACAACTACTGAGCCCACGCGCCACAGCTGCTGAAGCCCACACGCTCTAGGGCCTGTGCTTCGCAACAAGAGAAGCCACCGCAATGAGAAGCCCACGCACCGCAACGAAGAGTAGCCCCCCGCTCGCCACAAGTAGAGAAAGCCTGCATGCAGCAATGGAGACCCAACGCAGCCAAAAAAAAATAATAATAATAAATTTATTAAAGAAAAAAAAACAAATACCAACAAACAAATGAAAAAGAAAAGTCTGATTTACAGTATGCTGTTGGATGCACCTAGAAGGGACTTTGGAAAGACATTCACAGACCATTTTAACTGTGTTGAGAACTCTGCTAGGACAACAGATATATGTATGTAAATATGTACATATGTATTCACACAGTGCAGAGGGCACATAATCATTTCCCTTGTGAATGGAAACGACGTCGTTACAGCATTAAAACTGGAGGGGATCGATAGTAATAGAATTTCCTGAGAGCTCCACGTGGAGAAAGGTCAAGGAAAACAGCACCTGTGGAACCAATTACTTGTCATCAGACTCAGCGGCATGAAAATACACCCGTTCCCTCTCTTCTGTCACTCACTTGAAGGCATCAAAACAGAAAGCTTCTTGTGAGCAAAGTAAAAGAGCCACTCCAGGAAGATTCCAGAAGTTCTCTGGGAAGATGTCTTGTGCAGCAACCTTTCGAGATTAGAACTATGCTAACAAGTTTATGAGCTGAGTCAACGTCACACATGAAGCTGCCAGGCTCCTGGGTCACCCCTGAGCTTTCGTGTTTCAGTTTCCCTTGTCTATTAAATAAGAAGACGTTTCTGTCCTAGTGAATCATTTTTATGTGTACGATATAATGAATTAAGAGATTGAAAGCACTTTTAAAGTATGAAGTGCCTTAAACATACAAGAAATGTATTGCTCCCAGATTACTGGACAGAGAACACAGGGCAGAGAGCAGGTAGTCACCCACACAGGAGAGAAGGCTTTGCTAGCTTCTCGTGGTGGCCAGCATGGGGTGGAAGTTGGTACGTGGGGCAAGGAGCAGGTGACTCTGTGCTAGATTTGCATGCAGCCAGCTGGATTGGAAGGTGGGAGCTCACGGGCAGCGGCGGGCTTGCTTGATACCTCTCCATGTAGGAGACTCAGAGGAAGTCTGACTTGCTAACATTGCAACCTCACATTCCAGACCTGTCTGTCTTCCATTGTCAAGAAGAGCTGAGGAGTTAACTAGCATTGGGAATTATTCTCTGGGGAGGAAAGTACCTGATCTTATGCTAGACTTTGCATCATTTCAGGAGACAAAGCCCACCAATTTATCCAAGGCCTACGTAGAATGCCAGTGCCATAGAGAACAGGGCACCTGTAACGCTACTTGGCCGTGCTAAGTCATGGCTCCCATGAAGAGTCTCTCAAGGACCAAGGGTCAGTTGAAAGGACCCTCTTGAACTCTGCTGGCAGAGGAAGCGGGCATCTGCATGCAGTAACTAAGGGCTTAGGTTTTGGCCAGTCCCCCAACCCATTTCAACACCCTTCCCCTACATTCAGTCTGTCCCTAAACTTAACCAGCAGTTAACCAGCTTAACCAGTGGCCTTCTGCTTAAAAGTTTCATTTCATCTGAGAAGCCAGCACTTCAATATTTGTAAAATATCGTGGAATAAATAATCTGCTATTCCAGGAAGCATCAACTAATCCAGGGGCACAATAACATTAACAAATTCATCTTCTTTCTGCCGATGTCCTCCCCTTTAAGCTGGTCCCCGTGGTCACCTAATCTCACCAAGAAGAAAAAATCATTCCCTCTGTTCCATAGGTTCATTTCTTATTGGTCTCCCTCACTCCCCCCGTACCCTTTATTTCTTACCACAAAACCCTAGGGGCATCAAGCAACAGACACTTAGTTTTGCTCAAGTTCTCTGGGTCCACTGGGCATCTTTGCTGATCCAGGCAGGCATGGCTGACGTCAGCTGGGCTCATGTGGTCAGTCGGCAGGTGAGCGGGGGCGGCTCGGAGGAGCCGCCTCTGCCCCGCGTGGCCTCTCGTCCGCCCCCCACCCGCCAGCCTGTTTGGTTCGCACGGCTGCTGGGCAGGAGCACACAAAGCCGCTTTAGGCTTTAGGCTGGTACCTTATGCTTGTAGAGCATTCTGTTGGCTAAAACAAATCACAAAAGTTGGCCCAGATTCCAGAAGTGCAGAAACAGGCTCCGTGTCTTGGTGGGAGGAGGTCACTTGTAAATCATACTGCAAAGTGTGTGGATCCAGGGAGTGGTGGAGAGTTGGGAATATTTTTATCATCAGCTTTACCTTAAATAGATGGGACAAATAAGCCTTATGTTCCACATTAGAAGAGAATGATAACTATTGCTGTGCTTTTGCACAGATCTTTGTCCTGTCTAAATTCAAAGGTAATAATTTATTGGGTATGGAAGTCTCCAACAGCAAGTCCCCAAAGGAAAATTGCTATATTTTTTTTATGAGGGGATTTTTCTGAGGGAGTTTAGCCTCCTAGTGACTAAAAATCCTTTCATTAACTGGGACAGGTCGTACAAGAGAAGAAGAAAAAAACCTTACTTTCAGGTTTAAAGTTTGGGGCCTTTTTTTAATCCTTTAGCCTTAAAGAAAAACAACTTTACCAAAAGAGAGTGGACTTCCCACAATGTCTGTTAACAGTGGAGGGTAAGATTTCGAGCGTCTTGGTTGATGTAAGCCTGTCTGTTCAGACTTCTGACAGCTTCCTGATAACACAGACCCGGCGGGTTTTCATATACGCATCCACGCTGTGAATGTGCGTATATATCTCTTAGGTGTCTGGATCCAATTTGACAGCCTTTTGGATTTCATGTAGCATAACTGTCTACTCACTGACGTAATAATTTTAGAAGATTGGAGAGCCAGGGTTGAAAATGGTCTTGCCAAAGCCAAGGGAAATCTGGTCTGGAGAGAGGGCTTCCTGCGGTCCCTTTTGCAGGGAGACCTGCCTGAAACTGAGGTTGGGGTCACTTCCCACTTCCTTTTATTGGAATGGGCTAGCCCTATGGTAAAGAGAATGTCGGTCACTCTGTATCCAGTCCCTTTGCCATGTGACCTTTTGTTCTTCCTTCTAAGTGGAATGTTCTTCCCTTGACTTTGGGCTCTGCTATGCCGCTTGCTTTGTCCAACAGGCTATTAGCAACATGATGCAAGCAGAAGCTTGCTTTCTTGAGCCTCTGTCATGAGAAGAACATGCCTTGGGTAACTGAACAGTCCCAGGAAAACGAGAAACACCTAGAAGATGCTTGAACTGCTGAAATCATCCAAGCTGCCCCATTTGGCCTGAATTTGAAGCCTGCCTGCACCAGCTGACCAGCAGATACATGATCCAGAATAAAAGTTTATTTTTTTATGCCACCACGTTTTGGGATGGCATGTTATGTGGCAGTGTTTTGCAATAGCTGACTGATATTAGTCCCCATGGAAAGTAGAACAGGTTATAAATTACAAGTGGAAACCTGACATTTGGTGTGTAATACAAGGTATTTACAGCTGCAAAGTTTGGGAATTGTATTTTATCAATGTGACTTGATTGGTCCTCACTGACATTCAGTTGGCACCCAAGATTCCCTCGGTAACTGAGATACCAAATGGATAAACTGGATAAAAGAAAATTAGATATTTCATTTTTTCCCCATTTTTACTACAGAATTATCGTACCCCAAAGAGAGTAATGAGCCGTTATACAACCATCGCCCAGCTTCAACAATTATCAGCATTTTACAAAATTTGTTGCTGCTACCCTACCCATTTTTTTCTTGAAAATTAGCTCTTTTCAATTCCAGAACCACTAGAATTTAATTGGGTGAGTCCCTAGAGTCACTTAAAGTAGAAAAGATTCTCTCTTAGGATCGCTTGGATTCTTAAATTTGAGTTCAGGAGCTACTTATGTCTTCAGAAATTTATGCAAAAGTTTGTGTATATAAATGTTTCTGGGGAGGATGTCTCTGGTTCCATCAGATTCAAAAGATAAGATCTGCTTTTCTGCACAAATATCAGCCATTTTTGCCTGTTCTCACCCAACCTTGCCAGATGCCAGCATCTCGCACCCTCTGCAGGCAGAAGGTAAAGCATCAAATCACCTCAGCCCCAAGAGAATGGCTCCCTCCCTAGACGGGCAGAATCATTGATTGGCTTATGCAGGCACAGAACTAAGGCAAAGTGTCAGCTTTAATTTTAGTAGCACCAGAAGTCACAATCCTTTAAATATCAGGAAGAACAACTCTGCCTTTCAGTGGAAATGTCTTGGGTGGCTTAAGGGCTCATCTAAATCTCAGCTGTCTAACAATTTCGGATGCGGCTGCCAGCAGCCTCCTCAGTGGAGAGGAAGCACCTCCGGGCAGGTAGACCGAGCCCAGTGCTGTGGTTCTTGCAGTTTGGAGAACGTACAAATCACCTGGAAGACTTTAAAATACAGGTTTTAAAAAACCTGGATTTAAAAAAAAAAAACCCTCTAAATTCTCTACCAGCCTAGAAATCTGTGATTTCCAAGATTTCCAATTTCCTTTAGGGCCTGTGCACCTCTACTATTTTGTAAGTGCAACTGCTGTTGCACTGGGCTGATCCTAAAGGTTTAGGCTCTGCAGGAATTCTCATCAACCCAAACTAGGGAGAGCAGGCCAGGGACAGGGACCACCAAAAGTTATTCATGCTTCACAGGTGGCAGTGGCAGGCATGGGACATAGAGTCGAGCACTACTTGAATTTCTAAACCAGTTCTTCCCAGGAGAAATATTACAAAAAAGCAATGGGAGCTCCAGAAATTATCTTCACGTACAGAAGGGAACAAGAGCATAATGAGGAGTACAGCACTCCAAGGGACAGTGATACTTGGTCCTCCCCCTCCGTGTTCAACATCAAGGCCACTGGTGCAATGTGGGTTCCATTAATGGCTCAAAGACAATATTTCACAGAGTTATACGTTCAAGATGTTATTGAAAAACCAATGTTGTGCTTTTTATCCCCACCTACCCTCTCCCCCAGGGTTTTCTTAAATCATTAAAAAAAACCATTTTTTAACGTGGTTCCACCCAAGTGGTCATATTTCTAAGGATCTGGGGCAATGCATACCAGGGCCAATGAAACCCAAAATGGTTTGGTAGAAGGATGATGCCATTTCCTCTGCCTCTTGGGGCTATGGGGGCTAAAGCTGTGAACCCATTAAGTACATAAGCAGGATCGTGTGGGTGGCCCCAGAGAGAGACACCTGTTTTGCTACTAAATGCAGAATCACAAACACAATTTTTCCTTAATACTATCCTATCTGAGGCTCCGCCAGCACTGCAAGGCCAAGGAAATTTCTAGAGAAATTTAGAGCAAGATCTCACAAGGTCTTAAAGGCGTAATCTTGGGAAAGAGGCACTGCATTAAAAGAAAAAGTCTATGGACTTTCTTTTTCACAGATGCAGACTATTCCATGTATGGCTACACTGTTTACTGGTGGACATTCAAGTTGTTTCCAGTCTCCTTTCTTATTGTAAACAAGGCAGCAATAGATAAGTAAATATATGCTAATATAAATTAAAATGCTGCTTTGATTTCCAGAGGATGGATTCCTACAATCACTGTGAATGGGTTAAGAGTGTTTATAAGCGTGGGCATTTGGTATTTTAATAAATATTGTTATGTTATTTTCAAAAATTACAATAACAAGTCTTCCACCAGGAGTAAAGGGCCTGTTTTCCCACATGTCTGTGATCACAGGTTATTTCTCCTCTCCTTCCTCTCCTCTGATGGGCATAAAATGATCTTATTGTTCTTTTTATCTGCATTTCTGTGTGTCAGGTTGACCATATTTGTATATGTCTACTGGTCATTTCATAGATATTTTCTCTTTTTTGAATGCCTGCTCTCACCCACATTAGGTTCTTTTTCTTATGAATCTGCAAAAGCTGAATAACATTAACACTTGGTCTTTCGCATATGTTAATAATGTTTTTTCCCAGACTTGTTTGTCTTTTAATTTTGCTCTTAAACTTGTCCTTTGACACAGAAAGATTTTTTAATTTTTAGGTAGTCAATTCTTCATGGATTCTGGCTTATGCCACCCAAAGTTATAAAATAGGTGTCTTAAATTTTCTTTTAAAATATTTACTGTTAAAAAGATCAAAAACCTTAACCCATCCATCTTAAATTCATTTTTGTGTGTATTATGTGAGGTTCGGGTCTTGGTTTATTTCTTCTGATATGTAAAGCCAATCACGACAATGCTGTCTGTAAACATCACACTAGCCTCCGGTGAGCCAGGATGCCATGCGGTCATGTATTAAATCCCATGGATCTGTTTCTAAACTCTCTTTTTAAAATTCCTGTGCCTATGCTACACTGTTTTGTTTACAATACTTTCATAGTAAAATTTAATAGTTTCTTATTTTTTCTAAAGATTTTGGGGCAACTTTAGCATATTGATTTTTACACAAAAACTTTGTCTATTAAAAAACTGCCTACTGAAATTCTGATTGAAATTACATCTTATGTGATTAAGTTTTCCCATCCAGAAATATCTGAGATTAAGCTCTTTCCATTTATTCAGATCTTGTCTAATGCCCTCTAATACTGTTTTATAATTGTCTTCATTTGGGTTATTAGTCCACAATTAGGACTATGCTGCTAATATGAATGAAATTTTGCCATGCAGGCAATAATAATCCTCCTTATTCACAGATTCCATATTTACAAACTCACCTACTCACTAAAATGTATTAGTAATCTCAAATCAATATGGCTGTGCTTTCTCCGTCATTCACAGACATATGCAAAGAGGCAAAAAATTTGAGTCTCCGGACGCTCAAGTTCCCAGCTGATGTTGAACAAAGCAGCACTTTGTAAACAAGTGTCCTTGTCATGGTATATTTAGTGCCATGCTTTTGTATTTTTGTGCTTTTTGTTGGTGATTTTGCTGTTTAAAATGGTACCTAAGCATAGTGCTGAAGTGTCATCCAATGTGCCAAGGTGCAAAAAGGCCGTGATGTGCCTTAAAGAGAAAATCTGTGTATTAGAAAAGCTTCATTCAGGCATGAGTTATAAGCATGAGTTGGTTGTGAGTTCAGTGTTAATGAGTCAATGGTATATATTAAACAAGGTTTCTCTAAACATAAACACACATAAAACAAGTTTATGCACCGATCAGTTGACAAAATGTTATGATCAGAGGCTCACAGGAACCTGACCATGTATTTCCCCTAGGAGTTCAGTATTAACTAATTCAGTGTTATGGCAGTTTTATAGAAAATAACAAGAACTGGCTGTATGTCTTTACTTGTTATCCTTATATCAGATTTTGATATTAAGATAAAGCCAGGTTCATTAAATTAATTAGCAAACTTTGCATCCTTTAATATGGTCTAGAATAGTTGAAATATATAAATTCTTTTCTTTAGGGCAATCTGTATTCAAGGCTGAATACTCACTCCCTCTTCTATTTTCCAGCCCAATTACATCCGCCCATATTGTCAGAGGTTCTTCAATGATATGGAGATAATCCATTATGTGTTTGTATTAAATACCTTATTATTTTAGTTAAATAGTAAATTTCCAATAACATAGTGTTGCTTCAAATTTGAATATAAACCCCATCCCATTATGAATTTCCTTCTGAGAAATTAAAATTTGAAGATTAAATCCTAAAGAGATCAAAATCCAAAATTCTTGTTACAGCCCAAAAGAAGATATCCAAAAGTTTTTGCCCTTGTGTGTTAAAAGTCCTGAGAAATAGAAGTTTAACATTCTTCTTCCTCCCTAATGTCTGATTTTGCTGTCACTAGACGGTCCTCAGCGCTTGGGTAGAGTGAGTGTTGGTCAGCAGCTGCAGACTGGGATGTCCTCTGGAAGGTGTGGTTCCCCTCGAACCACAGGTTGAACTAGCCTCTCATATACCCTAACTTTATTATTTATTTATTTATTTATTTATTTATTTATTCAAAAACCCGTCTACATTTATTTCACAGCAATTTCAATGATCATTTGTGAAATCTATAAAATATCCTTTCTGCCTTTCCTTCTTTTTTTATGGAGGTAAAATTGGTATATAAGTTTCAGAGGTACAAGATTATCATTCAACATCTATGTTCATTACAAAGTGATCATCCCCCAAAGTTTAGTTACTATCCATCACCATACACTTGACCCTCTTCATCCATTTCAACCACCCCCAGCTCCCTTCCCCTCTGGTAACCACCAATCTGTTCTCTGTGTCTATGAGTTCATTTCCATATCTCGAGTGTTGTAAATAACACTGCTGAGAACATTGAGGTGCATCTATCTTTTCAAATTAGTGTTCTTGTATTCT
Source organism: Balaenoptera ricei (assembly GCF_028023285.1). Lineage (NCBI taxonomy): Eukaryota > Metazoa > Chordata > Mammalia > Artiodactyla > Balaenopteridae > Balaenoptera > Balaenoptera ricei. The sequence continues at coordinate 409,141 of NC_082640.1, read as the reverse complement.
TCAGATGAATACCCAGAAGGGGAATAGCTGAATTGTGTGGTAGTTCTATTCTTAACTTCTTGAGGAATCTCCATATTGTTTTCCAAAGTGGCTGCACCAATTTACATTCCCACCAACAGTGTATGAGGGTACAATTTTCTTCACACCCTGCCTTTAAAAAGCCCAACGTGTTCCAAGAAAGGTAAGAATATCACAACGTTGGCTTTATTTTCTTTAATTAATTTTTATTGGAGTATAATTGCTTTACATTGTTAGTTCCTGCTGTGCAGCAAAGTGAATCAGTTATGCATATACATATATGCACTCTTTTTTAGATTTCCTTCCCATTTAGATCACCACAGAGCACTGAGTAGAGTTCCCTGTGCTATACAGTAGTTTCTCATTAGTTATCTATTTTGTACATAGTATCAATAGTGTATATGTGTCAATCGCAATCTCCCACTTCATTCCAACACCCTCCCACTTCCCCCTTTGGCAACCATAACTTTGTTCTTTACATCTGTACCTATATTTCTGTTTTGCAAATAAGTTCATCTACACCATTTTTCTAGATTCCATATATAAGCAATATTATACAGTATTTGTATTTCTCTGTCTTATTTCACTCTGTATGACAATCTCTAGGTCCATCCACATCTCTGCAAATGGCACTATTTCGTTCCTTCTCATGGCTGAGTAATATTCCATCGTATATATGTACCACATCTTCTTTATCCATTCCTCTGCTGATGGACACGTAGGTTGCTTCCATATCCTGGCTATTGTAAATAGTACTACAGTGAACACTGGGATGCATGCATCCTTTCAGATTCTGGTTTTCTCTAGGTATGTGCCCAACAGTGGAATTGCTGGGTCATATGGTAGCTCTATTTTTGGTTTTTGAAGGAACCTCCATACTGTTCTCCACAGTGGCTGTATCAATTTACACTCCCACCAACAGTGTAGGAGGGTTCCTTTTCCTTCATGCCCTCTCCAGCATTTATTGTTTGTAGATTTTTTGATGATGGCCATTCTGGTGTGAGGTTATACCTCATTTTAGTTTTGATTTACATTTCTCTAATAATTAGTGATGTTGAGCAGCTTTTCATGTGTTTATTGGCCATCTGTATGTCTTCTTTGGAGAAATCTCTATCTAGGTCTTCCAGCCATTTTTGGATTGGGTTGTTTGGTTTTTTGATATTGAGCTGCATGAGCTATTTGTATATTTTGGAAATTAGTCCCTTGTCAGTTGCTCATTTGCAAATATTTTCTCCCATTCTGAGGGTTGTCTTTTCGTCTTGTTTATGATTTCTTTTGCTATGCAAAAGTTATGTCCCATTTGTTTATTTTGTTTTTATTTTCATCACTCTAGGAGGTGGGTCATAAAAGATCTTGCTGTGATTTATGTCAGTGTTCTGCCTATATTTTCTTTTAAGAGTTTTATAGTATCCGGCCTTACATTTAGGTCTTTAATCCATTTTGAGTTTATTTCTGTGTATGGTGTTAGGGAATGTTCTAATTTCATTCTTTTACATGTAGCTGTCCAGTTTTCCCAGCACCACTTATTGAAGAGGCTGTCTTTTCTCCATTGTATGTTCTTGCCTCTGTTGTCATAGATTAGGTGACCATATGTGCATGGGTTTATCTCTGGGCTTTCTATCCTGTTCCATTGATCTATATTTCTGTTTTTTTGCCAGTACCATACTTTCTTGATTACTGTAGCTTTGAAGTATAGTCTGAAGTCAGGGAGCTGATTCCTCCAGCTCCATTTTTTTTTTTCTCAAGATTGCTTTTGTGGGACTTCCCTGGCAGTCCAGTGATTAAGACTGTACACTTCCACTGCAGGGGGCATGGGTTCAATCCCTGGTTGGGAAACTAAGATCCTACATGGAATGCGGTGTGGCCTAAACATAAAATCAAAAAAAGATTTAAGAAAAAATCTAGAAAAAAAAATATTGCTTTTGCTATTCAGGGTCTTTTGTATTTCCACACAAAATGTAAAATTTTTTGTTCTAGTTCTATGAAAAATGCCATTGGTAATTTGGTAGGGATTGCACTGAATCTAGATTGCTTTGGGTAGTAGAGTCATTTTCAGAGTACTGATTCTTCCAATCCAAGAACATGGTATATCTCTCCATCTGTTTGTGTCATCTTTGATTTCTTTCATCAGTATCTTATAGTTTTCTGAGTATAGGTCTTTTGCCTCCTTAGGTAGGTTTATTCCTAGGTAATTTATTCTTTCTGATGCAATGGTAAATGGGCTTGTTTCCTTAATCTCTCTTTCTGATCTTTTGTTGTTAATGTATAGAAATGCAAGAGATTTCTGGGTATTAATTTTGTATCCTGCAACTTTACCAGATTTATTGATGAGCTCTAGTAATTTTCTGGTAGCATCTTTAGGATGTTCTATGTATAGTATCATGTCATCTGCAAACAGTGACAGTTTTACTTCTTCTTTTGCAATTTGGATTCCTTTTATTTCTTTTTCTTCTCTGATAGCTGTGGCTAGGACTTCCAATACTATGTTGAATAATAGTGGTGAGAGTGGACATCCTTGTCTTCTTCCTGATCTTAGAGGAAATTCAGTTTTTCACCATTGAGAATGATGTTTGCTGTGGGTTTGTCATATATGGCCTTTATTATGTTGAGTTAGAGTCCCTCTAAGTTCACTTTCTAGAGTGGTTTTATCATAAATGGGTGTTGAAATTCATCAAAAGCTTTTTCTGCATCTACTGAGATGATCACATGGTTTCTATTCTTCAGTTTGTTAATGGTGTATCTCATTGATTGATTTGCGTATAATGAAGAATCCTTGCATCCCTGGGATAAAGCTCCCTTGATCATGGTGTATGGTCCTTTTAATATGCTGTTGGATTTGGTTTGCTAGTATTTTGTTTAGGATTTTGGCATCTATGTTCATCAGTGATATCGGCCTTGCAATTTTTTTTTGTGATATCTTTGTCTGGTTTTGGCATCAGGGTGATGGTAGCCTTGAAAATGAGCATGGTAATGTTCCTTCCTCTGCAATTTTTTTGGAAGAGTGTCAGAAGGGTTAGCTCTTCTCTAAATGTTTGGTAGAATTCACCTGTGAAGCCATCTGATCCTAGACTTTTGTTTGTTGGAAGATTTTTAATCCCAGTTTCAAATTCATTACTTGTGATTGCTCTGTTCATATTTTCTATTTCTTCCTGATTCAGACTTGGAAGGTTGTACCTTTCCAAGAATTTGTCCATTTGTTCTAGGTTGTGCATTTTATTGGTGTATAGTTGCTTCTAGTAATCTCTTATGATCCTTTCTATTTCTGTGGTGTATGTTATAACTTCTTTTTCATTTCTAATTTTATTGATTTGGCTCCTCTCTGTTTTTTTCTTAATGAATCTGGCTAAAAGTTCATCAATTTTGTTTATCTTCTCAAAGAACCAATTTTTACTTTCATTGATCTTTGCTATTGTTTTCTTCATCTCTATTTAATTTATTTCTGCTCTGATCTTTATGATTTCTTTCCTTCTACTAACTTTGGGTTTTTTTGTTGTTGTTGTTGTTCTTTCTCTAGTTGCCTTAGGTGTAAGGATAGGTTGTTTATTTGAGATATTTCTTGTTTCTTGAGGTAGAATTGTATTGCTATAAACTTCTCCCTTAGAACTGCTTTTGCTGCATCCCATAGGTTTTGGATTGTTGTGTTTTTGTTGGCATTTGTCTCTAGGTATTTTTTGATTTCCTTTTTGATTTCTTCAGTGATCCATTGATTATTTAGTAACATATTGTTTATCCTCCATGTGTTTGTGTTTTTTACATTTTTTTTCCTGTAATTAATTTCTAATCTCATAGTGTTGTGGTCAGAAAAGATGCTTGATGTGTTTTCAGTTTTCTTAAATTTACTGAGTCTTGATTTGTGACCCAAGATGTGATCTATCCTGGAGAACGTTCTGTGTGCACTTGAGAAGAAAGTGTATTCTGCTGCTTTCAGATGGAATGTCCTATAAATAACAGTTAAGTCTATCTGGTCTAATGTGTCATTTAAGGCTTGTGTTTCCTTATTTATTTTCTGTCTAGATGATCTATCCATTGGTCTAAGTGGGGTGTTAAAGTTCCCCACTATTATTGTGTTACTGTCAATTTCCCCTTTTATGGCTGTTAGCATTTGCCTTATATATTGAGGTGCAACTATGCTGGGTGCTTATATATTTACAGTTGTTATGTCTTCTTGGATTGATCCTTTGGTCATTATGTAGTATCTTTCCTTGTCTCTTATAACAGTCTTTATTTTAAAGTCTATTTTATCTGATATGAGTATTGCTACTCCAGCTTTCTTTTGATTTCCATTTGCATGGAATATCTTTTTCCATCCCCCACTTCCAGTCTGTATGTGTCCCTAGGTCTGAAGTGGGTCTCTTGTAGACAGCATATATATGGGTCTTGGTTTTTTTTATCCATTCAGCCAGTTTGTGTCTTTTGGTTGGAGCATTTAATCCATTTACATTTAAGGTAATTATTGATATGTATGTTCCTATTACCATTTTCTTAATTGATTTGGGTTTGTTTTTGTATGTCTTCTTTTTCTCTTGTGTTTCCCACCTAGAGAAGTTCCTTTAGCATTTGTTGTAAAGCTGGTTTGGTGGTGCTGAATTCTCTTAGCTTTTGTTTGCCTGTAAAGCTTTTGATTTCTCCATTGAATCTGAATGATATCCTTGCTGGGTAGAGTCATCTTGGTTGTAGGTTTTTCCTTTTCATCACTTTAAATATATCCTGCCTTTCTCTTCTGGCCTGCAGAATTTCTGGTGAAAAATCAGCTGATAACCTTATGGGAATTCCCTGGTAGATTATTTATTGCTTTTCCCTGATGCTTTTAATATTTTTTCTTTTTATTTAGTTTTTGTTAGTTTGATTAATATGTGTCTTGGTGTGTTTCTCCTTGGGTTTATCCTGTATGGGACTCTCTGTGCTTCCTGGGTTTGACTGACTATTTCCTTTCCCATGTTAGGGAAGTTTTCGATTATAATCTCTTCACGTATTTTCTCAGACCCTTTCTCTTTCTGTCCTTCTTCTAGAACCCCTATAATTTGAATGTTGTTGCGTTTAATGTTGTCCCAGAAGTCTCTGATTCTGTCCTTATTTCTTTTCATTCTTTTTTCTTTATTCTGCTCCATGGCAGTAATTTCCACCATTCTATCTTCCAGCTCACTTATCCATTCTTCTGCCTCAGTTATTCTACCACTGATTCCTTCTAGTATATTTTTCATTTCCCTTATTGCGTTGTTCATCACCTTTTGCTTGTTCTGTAGTTCTTCTAGGTCTTTGTTAAATATTTTTGTATCTTCTCAATCCGTGCCTCTATTTTGTTTCCAAGATCTTGGATTTTGTTTACTATCATTACTCTGAATTCTTTCTTAGGTAGATTTCCTATTTCCTCTTCATTTATTTGGTCTTGTAGGTTTTTATCTTGCTCCTTCATCTGTAACATATTTCTCTGTCATCTCATTTTTGCTGATGGGTGGGGCTGTGTTCCTGTCTTGCTGGTTGTTTGGTCTGAGGCATCCAGCACTGGAGCTTGCAGGCAGTTGGGTGGAGTTGGGTCTTGGTGCTGCGATGGGGACCTCCAGGAGAGCTCAGGCTGAATAATATTCCCTGTGGCCGGGGATTCTCTGGCAATCCAGTGGCCTATATTCAGCACTCCCACCACAGGGGTCAGGCCCAACCCCTGGCCATGGAACCAAGACCCCGCAAGCCACATGGCGTGGCAAAAAAAAAAGAAAATACATAAACCCCAAGACAAATAACAAAAATAAAAACAAATAAAAACAAACAACAACAAAAGTAAAGCAAAAAACAAGAAAACAACCAACCAAAAAGAAAATCCACAAAACCAAAACAAATAATAAAAACAAAACTAAGAAAAACAAAAGACAACAAAACAAAACAAAAAACGAAAGAAGCAAAGAGAACAGAAACACACAAAAATGACAAAAAAAGATAAAAACAAAACACAACAAAAAAACAAAAAATAAGAGCAAAGAACAAAACAAAAAGTAGCAAAAAAGAAAAACAGAAAACAAACAAAACAAACAAAAAAGAACAAAACAAAAAATAAAAATAGAAAAATAAAAATATATTAAAGAATAAAAATAAAACAACAATAACAAAACACAACACAACAACAACAAAAGAAAAAGAAGAAAAAAATTTCCTGGGGCCTCTGCAATCAGTGTCCATGATTCCACAGTGAGCTACAGCCAACCACTGCCTCCCCAGGACGCCCTCCAAGGCCTTTTCTTTTTCCCAAGCGCTAGGTAAGTCTCTGGATCCGCTGTGTCAGCCCCACTTCTGTCTGTGTTTCTTCCACCAGTTTCTGCTCCTGAAGCTGCCCCAGAGCACATGTGCCATTGCAGGCCAGCAGGGGTGCAGGCATCAATGGAGGTGGCCGCTGGGGCCCGCATAGCCAGAGGAGGCTTTGTTGGGGCAGCACGCAGGCCCACTGGGGCCACAACATTGGCTTTAAAGCTGCCAAATTTAGGAAACAACCCAATTGCAGACCCTAAGTACAATTATCCCAGAGAAAATTATGTTCCCAGAACCTAGTGCTTGTTGCCAAAGCCCAAAGCAAAAACTTACTGGTGTCTGAAGAGGGAAAGAATGGAGAAAATTTTGATTCAATACACCAAGATACTATGGTTAGTCTATGTCAGTTGACCAGAGTTTACAACCTGGGAATTTAAACTCCATTGGAAAAAAAAAAAAATTCTAGCAAGAGGGTAAGTTTGGCACCATGCATTAACATACTTAGGGGAGAAAGCCACCTATATATACTGTATCCCCTTTCAAAAGTGGCATTTTAAGAAATGCTATGCTCTTACTAATGTTTTTGTAATGATGCAGTCCCGGGCACTAAGTCTTATTATGGAACCTTCTTCATTCCTCATCCAACATATTCAATTGTCTTCATTTCTAATTTTCCCTTTGGGTAACTCAGTGTTGGGATGAGTGTGGCTCTGTCCAGGGTCATACTTGGCATTCTCATGTGAACAGGCATTTTCTTTCTTCCTTCCTTCTTTCCTTCCTTCCTTCCTCCCTCCCTTCCTTCCTTTCTTTCTTTCCTTTCTTTTCTTTCTTTCTTTCCTTTCTTTTCTTTCTTTCCTTTCTTTCTCTCTCTCTCTTTCTTTCTTTCTCTTTCTTTCTTTCCTTTCTCTTTCTTTCTTTTTCTTTCACTTTCTTTCTTTCCTTCTTTTTTCTTTCTTCTTCCTTTTCCCCAGGCTCCAGTATTTATTGTTCCAGGAAGTTAACTGCAAGGTAAGCTAAAAAGAATTTTGCTGGGAAGACTTGCACAACATTTACACAAACCCATTTCCTAGAATGTGCTCTGAGAAAAGAAGACTGCATGGGAGAATAAGTAAGAGAAACATTTCATTTGCCTCTCTGTGTAGGAGTGAACAGGCATTTTCAATGTTGTGCTACAGTGACTCTCTGCAGAAGCCTTTGAAACTTGCTTCTAGGGGTGGTTTCTCTTTCATTCCCCATGTCTGCTTCAGCTGGAAGATCAAAGCTGGTTGTGATAACTGTGTTTGGACTCCTAGAACCCTAGTGAAAATCATTCTTCTACTCTAGGCTGCTCCTTAATACAATAAGCTGTGCAGTTTGGGTCCTGGGCATCTAAAGCTATGTTAAAAGCATGTATAATTGATGGATCTTGTATAGAGTAGCCAGATACAACAGTATTTTCAGCTAAATATGAATTTCTGATAAACAACAGATACATTTTAGCATATCCCAAATATTGTGTGGGATATACTTAAATACTAAATTTTTGTTTTTTATTTGAAATTCAGATTTAATTGGGCATCCTGTATTTACATTTGCTCAATCTGGCAACCCAGATCTTGAGCTAACTGGACACCACGTGGTGGGGATGACTCTTCAACCCAAGGACAGGCACTTAAGCCAAAGGTTGTCCCTTCCACACTTTCTTCCTTGGCACTGAATGGAAGATGCCTTTTGGAGAAAACTGGTCTGCTTAGCTAGGTGCTGCTTAGCTAGGCCTGGCAGCCACATGAAGCTGGAATCTCACTAGTGCCCTGTGGCATAGGTGGAACCCACAGCACAATTTTTTACGACCCACCTCCTAGAGCAATGAAAATAAAAGCAAAAATAAGTGAATAGGATATAAGTTAACTTAAAAGCTTTTGCACAACAAAGGAAACCATAAACAAGATGAAAAGACAACCCTCAGAATGAGAGAAAATATTTGCAAACGAAGCAATGGACAAAGGATTAATCTCCAAAATACACAAACAGCTCATGCAGCTCAATACCCCAAAAAAACAAACAACCCAATCAAAAAATGGGCAGAAGACCTAAATAGACATTTCACCAAAGAAGACATACAGATGGCCAAGAGGCACATGAAAAGATGCTCAACATCACTAATCATTAGAGAAATGCAAATCAAAACTACAATGAGGTATCACCTCACACTGGTCAGAAGGGCCATCATCAAAAAAATCTACAAACAATAAATGCTGGAGAGGGTGCAGGGAAAATGCAACCCTCTTGCACTGTTGGTGGGAATGTAAGTTGATACAGCCACTGTGGAGAACAGTATGGAGATTCCTTAAAAATCTAAAAGTAGAACTACCATATGACCCTGCAATCCCACTACTGGGCATATACCCAGAGAAAACCATAGTTCAAAAAGACACATGCACCTCAGTGTTCATTGCAGCACTATTTACAATAGCCAGGACATGGAAACAAATGTCCATCGACGATGAATGGATAAAGAAGATGTGGTACGTATATACAATGGAATATTACTCAGCCATAAAAAGAAATGAGATTGGGTCATTTGCAGAGATGTGGATGGACCTAGAGTCTGTCATACAGAGTGAAGAAAGTCAGAAAGAGAAAAACAAATATCGTATATTAACACATATATGTGGAATGTAGAAAAATGGTACAGATGAACCTATTTGCAGGGCAGGAATAAAAATACAGAGGTAGAGAACGGACGTGTGGACACGGGTGGAAGGGGAGGGTGGGATGAACTGGGAGATTAGATTTGACATAAATACATTACCATGTGTAAAATAGAGAGCTAGTGGGAACCTGCTGTATAGTGCAGGGAGCTCAGCTTGGTGCTCTGTGACAACCTAGATGGGTGGGATGGGGGGGGAGGGAGGTCCAACAAGGAGGGGCTATATGTGTACATCTGGCTGATTCACTTCACTGTACAGCAGAAACTAACAGAACACTGTAAAGCAACTCGACCCCAATAAAAACAAATAAATAATACGAAAAGAGAAAAACCCCTTCCCGTCACAGAAGCCTCCACACCATTGTCTGGCTCAGGCTCACCAGCCCACACAGCAGCTGAACTAGGGAATCTCAGCCCTGACTGATGCTGTACAACTGCTCATCTGCATAAAAGGCATCCCTTGTGTGTGGATAAAACCACTCTAAGTGCAGTAACCTGCAACAGGGTGATGCCACTTGACAGGCTCTTGAAAAACTTGAGTGTTAAACATCTCACTCAGTCTGTATACTAACCTTGACCTAATAGGACTTCCAGAGTCAGAACAGAAAGGTAGGAAAGGAAGAAGTATGAATTCACTCTAGAAGAAATAGAAGTTCAAGTTCCATACATATATGTAAGAAATGCTCAATTTCATTAAAACATTTTTTTTAAACTAAAGGAAGGAGATACAGTTTGAGGCCTATATATCTGGCAAAAATGAAAAGATTTATAGCACTTGATGTCATCAAGGGTGTGAGAAAATGGCTATTATCATATGGTCTTGGTGAGGGTAAATTTGTATGGCCTTGTGGGATGGTAAAAATTGCATAAAAGTAGTACTTTATAATAAAAGAAAATTAGAAGAGCCCAAATGTCAATGACTAGGGAGTAACGATAATGGCACAGTCTTAGGGTAAGTGGGATGAAGCGATGCGTATGTGATGACAAGGAAATGCCTGGGATACGTGTGTATTCCCATTTCATCGCTTAGTTTATCTGGATTTATAGACAGCTAGATAGGTTGATAGATAATATATGTTCCACTTGGCTGCTAAGTTACTTAGAGTACTGAGGAAAAGTAAAAGCAGTCTTTCCCAAATTTCAACCAAATGTAAGTCCCAATCAGCTCGAACCCTGCAAGTCACTTTCTTAATGATAAAATAGGACAATTTGGGGGGTCATGGGCCACCCATCCGTCTACTCTTGGTCTTCCTTGAATAGGGGACAATTCACTGCGAGTCTGAGCTCTTTCCCACAGGAGCTGAGGTAACCACGTTTTGTGGGGCCTGAATGTATACAATTTGAGGGTCTCCTCATTCAAAACTTAAAATACCTTACTTGTGCAAGTGTTCAAAATCTTATGACCATGTGAACCCACTGCCCTGGCACCTCCCAGGACCTAGGCAGAGACAGAGGCCTGAGAGGCCCAGAGTTCAAGGCTGTGGCTGGAGCTCAGTCAAAGGGAGCCCAGCCTGGGAGCATCCTCCAGGTGCGCAGTCAGGAGGCCAGCACTCAGCTGCGACGCCCCTCCGTGGGGAAAGGGAGAGCCTGATCCCCACCCCAAGCCAGGTCAGGGTGGCTCTGTGGAGAACGCTCGAAGAGACTCTGGGGGTGTCTGCTTCCCAGCCGGAAGAGTCTGAAGGCAGGAGGCGTCTGCAGCAGACTGCGCGGCACGCGGACGGTGGAGGCTGCAGTGGGCAGTAGTCCGCACTCTCACTGCCTGGGGAGTTCGGGTTCCCCGGGGTGCTTAGCGGGCAACTGAGCATGTGCCATCTTGAAAGGCCCACAGCCAGGGGGCTTTCAGGCTGGACGAGGAGACCTTGAGAAAGAGGCAGGGTACTGTGCCGGGCAAGCAGGAAACAGGACGAAGATGGAAGGGGCTAGCGAGAGAGCGCCAGGACATCATACAGGCCAGAGGCCCCTACTGGGCATCTCTGAGGAGTTTACAAAGATGCCCCAAAAGAGCCAGCGTTCGGAGGTCTGCCTGACAGAGGGCAACCCGCCACTGCAGAGAGACCTGTACACAGCACGTCTGGATGAAGGGGACTTTGCCCTTTTCCTCCACCCCTTCTCCTCCTTCCTTGTCCCACCTCCACTTAGGAGAACATGAGTGAGGGGAGGGGAAGTGCGAGGTCAGGGAGGAGCACTGATGAAGGCACCGCTGCACTGCAGATTCCGGAGCCGAGCTTCAGGGGCCCAAGAGCAAGAGGAGAGGCTCGCAGCTGGAGGCGAGGTTGAAGTTTTTATGTTCTACTGGACTGGACTAACAGTATCTGGAAATGTGGCCGTTCTCACGGCCAAGAGTGAACTGTGAAAAGCATGGAGATGAGTCGTCATTGATGAGCAGAGTAAAGGGAGGTCACAGAGGGTTGGTTTAAAGGCAGTGGTGAGAAGAGAAACAGTGTTGTTTCCTGATGGTACCCTCGCTCTGTTCAGTCCACTAAGTCAGTCAGTTACACAGAATATAGTGCTCGTCCGATTAAAAAAAAAATCTTTGTTAAGACTGGTTATGATGGAGGACTTACCCACTTTATCCTAGTAACATTGCCCTAAGACATGGTGATTTGAAACAGAATTTGCAGCTCATAAACACGACACATGATCCCCTCAACTCACATTCATAGTCTTGACCACCATCAACAAAATATTTACAAAGTTCCCTTTCATTCATTCCCTTGATTCCTATCTTTCCATCTTTTCCTAAGAAAGGCAAGCAAAATTTGTAATCATAATTGACACTGATTTCTTTATGGTTTGCTTTCAGCTGAATGACATGGGTGAGACTGAGGATCTCTAGGGCAACAGAAACGTGTGATTGCAGACTTTGGTGCTGGCCAAAACTTCAGGAGAACAGTCCCAAATTTTGTTACCAACATATATAATTTCCAAATATCTATAAACAACATTTAAAACTCAGGAATAGATTCTGCTTTCCTTTTAGCAGAGTTTACATAAACTTCCCCGTTTAGTAACAATATGGCTTGACTCTCTTAAAATTTTCTTACATTTTGCTTTTCATATCACTGTGAAATGATTTCAACATCCACCCAAGTAGATGCCATTTTCTAAAGCTGATGTATTTGTCCCCCTTCAGTGCCACCCCCAAAACATCTAAAGGCATCACTGTTCCCCGCCAAGACACTTTCATCCAGCAAATAATTGTTTGCATAATTTTTAAGAGCCAGTCTGGACATTAGAGATGTAATAGCAACAAGGCAAAGTTCTTGCTTTTATGGAACTTCCATTATAGTGGGCAGTTAATCACGATAAATTGAGAGATATAGTAGTCAGTACTCTACAGAGAAACAGAACCAATATGATAGATAAATAGGTAGATAAATAATTAGGAATTGGCTTATGGAATTATGGAGGCTAGCAAGTCCAGAATTTGCAGAGCCGATGTCCCAGTTTGAGTCTGAAGACCAGTAGGCTGCTGTGGAATCAGGAAGAGCTTATGTTCCAGTTTGGAGGTCATCAGGCAGGAGAATTCTCTCTTATGTAAAGAAGGATCAACTTTATTAGGGTCTTCAACTGATTGAATGAGGCCCACCCATGTTATAAAGAGCAATCTGCTTTATTTAATCTACCAATTTAAATGTTAGTCTCATCCAAAAATTCCCCCACAGAAACACCCAGAATAATGTGCAACCAAATATCTGAGCACCTCATGACCCAGTCAAATTGACACATAAAATTAACCATCACAAGAGATAAAAAATAAGTTGAAAAATAAAATGTTTCATGACTCTTAGGCTACAGAGAAATTAAAGCTGTGACCTTCTCACATGGTGATATGAGAAAAAGTGACCAGGGAAGGGAAGAGATTAAAATAGTTATGTGTTTAACTTACAGTACTGTCACAGACTTTAAATACATTAGCATTCAAATGCCATCCTGTGGCTGATGATTCACGTTAGGTCTTATTTGTTTCGTGTCATTCACCTCACATCTGTTAAAATCTATTGGACTGTCTGTCAGAGTCAATGGAGTTGCTGTCTTAAGCCCCCAGGGTTTTTGCTCATATTTCACGTGTATTATTAGTAGTAATTCCATGCTCGATGGGTTCAGGGTACAGCCATGCCAGCTTTACTCCAGGATCAAATGCCTTCTTTGGTTATAATGGATTTAATTCAAGCACACTATAAAATAAAATATTCATGGTCAGTGTACATAAGGATGCCATAACAGAAATATTTACACACTTAAACTGACATACAGAATCACTTGACAACCCTTATGTTTAGTGCAGCAATAACATCATTACATAGAATAAACAGGACTGAATCATTTCCCAAATTCTGGGCCTCCATAAATAGCAGTCTGCATTCTTGGCCCAGTGTATAATCTTTGCTTTGTAACTTTATGCAGTCTAATAAAAGACTTATCATAAAAATGGTCTTGGGCATGGCTCATAACCCATGATTTGTCTTTAAGACACATTATCATTATTGTGTAGGCCAAATCTTTAAATTCTTTTCACACACAACTACCCCCCACCACCTGCATTGTTCAGAACGCCCACTAAAGTCAAGAGAATTAACTGCTAGCTTTCTCTTTAATATATAAATGTATCAAATCAACACTTTGTACACCTTACACTATACTATATGTCAATTAAATCTCAAAAATAAATTTTTAAAATTCTATAAATTTAAAATTTTATTAAATAATGAAATCACACTAAAGATTATTTATAAAATAAGTAAAAAGTAGAAGTCCAACAATTTAAATGCCTATGTATATTAGTTTCCTGTTGCTCTGTAGCACATTACCACAAGAAACATCCTTTTATTAGCTCACAGTTCTGTATGGAAGTCCAGCATGGTGGGACAGGGTTCTCTGCTGAGGGTATCACAGGATGAAGTCAGGGTCATGGCTGGGCTGAATTCTCATTGGCGGCTCTGGGGAAGAATCAGCTTCCAAGCTCATCCTTGTTGGCAGAATTGAGTTCCTTGCAGCTGTAGGATTTAAGTCCTCACTTCTTTAACGTGTGGCCCCTCTATCTTCAGGACAACAGTGGCATGTCAGTCAAATCCTTATGCTTTGAATCTCTGACTTCCTGCTCTGCAACTAGCTGGAGAAAATGCTTTGCTTTTAAAGAGTTTAAGTGATCAGGTTTGACCACCCAGACAACCTCCCTTTTGATGAAGTCAAAATCAACTGATTAGCAACCTTAATTATGTCTGTAAAATCCCTTCTGCAATATTAAGTGACATAATCACAGGTGTAACACTAGGGACAGAGATCACTGGGGCCATCTTAGAGTCATTCTTACCACACCTTGTAGCCAGCACCCAGGTAAAAAGATGGAAACATTGTCAATCCTCTGTGAGTGCCTCCCTGATGTTACCCCTTCCTACAATCCTGAATTCTGGATCTAGCCTCCCCTTGCTTTTCTTTCCCCCTCATCACATTTGCATGGGACATGAAGCGGTACCATTCCATAATAAGTATATAACTTCAAACTAGGTCTAGATGAAATAACATGAAACTAACCTTTTGAGTTTTGCATCTATATGGATGCAAGCAGGTGTAGTTCATAAATGTCTGTTACTGATTATAAGAATAGACCACAATTATTTTTAATCTATCTTTTGCAGGTAAACATTTGTTTCTGGATGAACTGTCACCAATAGTTTTTTTTTTTTTTTTAAAAAAAACAGGTGTAGCATCTATGACATTTTTATACAGCCCTCCTGGTTCACATGTGTCAGATTTTCTCAAGGGTAGAAACCTAAGAGTGTAGTTACAGGGTCAATGAAAATGCACATCTGTAGCTTTACTGAATGATGCAAAAATCTTTCCTGCAAGATTTAGTTTTAATCTCTAGCTTAATCCATAGTGGTCAGAAAACATGGTCTATAGGATATTAATTCTTAGATTTTTGTATGTGTGTTGACTTTATAGATTAGAACACAGTCAGTATTCATAAGTGTTTTTCATGTTCTACATGTGTCCATTGGATAAAGATTGTTTACCGTGCTGTTCAGATGTTCTGTGTCCTTACTAATTTTGTTATTGCTCTATCTAGCCTCAGAATCAAAGTTCCTTGAAGGTAAGGATTCTTGCCTATTTTATTCGCTGTTGTATTCTCAGTGTTGGTACATAGTAGGTGCTCAATAAATATTTGCTGAAGGAATAAAGAAATTTATTGTGAAATATTGAGAAATGAGTGCCCTAATCTCTATCATGTTGGGTTGTTAATTTTTATTAGTACTTCTCAATATATGCTTCACATATTTTGAGGCTATGGTATTAAGTGCATAGAAGCATATAGAGTGTTCTATTTTCCTAGTTAACTGAACCTTTAATCATTATGCAGGAACCCTCTTTATTACTAGTAATGAATTTTGCCTTAAAATATTTTGTATCTGGTATGAATTAGCAACACCACCTTTATTTTAGTGCATATATCTTTTTCTATCTTGAACTTCTAATTTTTCTGAGTTCCTATGCTTTAGGTGTATCTTTTTATTTTTTAAATTTTTATTTATTTTAAAATTTTTAAACTTTTTGGCTGCACCGTGGGCATGTGGGATCCTAGTTCCCCGACCAGGGATCGAACCCGTGCCCCCCACATTGGAAACATGGAGTCCTAACCACTGGACCACCAGGGAATTCCCAGGTGTATCTTTTTAAAATTGAATACAGCTGAATTTTTTAAAAGTCTAATCTGTTAATCTTTGCCTTTTACCTAGAGAGTATATTGTATCTTTATATAATATTAATATATAGCATTTACAGTTATTCCTCCTGTGTTATTTTATACATTCTCTTCTCCAGACTTTTCAAAGATTTTCCACCTCCATTCTTGTCTTTTTGAATGAAACAAGTTTTTCTCTCCACTCGGTTAGTGTTTTTTTTATCAATGTTTATCTTTACACGTTTCTCTAGATATTTTAATAAACATATTTAACAACTCAGTGCTAGTCAATATCTTTCCCCTTTTCCTGAGTAATGTAAGAACCCTGGAACATTACTTTGATCATTTTTTTCTCCCAATTTTGATACTACTTTATATTTACAGCTCAAATTAGACATTATTATTAATGTTTACACTGACTAATATTTGTTTTTTACCAATTTTTTTCTTTATATTTATTCTTATATTTCAGACCATCCACCTTGGATCCTTTTCCTTTTCCCTGAAAAACATCTATTAGAATTTGTTATAGTGGGGGCCCCTCTATTATTATCCAACAATCTTATGTCAGTTTGACTGAAAATGACCCTTATTCTTGAAAGATAATTTTTGTAGGTACACAACTCTGGTTGACAGTTTCTTTTTCTTATCACATTAAATATATTTTACCACTGTCTCTGGCTTTCCATGTAGCTATTAAGAAGTAGGAAGTCAACTGACAGTTAAGTTGCATTCACTGGTGGTTAATATGTTACTTCTCTCTGCCTACAGTTACCAAGACAGTGGTACTGGAATAAAGATAGACAAATCACTAGAACAGATTAAAGAGTCCAGAAATAAATCCACATAAATACAGACAACCAATTTTCAATAAAGATGCAGACACAATTTAGTGGTAAAGGATGATCTTTTCAACAAATTGTGCCAGAACAATTGGATACCCACGTGCTAAAAAACAACAACAACAACAAAAAACATTTTCACCCATACCTTGCACAGTATACAAAAATTAACTCAAAATGGACCAGAGATCTAAATGGAAAGCCTGAAGTTACAAAACTTTTAGAAAAACTATAGGAGGAAATGTATGTGGCCTCAGGTTAGGCAAAGATTTTTTAAATATGATACCAAAAGTACAGTCTGCATAAGTACAAATTGATGAATGGGGCTTCAGCAAAATTGAAAACTTCTGCTCTTCAAAATACACTCTTAGCCTAAAAACACATGCTACAGATTGGGAGAAAATATTTACAGATTATATATCTGATAAAAGACTTGTACCTAGAATATATAAAGAACTATCAAAACTCAATAATAAAAAAAAAAACCTTGACTAAAAAAATGACATAAGACTTCAACAGACACTTCAACGAAGAAGATGGCAAATAGATACATGAAAAGATGCTCATAACTAACCCTCATTAGTTATTAGGGAAGTGCCAATTAAAACTACAAGATACCATTACCTACTAAAATGGTTAAAATTAAAAAGATGAATGGGTAAAGAAATTATGCTAGATCCATGCAATGGAATACCATCTGCCAATAAAAAGGAATGGCCTATTGATATATGCAACATCATGAATGAAAGAAGCCAAAAGTACATGGCATGATTACATGTATATAAAACTCTAGAAAATAGAAACAAATGTATTGGGACAGGAAGCAGATCCATGGTTGCTGAGGGTGATGGGGAGAATCAGAAGGGAAGGGTTACAGTGGAGCAGGAGAAAACTTTTGGGGAGTACGGCTGTGTCGGTTAGCTTGATTGTGGTTATGGTTTCATGGGTGTATAAATATATCAAAACTGATCAAATTGTTTACTTTATACACATCCAGTTAATTGTATAACAATTATACCTGAGTAAGCCATTCAAAAAACAATAGAAAGCAATTTACTCTGAATTTTATGAATTAAAAAATCAGGCTAAATGTAGCCGTTTTTCCCACTGAACACTACTAAATTATAATTCATATCTCTGTATGTTGTCATAGTTATTTTTACTGTTGTAAGATATTATTTTCCTTCTTTCTACTTTCTTTGGTTTATTTTGCCTGACTCATTAATTTTCAGCATTTATTTTTTTTAAATTTATGCATTGATGGCTATAATTTTCCTAAATATATGTTTTAGTGTAATATAACTAGTATACCACATATTTTAATATGATTTCTGTTATTTGCAGAACATGTTCTAATTTACATTAAGACTTCTTCTTTGACCCATGGGTTATTATTTTTATTACATAAAAATTATCCAAAGTATACTTTTTAAATGACAAACACATAAGGATTTTCTAATAACCTTTGGGTTTCCAGCTTAATTCATTGTGTTCAGAGAACCACAATATGTGGGTCATTTTTCAAATGTTCATGTGATTGAAAAGAATGTCATTCTTCTTCTTTTTTTTTTTTTGGAGTATAGTTATGTTGTGTTAGTTTCAGGTGTACAGCAAAGTGAATTAGTTATACATATACACGTATCCACTCTTTTTAAGATTATTTTCCCATATAGATCATTATAGAAAACTGAGTAGAGTTCCCTGTGCTATGCAGTAGGTTTTTATTAGTTATCTATTTTATATATATTAGCGTGTATATGTCAATTATTTTCTAATTTTGTTCACAATTTTATATTTAAGCCATGAGCTTTTTAGAAGTATAGATTGTTTAAATTTCCAAATAATGAAAAATTCCAGGTCTTGTTTTAGAATTCCTCAAATGTTTCCTTCTTAATAAGGGCACCAGTCACTGTTTTTAGGGCCGGCATAATACCTATTCTTTGAAATTTGCTGAAATTTGCTTTACAGCTTAGAGAATAATGAATTTTTATAACATTATATGTATCTATCAAATCAAGCTTAATTGTGTCATTCAAATCTATATTTTCTTCTTACATCAACAAGAGATGTTTGGTAAATTCTTTACCATGACATTGGATTTGCCAATATCTTCTTGTAGTTTTATAAATTTTTGAATATTCAAATTAATTTATTAGGTGTATACATGTGTAGAATTTTTATATCTTCTTATGAACTGAACATTTACTATTGTATAGTAAACCTCTATATCCCTAATGACGCTTTTTGTTTTAAAGTTTTTTATATTTTTTATATTAATACAGTCACACCAGCTTTCTTTTAATTAGCATTTACCTAACATACATTTTCCATCCTTTTACTTTCCAACTCTCTATAGCTTTATGTAGGTCTGTCTTACAAATCAGCATATGGCTGGATTTTTAAAAATCTACTATATCACTCTCTCTTTTTTCATTAGCAAGTTTAGTTCATTTATATTAACTGTGATTATCATCTTACTTTTTTACATTCAATTTCCCTCCTTTTGCTATATTCTTTTTCCTTACTGTTTTTTTTTAAATTTGATATCTGTATCTCTCTCTGTATTAGTTTTGTGGGGCTGCCATAATAAAGTACCACAAACTGGATGGCTTAAAACAACAGAAAAATACTGTTTTACAGTTCTAGAGGCTAGAAGTCTGAAACCAAGGTGTTGGCAGGGCTCTGCTCCCTCTGGACGCTCTGAGGGAGAATCTTCCTTGCCTCTCACCTGCCTCTGGCAGTTCCTGTTTGTAGTTGCATCACTCCAATCTGTGTGTCATTTTCACATGGCCTTCCTCCCTGCATGTCTGTGTCTCTGCATCCAAATGTTTCCTTTTTTTTTTTTTTTTCTTGGCCATGCCACACAGCTTGCAGGATCTTAGTTCATCTGTGAAAGCACAGAGTCATAACTATCGGACCGCCAGGGAATTCCCCAAGTGTTTCCTTCTTAATAAGGGCACCAGTCACTGTTTTTAAGGCCCATCCTAATCTAGTATGACCCTCATCTTAACTTGAGTACACTTACAAAGACCCTATTTCCAAATAAGGCCACGTTCACAGGTACTGGGGGGTTAGGCCTTGAACTATCTTTCTGGAGACAAATTCAACCCACAACACCCTCCTTTCAAGATTAGAACTTTAAACACATTTTCATCTTCCTTTCTTTCCCTTTATACCCTATCATCTTGGTCTTGTGACATTTCTTAACATTTAGATCCTGGGCTGTTATGTACATAATTTCTCTCTTCATTTTGCTTATCTTTTTACTTGTATTCTGTTTTATTATATTGTGGGGTTTTTTACACAGTTATTTGATCATTCTAACTTTCCATATCTATTTGTAGCATTTCCTAGATTTGTTCCTCTTCATATTTGAAGACTTTCTTGAAAACCGTTTGTGGATCTTTGTGTAGTGACCCTTTTGAAGCCTTGTATGTTTGAGATTGTTTCATTGAGCTCTGACATACACATGGAAATTTCAAAGGATATAAAATTCTAGACTAAAAGTTTTGTGCTTCAACCCATTGAAACATTACTGTCTTCCTGCATCTGTTTCTAATGGGAAGAAGAATAACATCATTTGTTTGAAGGTCACATGTTTTTCTTTTTTGAAATTTTAGGAGCCTTTGTAATCTGAAGTCTTTCTCATTTCTTCAATTCTGGGAAAAATTCTACATCGTTTCTTCACATATTTTCTTCATTATTATTTTTCTCTCCTTCTAGAATCAATTATAGTAGACGTTAGCACTCTGTCCTCCATATAGCTTAGCTTTTTTTCTATGTTTTTATTTCTTTTCTATTTTGTATTTCTTTGTCCTCTCCTGCTTTCTTCTTGGGAGAGTTTTTCAATCTGTTTAACTCATCAGCTGGTTCTTCTATTTTTTATGCCATTATGTTCTTATTTCAAATTATTTTCTTTTTCATACTTGATATTAATATTAGGTTCTTTTTATGTTTTTGTGCCTATATTGTCCATTTATATTTTTTCACATATGTATTAAGTCTATTTATTTATTTATTTTTTGGCTGCACTGCACAGCTTGTGGGATCTTAGTTCCCCGACTGGGGATTTAACCTGCGCCCTCTGCAGTGAAAGCACAGAGTCCTAACCACTGGATGCCAGGGAAGTCCCTTAAGTTTATTTAAATATCTTGGTCCATTTGGTTCTAATACTCCCAGGGATCTCTGGTTTGTTATTTTTCTTGTGAGATAATTACACTCCACAAATCTATCATTATTTTAGCTAATGAAGTCATACTCCGCAGGGGTATCTAACAATGGATGATAGGAAAGGGCTCAAAAACCTGCAGGAGCCCACACCCTGGATCTAACATCCCGAGTGCAAGGAGTAGGCAGGGGTGAGCCTTAGAGTGGAGAGTTCCAGGAGTCATAAAACAAGTTAATCACCCACTTTTGTCACCAAGCAGCACCTCAGGTCAGGACTCATGCATGTTGATGCCCAGATCAACAGCCCAGACCAATTGAATCAGAACCCCTGGGGATCTTGAGGTGGGGAAAATAATCCACTTCTGACTTCTGGCACCAGAACGATCAAAGAATAAATGTGTGTTGTTTTACGCCACCAAGTTTGTGGTCATTTGCTCCAGCAGGAGACTAACACAGCTCAGCTTTCCCTCTTTACTTCAGCCACAAGAAGCACATATCAGTTATTGTAATTTAAAAATAATAAAAAGAAAAAGGGATTATTTCTGATTACTAAAATTATCTTTGTATCCTGTGAGATTTTTTAACATGTGTATGCATTACATGTTCAAAAATAAAATATTTACATTAAAAAATAAGCAGAAGGATGCAGATTTATGTTGTTATCCATGGACCACGCAGCAGTCTGACATGTACAGGAGGAATGTGGGTGTCATGGGCCAAACAGCCCAGGAACTTTGCCTTTGGCAACTTCATTTTTGTGTTTTATGTTATTGTTTGTTACATTTGTTTGGTTTCCTGGAACCGTGTTCCTGGTGGAAATACAGTGTCTCAGAGGTGTATACTGACCTACCAAGGAGACAGGGTTGTGATTTCAGTATGTTACCCTGCAGCAGTGTTAACCAGCCATATTACCAAGAACTTTAATAATGACAAAAAAAACCCCAAAACAACAACCTTAGTGAGTATCAGCTTTCTGTGTGATGAGGGTATTCACAGCTACTCTTCCCTTTACTAGTGTTGGTCCAAAGATGTGGAAATAACCCCAAGTAAATCTGACCCAGTTTCTTCTTTGTTCTATTTTTTATCTTGACAACCCAGCCCCTGAGGACTGGGACATCCCCAGTGCCTTAGACCCGGCCCTTACAGTGTTGCCCCCCCTTCCCAACCCCACCACCACTTCTAGAATGTCCTTTTTGTATTCCCAGAAACACTGTACTGCTTTCCCAGAAAAGGAAGAGACCGAGGACTCTCCATGCCTTCCTTCACTTGGTCCAAACTGTAATGTATGCAGCAAGAATTCCATGATGTTTGCACAAGGTAGTTGGCATTTTCCTAAATTCAAGACTTGTCTTCTTTTACTCCCCACCCCCCAATTTTGTTTCTTTAGTCTTTTTTTTTTTTTTGAGAGTGGTTTTTGGGTCAAGAATGGGAATCAGTAATATGTAACCTTGCTCTTATGTGTTCATATTCCTTGGTTATCTAAATTTTCTAATTTTCCTAAAATGACTCTGTGTAGTTTAATTTAAAAATAAGTTTCACCTAAATTTATTTTTAAATGAATGTCATTAAATTTTATCCTAGTGTTTTCCAATCAATCAGTTAAATCTTGCAACAAATATTTGAGCTTATAAAATGTTCTGGGATGACATCAGCTAAGTTGCAATTGTCTGTTTAAGTTGAGCTTCTGTTGTTCCTTTTACTATGACAATTATATGAGCCAACCAGAATGTACCTCTGCTCAGGAGAATATAGGCAAAAATGATACATTAATAAGTTTTAATTTTACTCTGAGGCATTCTTTTTGAGTTTCAATCCAAAACTATTATAAACAGGATAAAAACATCAGCATTTAGATTAATAGCAGGATTTGTGTAAAACATTTCCTTAATTATAATCTACTTAAATTTGTGTGTGTGTGTGCTGTTTAAGCTATTTTTGTTGTTATTGGTTTCCAGAGAGAATCCCTTACTTGTGTTTCTTATATGACAATTTTGTGTTTCTGGGATGCAGAGTTGAAAAATATGGTGGCAGTTATTCTGAAACACTTGTCTTCTTATTTTGCTCTTTTAAATTTTGTACTCAAGCAATAATTCTCTTTTAGAAATATGTCTTCAAAAAAATTTAAATCTCAGTAAATCATGCAGAAGTAGAAGTTGACAAGACTGGAGGAAGTTCAGTGAATCTTGAAGGAAAAGTTTCAAAAGATAAAAGCAAGTAAATACTGCGAGGGTGTTTACTTCCTCTTGAAACTTAGAAAGACCTGAGCCATATAAGTGCTACATGAACCCAAGATGCTGGGTTTTTTCACTTTTCTGCTTTTTGAGAGACTGGAGACAAAGCCCACCTATAACCATAGCAAGAGCTCTCGGAGCCAAGGTGGAGCTTTATCATTTCAAAAAAGACCAATTTTGATTATAAGAGCCTACACACGACTCAGACCAAAAACCTTCATACTCTAGAGACTCAAAAACATCCTAGAACTAGTCCCATTTTGACCAAAATAATAATAACAACAACAGCAGCAGCAGCAGGAGAAATAAACCATAGTATCAAGGTATGATGCCAATAAGGTGATTCATGTCACATAAATGAAGAAAAGGAAGTAGAAAAAAGGAACTAGTCACTATGTGCAAAAACTGGGCCATCCTGGGAAGTTGAGACAGTCTTATCTGTAATAAAATGTTTAAGAGTTGGTACTATAGCAGTGTAATCTGTGGCTCTATTCCTCAGGAAGTATTTCAAAACTGAGATTATCTCTTAGATCCAGAGGTGGAGAGGAGAAACAGAGGAACAACAGCAATAACATCAAAAACCCAAAACCAAAAAACAATGATGGTATAAGTAGAAAACAAATCATAAAATGGTAGATATGCATACAACTATATTAATAATTGCACTTCATGTAAATATACCAAAATATTCTAACTAAAAAGGCAGAGATTGCCAGATATGATCTTTTTTAAAAAAACGAAACCCAGTTATATGCTGTCTACAAGAGACACACTTTAAATTTGAAGACACGCTAGACTGAAAGTAAAAGGATGGAAAGAAGTATTCCATGAAATAAAAAGCTGGTGTGGGGCTTCCCTGGTGGTGCAGTGGTTGAGAATCCGCCTGCCAATGCAGGGGACACGGGTTCGAGCCCTGGTCTGGGAAGATCCCACATGCCGCGGAGCATCTGGACCCGTGAGCCACAACTACTGAGCCTGCGCGCCTGGAGCCTGTGCTCCGCAACAAGAGAGGCCGCCATAGTGAGAGGCCCGCACACCACGATGAAGAGTGGCCCCCGCTCACCACAACTAGAGAAAGCCCTCGCACAGAAACGAAGACCCAACAGAGCCAAAAATAAATTAAAAAAAAAAAAAAAAAAAAGCTGGTGTGTCTATGATATCAAAGTAGACTTCAAGAAAAAGAGAATTTTATCATTTTATAATGATAAAAGGGTTGATTAATCAGGAAGGCAAAATTCTAAATGTGTATGCACTTAATTTTGAAATAACACATTTGGAATTTTGTCTTCCTAATTAATCAAAGTAAAAATTGAGAGAACTAAATGGAGAAATAGAGAAACTCACAATTGTAATTGGAGAATTTAACCCCATTCTCAGTGATTGATAGAACAACTAGACTAAAACTCCTTGGAAGTATAGAACACACCTGAAATATACTATTAATCACTTTTATCTAAATTGATATTTCAGAGCTCGATTCTCAATACATGGAAAGTTTGCTAAAATAGAGCATATGTGCTGGGACATAAAGTTCAATAAATTCCAAAAGATTGAAATTTTACACAAAATATTCTCTGTCCACAATAGAATTAAATTGGAAATTAATTACAAAAATATATCTAAAATGTCTCCATATATTTGGAAATTAATACACATCTGAATAATATATGGAATGTATAAGTATCCTTTCTTCCTCTGTCTAGCTGTCACAGTTCTTCTTTTATGAGATAAGCACTGTTGCCAATTTCTCATAATTTCTTCTGGAGATAGTCTATGCATTTTCAAACATTTATATATACCCTTCATTATACAAATGCCAGCATACACTATGTTGCAACTTGTTTCCTTCATTTAACAAAGGAAGTCTTTCTATAATTAGTATATTTAAAGATGCCTCATTTGTTACAGTGTATGGTTAAACCATATTTTATTTAACCAGTTCTCCATTGATGGTCATTTGTGCTTCCAATGTTTTGCTTCTATCTAGGGGTGGAATTGCTTGCTAAGGTCAAAGGGTAAGTGTATTTCAATACATGATTGAAAATTCCACACTACCTTCTCTAAAGTTGCACCAATTTACCCTCCAACCAAGAACATGTGAGTGTGAAAAAAGAAACAGACTCACAGATATAGAGAACAAACTAGTGGTTACCAGTGGGGAGAGGGAAGGGGGGAGAGGCAATTCAGGGGTAAGCGATTAATAGACACAAACTAATAAGCTACAAGGATATATTGTATAACACGGGGAATATAACCAACACTTTATAATAACTATAAACGGAGTGTAACCTTTACAAATTATGAATCATTATTTTGTACACCTGTAACATATAATATTGTACAGCAACTATGCTTCAATTTAAAAAAAGAACATGTGAGTATGTAGAGCTCTCTTTTAAAGTATGTATACTCCTGGAAGAGCATCAAAGTAAGAACGTCTTAAAATTCTTCTTTGGAACTAGGTGTTGGAATGGGTGAACATGAACAATCAGTGTGTGAAATAAACTTATATTTAAAAATTCTACCAGCAGACACTACTACCCACTTTCTCTTTGCAGAGTGCCCTCAGAGCAGTTCCCCTGATGTCAGTTAATACAGGGATCTGGGAACACATGGGCCTCTCAGCCCAAGATCCTCATCTCTAGACATGGTACAAACCCTGCTTCTGCCATTGAATTTGAGAATAAACTCTGCATTTCTGCCTGAAAGCCCAGGATAGTTTATCCCTTGGCAATGCAACCAGGTGTGCACATCTTTTTAACAAATGTTCCTATTTAGCTTGTGAAGGAAATCTTAAATTCAACTCAGCCTTTGTCACTGATGAGATGAAAAGTCTAGAGCAATATGCCAGAATCTTGCTCCTGTTCCTGGAATACCACACTCCTACCTAGAGAAATATCCTGTCAACAAAGTGAACCATTACAACTCCTTGGTATATAAAATAGTGCTCAGTTTGATCCAAAGGAGATGTTGTGGACCATCTTTTACTACTGAAATCAAAACTATTGTAATCAATAGTTAGTGGTTATTGGAAGGTACATTAGGCTACCTCAAGATTATTAGAGGCTTGAAATATGTTCAAAAACAAAATACATATGTTTTTAAAATTAATTAATTAATTTTATTTTTGGCTGCGTAGGGTCTTTGTTGCTGTGCGCGGGCTTTCTCTAGCTGCGGCGAGCGGGGTCTACACTTCGTTGTGGTGCGCGAGCTTCTCATTGCGGTGGCTTCTCTTGTTGCGGAGCACGGGCTCTAGGCTAGTGGGCTTCAGTAGTTGTGGCGCACGGGCTGTAGAGTGCAGGCTCAGTAGTTGTGGCACACGGAATTAGTTGCTCCGCGGCATGTGGGATCTCCCCGGACCAGGGCTCAAACCTGTGTTCCCTGCATTGGCAGGTGGATTCTTAACCACTCCGCCACCAGGGAAGTCCAGTAAATATGTTTTTGAAAAATAAGAAACTGACATTTCTTGCCAGTTAGATCTTTGATATTAGTGATTTCCTATGTTTTATCCCTCTGATTTATAGCCAGCTGGTCAGACTCACAGGCGATAACCTTGGGCTTAAGACTGGCGTCTGAAGTGTGTGTGTGAGATGGGGGAGGGGCAGTCTTGTGGGACTGAGCCCTTAACCTGTGGGGTCTGATGCTGTCTCCAAGTAGATAGAGTCAGAATGGAATTATTTGTAGGACACCCAGCTGGTATTGCAGAGTTGCTTGGTGTGAGAAAACCACCCACACAGCTGGTGGTCACAGAAGTGTTCAGTGTGAGTAGAGCTAGGAGGAGACACAGAGGAGTTTTCTCTATACAAGGTGCTAGGAAAAGATTGATAGAGTACATCTAATAAGAAAAGTAGAAGGATAAAACCTTAGAAGAAATTAGTAAACTAGAAAGAAAACATACACATACAAACATACACAGAAACAAGAAAAGCAAAAATTAGGGTCTTTTGGCAGCTTTTTTTTTTTTTTTTTTGAAGTAACAAAACATTGGAAACAATTTCAATACCTATAAATAAGAGAATAGGTAAATAAAATGAGACCTATTAGTAGAGTGGAATAGAATGATGTCATTTAATGAATGAATGGGAGCATGAGTAAATCTGAAGAGCAAAGTTGAAGAACAAAATCAAGTTGCAAAATGACATGTGCATAAAGTCCCAAGTACATCAAACAAAAATGTCTATTTTATGACTATACAAAAACTTCCTAAGAACCAAAAGTCTGGATAGAAAGATACTTACCAACTTGAAGAGAGTGGCTAGTTCTGTGGAGGGAAGAAGGGAGAGAGGATGAGATCAGGAAAAGAAAAAAAGGGGCTTTAAACATACCTATTTTTAAAAAAAATATCTGAAAACAACAAGGCAAACATTAACATTTGTTAAATCTGGATCTTAAATGCATAGATGTTTCACCCTCTATTTTCTGTCTGAAGTATTTTGTAATTAAGAAAAATATTTTATGAAAGAAAAACTTGTGTTTTGACCAGGAGCTTATGTGAAATTATGTTTATTTTATTAACTTGTTTATCATACACTGTCTTCTTAAATATTGCAAGATTAAAATTTAGCTGGCTTCCATCCACAACATGTGATAAATGAGTTTGCTGGGGTTTGACACTCTGTTCTTTATCTGTCTCTGGCTTGTCCACCCTTCCTTGGGAGTGCAGTGTTGTGGAAAGACATTAGCCAGATCAACAATAACAAGGAAAAACACTCTGCTTCCTATGTGGAGGAAGGATGGCATCCTCAGATAATAAAGGTTTCATTCTATCAACAGCTCAGGTTAAATATATTAATTATGGGCTCTATCAACAAATTTCCTGTTTCAGAAAGATGCATCTGTCCTATACACAGAAAAGCAAGCCGTCCTTCAAACATGAAAGCTACACAGGACGCACTGTGCTGGATAGGGCTACCCCCTTCTGCAGCTAAGCGGCAGAACCCTGCCATGTGGTTCTCATCAAAGTCCTCAAAAGTGCGTTTCACATCATAATCTAAAGAGACGACCCTAGATTAAATGCAGGCCCAACACATATACATTTCAGGGTTTGGTTGAGGTATTTCGATTGTATAACATATGTAGTCATTTCTGGTACATAAATTGGATTGTTACAGGCCCTTACAGAATCCATAAAGAATCCTCCTACTTTTTATATTCTTTCTGACAATACTTTGTGTAAATCATTGACATTTATCCGTTGAATTTTGTTAATTGGCTGGTATGGCTTCTGGGTCCTTGTCGGATGACTTTGGGCTATTAGTGTTGAGCAAGGAGAGAGGAAAGGAACACATGAGCCCCATAGGGATGGTGCGAGTGCTGGTAGGGTGGATGAGGGGAATGGGGAAACCAACAGGGAAAGGGCAGAGAATCCACCCCAAAGCTAGGATAGCCCCTCCTTACCTGCTCCTGAGACGACCCCCTGCTATGTGTCACCAGCCAAAGCGACCCAAACCTCTCAGCCCCCAGAAGTAGACAGAATAATGGTCCCCCAAAGATGTCTGCATTCTAACTCCCAGAATGAGTGAGCATGCCCCTTACATGGCAAAAGGGACTTTGCAGAATTGACTTAGGTAAGGGTCTTGGGATAGGGAGATTATCCTGTGATCTGAGTGGGCCCAGTGTAATCACAAGGGTCCTTATAAGAGAGGGGTAGGAGGATCAGGCTCACTGAAGGAAACGTGGTGATGAAAGTAGAGATCAGAGAAAGATTCAGAGAAGAGAGACAGACGGATGGAAGACACTGGCTCTGAAGAGGGAGGAGGGGCCCTGAGCCAAGGAACGCAGGTGCCTCAAGAATCCAGAAAAAAGCAAGGACATGGATTCTTCACTGGAGCCTCCAGAAGGGACACAGCCCCACTGACACTGATTTTAGGCCTTCTGACCTCTTGCACCGTCAGACAATGAATCTGCTGTTTCAAGCCACTAAATTTGTGACAGTTGGTTATGGCAACAGTAGGAAACTAATACCTCTCTCCACCAAGTGAAAAGTGACTGACTTATAACTCCGTTCCTTCGAATCTTGATGACCTTTCCAGTTTTCAAAGTTTGTGTTTTATGACTACTGACTAGGTGACTACGAGGAAACCTTGCTGTTGTATTTTAATAGGCTGAGAGTACTTTCCTCTAAACAAATTATGAGTCTAATGTGAAAGACTTTCAGAGCTAAAAGCACTGGGGCCACAGAAGTGGGGTAGCATTCCACTTACATTTCAGCAGACAAGAAAGATGGGAGCCCACACCCACAAGACAAGGTAGCCACCTGCATGCACACCCTCCTTGTCTTTCTTACACAACCTTGGGAATATATTTTCAGTTCCAGGAAAACAAAATTTCTCAACTAACTGAAGCGCTGAAACAAAAATCTTTCCTCATAAATATAAGCATATTTCTAAGAACCACATATACCTGAGAAAATATGAAACAGACTGACACTTGAGGAAACATAATTTGCAAAGGAGACCAGAGGAAAATAATCATAAGTATCCTCAGAGAAATGAGAGGTTATCACAATAAGAAAAAAAATGGTGTGAAAAAAGTGATCAGAGTAGTTGGAAAATAGAAACAATTATCATTCCCCAACTTGACAAACAAATCTCAGTACATGACTTGAATTACATAATGGAAATAAGTGAAGATTAAATTGGCAACCTGGAAATGCAAGCTGAGGTATTCTTCTGGAATAGAGTGCAAAATAAAGAGTAATGAATTGTGAGAAAAAGAGGCAAGGAAAACAGATACAAGAGTCCACGGAAAGTCTAGCAGGACTTGTGGGGGAAAGTCATACCAGATACATCTAACTGAGATTTTTGATAAGGATAGAGCTATTTAGGTGCCAAAGAAGAAATGAAGGAAGAAAGGGGGAGAGCGAGAGAGGTAAGGAGGAATGAAAGAAGGAAGAAATGGAGAGAGGGAAGGAAGGAAGGAAAGAAGGGAGGGAGGGAGGGAGGGAGGAGGGAGGGAGACAGAGAGGGAAGAAGAGCAAAGTGCAAAATAGGCTACCTACAAATATTTTAAGTAGGCTAGCATATGACTTCACATCTGCAAGCTATCCATAGAGGAATATATTATCTCCATAGCAAAATAATTTTAAACTTAGGATTCAAATACAGAACCAAACCATCATATAATTTTGAAGGCACAAAAAATATTTTCAAATTACAAAGATTCTGTAGAAAGTTTACTTCTCACAGAACCCATTCCTAAGGAATTACTAGATGATGTACTTCACTAAATAACAGCAACAGGGACTTCCTTGGTGGTCCAGTGGAAAAGAATCCTCCTTACAATTCGAGGGACGTGGGTTCGATTCCTGGTCAGGGAACTAAGATTCCACATGCCGTGCGGCAACTTAGCCCATGCACCACAACTACTGAGCTTGCGTGTCTCTACTAGAGAGGCTGTGTGCCACAAACTACAGAGCCCACGCACCCCAGAGCCTGCTCGCCGCAACAAAGATCCTGCACGTCGCAACTAAGACCTGACACAGCCAAAAATAAATAAATAATAAATAATCTTAAAAAAAAATCTTAAAAAAAATAACAACAAAGTTGGAAAAAAGCCATCATGGAATTCAAGAAATAATGGAAAGTAGTGAAACCAGTAAGATCATGACATTTTACTTCTATATGGCTTTGAAGCATAATATGACTTAAGAAACCATTACTCTAAAAGTAGAGGAATCATGGTTTTAAAATAATAAAAATCTGCAAATACCGATGCCACATGCTTTTCAGAAAGTCAATGCAATTAGCAGACAAAAAGAGGGATTGAAAGTGCCAAACCACTGACTGTTCAGCTTCTGAGAGAGGCAGGTAAAAAAGATGGATTGTCAATGTTGATAGAAAAAACACAAAGTTACCAATTTGGAGAATAATAATAAGATGTATAACTTTCAAACCACAAAAATATTGAAAAAGGAAGGATAGAAGGGATGAAGGGATGGGGGAGAAGGAGGAAAGGAAACAGGAAAAGAAACAAGAACACTTAATAGGTTAAAATAAAAGTAAAATAAATGGGAAACATACACCAAGGTAAGAAGTATAATACTAAATATTTCAATTAATGCAGTAAAAATAAATGGGTTAAATCCAGTGTGTGTGTGTGTGTGTGTGTGTGTGTGTGTGTGTGTGTGTGGTCAGGAGACAGAGATTCTTAGACTGACCTAAAAACAAAAACAGAAATGAAATTTAGCTGTACACTGTTTACAGAATACACACATAAATCAAAATGACACAAAAATGGAAAATAATGGGGTAGAAACAGATAAACCAAGTAAATGGTAGCACTTTGGCAATATTAATGTCAGCCAAAACATAATCAAAGCAGAAAACATATTTTTAAAAGATACAAATAAGAGAAGTGCCTTCTGTGGAATAGGGAGAGACAGAGA
This sequence comes from Balaenoptera ricei, assembly GCF_028023285.1. Lineage (NCBI taxonomy): Eukaryota > Metazoa > Chordata > Mammalia > Artiodactyla > Balaenopteridae > Balaenoptera > Balaenoptera ricei. The sequence continues at coordinate 377,889 of NC_082640.1, read as the reverse complement.
GAGGAATATAAGGGTGGTTTGACATACAAAATTTGATCAATATAATACAGCACATTTACAGAATGCAGGACAAAACGAACATGATTATCTCAACTGATGCAGAAAAGGTATTTGACAAAATTCAACACCCTTTCATGATTAAAACAAACACAACACTCAACAAAGTAGGAATAGAAGGAAATTATCTCAACATAACAAAAGCCATATGTGAAAAACTCAAGAGTGAACATCACACTCAATAAAAGCTTTTCCTCTAAAATCAGGAACAAGGCAAGAATGCCCATTTTCACCATTTCTGTTCTACATAGTTGTAAGCTCTAGCCAGAGAAATTCCAAATTGGAAAAGAAGAAGTAAAATTATCTCTGTTCACTTATGATATGATCTATGTAGAAAACCCTAAAGATTACACACACACACACACACACACACACGCATGCTGTTAGAACTAATCAATGAATTCAGCAAGCAACAGGATATAAGATCAATACAAAAAAAGCAGTTGCATTTCCATACACTAGCAGTGAACAATCTGAAAAAGAAATTATAAAAACAGTTCCATTTACAACAGCGTCAAAAAGAATAAAATACTTAGAAATTAAGTTAACCAAGAAGGTAAAAGACTTGTACAATGAAAACTACAAAACGTTGCTGAAAAATGTTAAAGATATAAATAAATGGAAACACATTCCATATATACTGATTGGAAAACTTAATATTGTTAAGATGTCAATACTACTCAATGCAATCTACAGATTCAGTGCGATCCTTATCAAAATCCCAACATCATTATTTGCAGAAATAGAAAAACTCATTCTAAAATTTCTATGGACTCTCAAGTGAACTTACATAGCCAAAACAACTTTTTTTTTTTTTCAAAACAACTTTTTATAAGAAGAACAAAGCTTTGGAACTAACAATTCCTGATTTCAAAACTTACTACAAAGTTACAGTAATCAAAACAGTGTGGTACTGGCACAAAGACAGACATACAGACCAATGGAATAGAATAGATAGAAATAAACCCTTGTATATATGATCAAATTATTTTTGACATGGCTGCCAAGACCATTCAATGGGGAAAGGATAGTGTTATCAATAAATGGTGCTGGGAAAACTGGATATCCACATACAAAAGAATGAAGATGGATCCTTACCTAACATCATACACAAAAATAAACTCAAAATGGAGCAAAGGCATAAATGTAAGACCTAATACTATAAAACTCTTAGAAACAAGCATAGGGCAAAATCTTCACAAATTGGATTTGGCAATGATTTCTTGGATATGACATCGAAGGCATGGAAAACAGAATAAAAATTTTAATTGGATTTCATGAAAAATAAAAAATTTTGTACATCAAAAGACAATATCAACAGAGTACAAAGGTACCCTACGGAAAGGGAGAAAGTATTTGCAAATCATATATCTGATAAGGTATTAATACCCAAAATATAGAGTACAACAACATAAAATTTAACAACATGAAAACAAACAACCTTGTTCAAAAATAGGCAAGGGGAAACTGGAACACTTGTGCATTGCTAGTGGGAATGTAAAGTGGTACAGCTACTGTGGAAAACAACATGGCAATTCTTCAAAAAAATTAAAAATAATATTGCCACATTTTCAGCAATTTCAGTTCTTGGCATATACCCAAAATAGTTGAAAGCATGGTCTTGAAGAGATATTTGTACAGCCATGTCAATAGCAGCATTATTCACAACAACTAAAACTTGGAAGCAACACAAGCGTCCATCAGTGAATGAATAAGTATAATGTGGTATAACCATACAATGGAATATTATTCAGCCTTATAAAGGAAGGAAATTCTGCAATATTCTTCAGTATGGATGAACCTCAAGGACATTATGCTAAGTGAAATATCTAGTCACAAAAAGACAAATATGGTATGATTCCACTTACATGAAATACTTAAGATAGGCAAAATCATAGAGACAGAAGTTGAAATGATGGTTGCCAGGAACTGGGGGGAAATAAATGGGGAGTTACTGTTTACTGGGTGTAGGATTTCAGTTTTACAAGATGAAAAGAGTTATGGAGATGGACAGTGGTGATAGTTGCACAACATTATGAATATATATATAATATCACTGAGCTGTACACTTTACAATGATTAAGATGGTAAATTTTATGTGTATATTGCCACAATGAAAAAAATTAGAAAAAAAGATGCTCAATTTCCTTTATAATTAATCAAATAAAAATTAAAACAACAAAAAAGGTAGAGATCAAAAACACTAACAGAAGTGAATAATGTCTTTGATGTGTTAATTAGTAGACTGGGTATATCTGAGAGAAGAATCACTGAGCTTGAGGATATGTCAATAGAAACTTCCAAAAGCAAAGAGAAAAAAAGAATGAAAAAAAAATGGAACAGAACATCCAAACACTGTGGAACAAATACAAAAGGTATAACATACACATAACAAATATTAGAAGAAGAAGAGAGATAGAAAAAGTACACAAAAAATATTTGAAACAGTAGTGACTGAGAATTTTTCCCAAATTAAAGTCAGACACCGAACAACAGACCAGGGAGCTGGGAACACCAAGCAGAATAAATGCAAAAACAAAAACAAAGCAAACAAACAAAAACCCAAAACCCTACACTTAGGCATATCATTTTCAAAAGGCAGAAAATCAAAGATAAAGAAAAAATAGTGAAAGAAACCTTCAGGAAAAAATCTTACCTATAAAGGAACAAAGATATGAATTATATCAAATTTTTCTGCAGAAACCATGCAAGCAAGAAGAGAGTGGAGTGAAATATTTAGAATGCTGAGAGAAAAAAGAAGCCAACAACCCAGAATTCTGTATCCTGCAAAATTATCCTTCAAAAGTGAGGGAGAAAGACTTTCTCAGACAAACAAAAATTGAGGGAATTTATTGACAGTAGACCTGCAAGAAATGTTAAAAGAAGTTCTTTAGAGAGAAGGAAAATGATATAGGTCAAAAACTCAGATTTTCGTAAAGGAAGAGCATTGGAGAATGAGTAAGTGAAGGTTAAATAAAAGCTTTTATTTTTCTTACTCTTATTTGTTCTAACAGATAACAGTTTGTTCAAAATAATAATAGCAACAATGTATTTTTGTGTTTGTTTATGTATGCTTATGTATAAGTGAAGTGAATCACAGCAGTGATAAAAGGGATGAGAGGAAAGAATTAGGAATATTTTGGTTTTATAAGGCACTTGTATTACCCATGAAGCAGTATAAGGGTATTCAAAAGTGGACTTGGATTAGTTGTAAATGCATATTGCAACCACTAGAAAAAGTTTAAAAAGAAGTATAATTGCTATGCTAAGAAAGGAGAGAAAATGGAATCGTATAAAATGCTTGATTAAACCCACAAAAGGCAGTTAAAGAGTGGGAGACAAAAATAAGAACAAAGAACGAGGGCAACAAACAGAAAACAGTAACAAATATGGTAGATATTGATCAAACTATATCAATAATCACTTTGAATGTCAATGGTCTAAATGTACCAATTGACATTTAGATTACACAGATTACCAGTGGATCAAAAACAAGACCAAACTATATGTTGACAACAAATAACCCTCTTTAAATACAAAGACACATATAGATTAAAAGTAAAGGGATGGAGAGAGATATACCACGCTAACACTAATCAAGAGAAAGCAGGAGTAGCTATATTAATTTCAGACAGAGCAAACTGCACAGCAAGGAGTTTCTCAAGGATAAATGGGGTCATTAGATAAAGGGATCCATTCTCTAAGATGATATAATAATCCTTAATGTGTTCACATCTAACAACACAGCATCAGAATGCATAAGGCAAAAACTGATCTGCAAGGAGAAATAGATGAATCCACTATTATAGTGAGAGATTTCAACATCCCTGTGTCATAAATAGACAGATCCAGTAGGCAGAAAATCAATAAGGCATAGTTGAACTCAACAGCACCATCCATCAACTCAGTGTAACTGGCATCTATAGACAAATTTATCCAACAACAGCAGAACACACGTTCTTCTCAAGCTCACATGGAACTTCCACTAAGATGGAACACTTTCTAGGCTATAAAACACACCATAACATATTTGAAAGAATAGAAATCATACACGCTTTCAGATGACATTGGAATTAAACTACAAATTAATAACAAAAAATAGCTGGAAAAATAGCTAGTGTGGGATGCTGGTAGCTGGGGGGAGCCGTGCATATGTAGGGCAGGGATATATGGGAACTCTGCTTTTTGCTCAGTTTTGCTGTGAACCTAAAACTGCTATAAAAAAAAAAAAAGTCGATTTCTTTAAGTAGAGGGAAGAATTAATACAGAAGCAAAAATTAAATAGAAACATTACCAATAAAAATGTAGACATATTATCAATAAAACGAACATCTTAAAAGTAGCAAGTGTGATCAAGAACATTAGCTGAAGACTTCTGAACCTTCTAAAAATGACTAACATTATAAACATATATTTATATCAAGCATGTCTGCTATTACTCAGTCCAGAAACAGTGCCATTTAAGCAAAGTAAGCAGAGAAAGAGAGGTAGTGCCAGACTCTGATGAAGAATACAATGACAGAATTGTCTTATAATTTGAAACATTTGGAGAAAAATAGCCTATGAGAATTAAATGTATTCAATATACTGGAGTCAAAATCATCGAACAATTTAGTTTTAAAAGTTTGGTGGAAAATGAAGTGCAATTTTAAATCCTTTATTTTAACTGAGTGTTTCCAGAAAACAGTTCTCTCTCCTCACAAAAAGAAGCCTAATATAATCTCATCTTTAAGCTCTAAACTGATTTTAAATCAAAAACATAAAAGTAAATAATTTTAAAGCCTTAAATTAACTCAGCTTCACAAACTATTTGTGGCATCCTCATTTTATCTATAATGCCTCTATTCAATTCTCCAAACTTCTCTTTAAAATGATGAAGGCATACCACAGAAGGAAGCAGTCCTCTTCCAAACTGCGAGACCAACTATGCTTCCATTTTCTCCGCCTCCGGCGAAATCAACCCTTGTGGGTGCTGAGCTGTAATTTGGTCCTGAGCACTGTTGTGAAGTCTGTCTGTTGACTTCAGTATAAATAGGCCATTTCAGAACAGAAAGGCTCAGATCTAATAAAAAAAAGGTGATCTGTGGCTGAACTTTGCCAAAAAAGAAAAGAAACAAGAGACAGTGACAGACAGAAAGAGAGAGAAAGGAGGAAGATGGCAAAAAAACAAAAACAAAAAACAAACAACAGCAACCAAAAAAAAAAAAACAAACCCCACAGGCTGTAAAAATTCTCAAAAAATTGGACAGTGTCAAGGCTTTGACGGTGACCTTCACTGCAGAAATTCTCAGATAACTGAAGAGCTGCTGCCCCCTCATGGAGAGCAGAAAGATCTCATTTAGAAGCCTTGATTCTGCAATCACACATTTACATCCTGCCTTCTTCTCTTTTATTGGACTATTAAAAAAAAAAAAAGGCACAAACATTTTCTATAGAAAATGCCCACTCTTCTTGATACATAATTTTCCTTTAAAAATAATTAATTTAATTTTTGATGACCCTGGTATTATATAGCACAGTCATATGAAAGCAATAAAATATAGAATTTCACTTTACGTTTTTACTTGGATTTAGATGTCAAACTCTTTGCCCCACACGTGACTGTGGAGAGAAACAGTCTGATGTGACAGGTTACAATTCTGCCCTGAACACACAGTTTACAAATCTAACAGTGAAATTTCAAAGTTTAGAGAGCAGCACAACTGAAGGTTGTCTTCTTGCCCCATGTCCACCTTCCCTGCAACATCCTGATCGAAAAATCAAAAATCTTTCCTTCTTATCTTTTGTATTGTTGCCTTACCAATTTCAGGTCTTATCTCAAGCCATGCGATCCTAGCAATAGAAATGGGCAAGCTCAAGACCTAAAGTACAATAATAAATTCACTTCCAAGGAACTTTCATATCTTAGTAGCAGAGCAAAGCAACATGCCTTTTTCTGCAGGGGAGGATAATATGCTATAGTGTGCATTTTGATCAAGGGAAAAAATGACCTCAAAATCTAATTTTTAAATTGTCTGTCTTGTTCTACTATAATAGAATATAAATTCCAGGAAAGTAGGGAACTTGTCTGTCTTGTTCTAGGTTGTAGGCAATTTGAAATACTTCTGTGTGAATTAGAAAATTAACACTGGTTTACACAATGACAACCATCAATTTTTCCACTAGCACTTGTACCTTGGTTGCATTTCTAAGTTTTTCAAAACATTTGATGCCATGTGGATAGAAATTTCTCCATCCATCCACAAAATAAGATTGGTTTTCTTTTAAATTTAAATTCAAAGAGGATAAAGTTTTAGAAACTACTGAATTTACTTCAGTCTCTGTTTTCAAATACTAACCTAATACTTATCCTTTATAAGACTCATTCTTGAAAAAAAGAAAAGCTCTTTTTATCCAGTTTTACTGGAAATATGTTACATATTGTAAGACATTTAAAATGTATATCATGATGATTTGATATAAATATACATTGTGAAAGGATTCCTCCCATCTAGTTAATTGACGAATCTAACATGTAATTTATACAAATGATATTTATCACTGGAGCTTGAAATGGGATTTCCAATAGTTGCATCTTAATCACTTAGAAACTAAGTGAATTTTGGTATTTCCATATCCTCTTTGAATGCTTCAATAAGGAACTCTTCTCGATCAAATTTGTGTAAAAAGTAAGGCTTTTCTAACTTTGTTCACCTACTTTTGACCCCACTCCAGCGCTGTACTCTTTTGAGCTTGCGCTTAGACATTAACATAGTTTTAAAACAAATCTGAATTCCTGTATTGTGCACATTCTTCAAATTTTTCCAAAGTTGGAAGAGAAAATCTAAAGGAAAAAGTCTATTTTTGATTTTATCTCCAAGTATAGAAATTGAAGAAATCTCCAAAAATAAATTTTATACACACACACACAGTAGGACTTCAATGGGTGTTTGTCATATTATTCTTTATAACATATATACATTACCCATATTCTCTTATAAACATGAAAAAATTAATGAAATAAAAACAAAAGAGTACATGGTTGCAATATTATTAGATTAAGCAAAATTCAAGGTCCAAATGAATTACACAAGACAAAGGGGGCGTTTATGTAATGATAAAAGATACAAGCATAAAGAATATGTACATTCTGTTTCCTTATGGACTAAATAACATAAAGCTAAAACATGTAGCTCTACAGGAACTTGATAAAATCATCTATCATGATAATATCCTTTAACTCTTTCAGAATTTGACAGCTCAAATACACAAAATAACAATGTTATAGAAGATGTGAAAGATACATATTTTACTTAGTAGATATATCTGTATAAAACTTTGTTCTCTATAAATGATGTGTATTAAATTTCTAATATCCATGAAGCATTTTAAAAAATGAATCAAAATTCCAACTCTATTATTTATTAGCTGTGTGACCTTGGAAAAGTTACTTAATTTTTCTGAGTTTCTATTTCCTTCTCTATAAAATAAAAACTGTCACACCTGCTCACTGGATTGTTGTGACAATTTAATAATTTTTTTCTACCACTCTTAGAGATATTGTTAACACATGTGTCTTTACATAGTGTATTCCATGCAGTACAGTGTGGTGAATGCATTTGAAGTTTAATGATTAATGAGTGAAAGCCAAGCACAGGAACTGGCCCCTAGGAGATGGTAAATAATAGCGTTTGTTTTTTCTTTCTGTAATGATCTCTCTTCTTGGTGCCATCTTCCGCAACTTGCGTACTAGTCCTTTTCATTCACATCACAGCTCTCCTCTACTTGGGAAATTTAAAGGCTCTGAACTCAGCAACCCCACACACTGCAACAGTGTGCCAGGTAAACTGCTCTTGCCCTTGGTTGCCCTGGGCTATACGACTGCAAATCTAAAATAAGTAATGATAAAATATGAAAAAACCAAACAGTAATAAAAATAAAATTCTTGGCCACCAAGAAAACCTTAAAGAATCCCCAAAAGTACAGAGATTTTATGTTCCACATTCTCTAACCGTAACTGAATTGTAAACTAGAAGTTTACAAGAAGAAAAAATAACCTAAAGAGAAAAAAACAATGTCCTTACAATATGAAATTAAGACACTCTGAATAGTTTCCTACTCAAACATATAATTAAAATACATTACAAATAAAAGAATACTTGGTATCAAAATATCTGGAACATAGCTAAACTATATACAGTGGAGAATGTTTAAATGTTTCTATTACTAAAAAAGACTGACAATAAATAAGTGTGCAACTAAAGAACACTTTATAAAATTATAATCAATCAAAAGAAAGCCAGAGAATTAAGAATCAAGGATGATGACCCAGCCCCCTACACTCCTTGGGGCTCTGGGTCATCATCCTTGATGATGCCCAGCCCTTCTGGGCATCACACAAATTTTTCATAGCAGCTTTACTTGTAATAGCCCCGAATTGGACAATTAAAATGCCCTATAATAGGTGAATGAGTAAATGAACCGTGTACAGCCATATTATTAATTACTACTTAGCAATAAAAATAAAAACTGTTGATACATGCGACAACTTGGATGCATCTGAAGGGCATTGTGCTGAGTGAGAAAAAGCTAATCTTAAAAGGTCACATACTGTATGATTCTAGTTATATATTGGGTTGGCCAAAAAGTTCCTTCAGTTTTAAAGTAAAAATAAAAGACACGGGGGGGCTTCCCTGGTGGCGCAGTGGTTGAGAATCTGCCTGCTAATGCAGGGGACGCGGGTTCGAGCCCTGGTCTGGGAAGATCCCACGTGCCACGGAGCAACTGGGTCCGTGAGCCACAACTACTGAGCCTGTGCGTCTGGAGCCTGTGCTCCACAACAGGAGAGGCCGCGATAGTGAGAGGCCCGCGCACCGCGATGAAGAGTGGCCCCCACTTGCCGCAACTAAAGAAAGCCCTGGCACAGAAACGAAGACCCAACACAGCCATAAAATAGTAAATAAAATAAATAAATAAAGGGAAAAAGATGGTTCAATTTTTAAAAAAAAATAAATAAAAGACACATTTTTCATTTTCACCAAGAACTTTATTGACCAATGTATTCACCCTTTTGTTCCACTACCTTCTGCCATTTCTCAGGCAACTTCATAATTCCATCTTCCCAAAACTTTTTATCTTTTTGAGCGAAGAACTCTTCCAGGTGCCTTTTACAGTCTTCCAGGGAATTAAAAGTTTTTCCATTAAGAGAATTTTGTAAAGAATTTTGTAAAGAATAAATGGAAATCCAAAGGTGCAGTGTCTGGTGAATACAGCAGATGAATCAGAACTTCTCAGCTAAGCTGTAGCAGTTTTTGCCTGGTCGTCAAAGAAACATGTGGTCTTATGTTATCCTGATGGAAGATTATACATTTTCTGTTGACTAATTCTGGACACTTTCCATCGAGTGCCACTTTCAGTTGGTCTAATTGGGAGCAGTACTTGTTGGAATGAATTGTTTGGTTTTCCGGAAGGAGCTCATGATAGAGGACTCCCCTCCAATCCCACCATATACACAGCATCACCTTCTTTGGATGAAGACCGGCCTTTGGTGTGGTTGGTGGTGGTTCATTTCACTTGCCCCACGATCTCTTCCGTTCCACATTATTGTACAGTAACCACTTTTCATCACCTGTCATAATTTGTTTTAAAAAGGGAACATTTTCGTTACGTTTAAGTAGAGAATTCCATGCGGAAATATGATCAAGAAGGTTTTTTTCGCTTAATTTATGTGGAACCCAAACATCAAAGTGATTAACATAACCAAGCTGGTGCAAATGATTTTCAGTGCTTGATTTGGATATTTTGAGTATGTTGGCTATCTCCTGTGTGGTATAACATTGATCGTTCTCAGTTAACATCTCGATTTGATCGCTGCCAACTTCAACTGGTCTACCCAACCATGGAACATCCTCCAGTGAGAAATCTCCAGTGCGAAACTTCGCAAACCACTTTTGACCTGTTTGATCAGTCACACCACCTTCTTCATACATTGCACAAATCTTTTTTTGTGTGTTTCAGTTGGGTTTTTACCTTTCTTGAAATAATAAAGCATAATATGCCAAAAATGTTGCTTTTTTCTTGCATCTTCAATATTAAAATTGCTACACAAAAATTCACCAATTTTAATTTTTTTTTTTTAATGCACGCTGATATGACAGCTGTCACAATGCAATCTAACAAAATTGTTTCGAATGAAGTTAAAGACAGCCAAGTACTACTAGAGCCATCGTACGGAAAACCAAACGAACTTCTTGGCTCACCCAGGAGCATTCTCGAAATGACAAAATTATATAGTGGAGAACACACTGGTTGCTGGGTGTTAGGGATGATGGGGGAAAAGGGAGGCATGACTATAAGAGGATAGAACAGGAGAGAGCTTTGTGTGATGGAACTGTTCTGTATCATGAATATGGTGGAGGTTACACTAATCTACATATGTGATAAAATGTAGAAATACACCCACCTATTGGACCAACGTCAATCACCTGGTTTTGATATTATATTATAGTCATGTAGGATGTAACCACTGGGGGAAACTGGGTGAAGGGTGCATGGGACCTCTCTGTGCTATCTTTGCAACTTCTTGCAAATCTATAATTATGCCAAAATAAAAAGTTTTTTTTTAAATAAAGGATAAAATTTTTAAGTAGAATTAAAAATATTGATAAAATAAAATCTTGTTCTTTGAAAATACAAATAAAACACATTAAACCCCAACAAGTATGACCATACAAGAGAGAAAATGAAAATACATAGTTAGGGGGTAAGAAACAAGGTAAAACCCGAACTACAGAAGAAGTTAGGAGACTTTATATATTCGTCTATTTATATATGGTAATAAATTTGAAAATTTATGGTAAACTCATCTACTATAGGCCACTTTTCTAGCTAGGGCCTCCCTGGATGGCCACACAGCTTGTGCTCACTGAATTCACTCCTATAAAAGACGCCAGAAGTCTACAGGGTGGAGGGGGGAAACACAATTGTATGCATGAGCTGCCCTTTTCTTGGTGCTGAGGACCGATCAATTTACAAGATTCCCTTGACGTCTTCAGATAGCTTATAGATGCAAGAGTTAGAAACATGTGAGCAAGTTGAAGCCAGTAGAATATTTTTAAAAAATACAATTCAGACAAGTAAGATATATTCCTAGTATGTAAGGATGGTTTTGCAACAGGAAATCTTCAACATGATTCCTACATTAAACAAAACAATGAAACCATTTGCTTGTATCAATAGGTGGCAAAAAAAAAAAAATTGAAAAAATTCAGCTGCCATTCTTAATAAGACTGAATTCAAATATTAAAAGTATGAATGTAAACCAATATTCTAATTAGGCTATTTATTGAAATAAAGAAAAAAGCAAATAGTACATTAAAAAGCAAAATACTGGAACTATTGCCATAAAATCAGGATCAGATAAAATTATCTTTACTCACACATATTATTATGAACCTAGATAATAAGAAACACTAAAGAGATTAGTATTAATAAACTCATTAAGATGATGTTTATAAGAAATATATAAACTAATTTTTCTTTATTACAGAGAAAAAGAAATAAGAAAAAAAACCATGATACACTATAGTAACAATAAAATGCCTAGGAATATATTAACAAATATAGCTAGGGGGTGTATATGAAGGCGATTCTAAAATTTTATTGAAAGACATAAAGCAAGAACTCAGTAAATGGAAAGATATGCCATGTTTCTGGATTGGAAGACTTTTTAAAATGTCAGCTTGTAAGTTAATATATAAATATAATGAGGCTCCTGTCAGAATTCCAAAGAACTTTATTTTGTAACTGGATAAAATGATTGCCGAGATAAGATGTTAAAAAAAAATTGCGAGGGGGAAAACTTGATTTATAAATATGTTGCAAATCAAATCATTATGATCTGGCAGAGGACTACCTTTGTGGAACAGAATAGAACCTAGAACTAATTCAACTGTGTATCTATTGATTGAAGAAACATCCATGACCCGTCTAGTACTTTGGCCTCTTCACCCCACATCAGGCACTCATACATGTTTGTAACTGTGATCTACTCCCAGAATCTCATTATCAAGCATCTCTCCACTATTGCCTGTCTTTCTAGCTCACTTGCCTTGATATATCCATTCCAAAATATTTGACCCTATTGGGAACACCCATCCTTTGGTTCGACATTTTCCCCCCATCAACAATTTCTTGTTGACCTCGCTCGTTAACAATGGCTGTTCATTTATATGTGGAATCTAAATAATACAACTAGTGAATATAACAAAAAAGCAGCAGACTCACAGATAGATATACAGAGCAGACTAGTGGTTACCAGTGGGGAGAGAAAAGCGGGGGGGGGGGCAGTATCAGGGTAGGGGATTACAAGGTACATACTATTAGGTATAAAATAAGCTATGAGGATATACTATACAATGTGGGGAATATAGCCAGTATTTTATAATAATTATATATGGAGTATAACCTTTAAAAATTGTGAATAACTATGTTGTACAACTGTAACTTATATAATAATGTACAGTAACTATGCTTCAATTAAAAAAAAGATGGCTCCAGCTTAGGAGGGTACACCCAAGCACGTGAGTTTGTTTGTATGTCCTCCCAAAAACATGTTAAAAATATATTAAAGAAATTGAAGAACAAATCTTCTTAGTGAAGGCAGTGAAGAACATTATAATATGATTCTAGATTTATGCAAAATGGAGAAAAGATGGCTGGCTCTATTGGATAAAAGAGGAGAAACTGTCTAGAATTCGCAGGTGGAGAATACAATAGAGGCCAGAGCCATTCTGCCTGGGGTCACAGAGGAAGCCCCAGGCAGTGTCAGGCATAGTGGAGATGGGAGGAAGAAGGGGACCAAACATTGTACCCAAGGGAACTTTTGGATGTCCTGGTACTAGGAAGGTTCCAGATCTTGTGATAGCGGTTTCATAAGTGTATGTATTTATTAAAACCCATCAAATTACATTCCTAAAATGGGTGAACTTATTTAATGTAAAATATACTTCAATAAAGATTTTTTAAATTGCCCTAGGAACTTATCCTCCACAGATACGAAACAACACATACGGTTATTCACTGCCCATTCACAGGCAACTAGTTGAATAAACTGTGCAACCCAGGACAATGGAGGACTTGCAACCATAAAAAAAAGAAAGAGGAAGAACGCTATGAACTGAGGATACATGGAGTGATTTTTCAGGTTACACTGTTAAGTAAAAAAGTAAGATTCAAGAGTGTCTACAGCATGCTACCTTTTGTATAAGAAATGGAAAAAAAGACTATTGCATAATTTTTGCAAAAACAAACATAGGAGGAATAAACCAGAACCTATTGATAACAACTACATATGGGGAGGGCAAGATCACAGTGGGGTCAATAGGTTTGGGAACGTGACTTGTCTGATTTAGCTTTTTATATGGTATTGACTTTTGAGCCATGTGAAATGTTTTAATTATTCAAGATTAAATAAATTAAAAGGGATGAAAAAAGTAACCCTAAAATTGAATATATGCAGGAACAAATGAACTTATATCAAATAGATAATAAGACCACATATAAAAATATGTATTCAAGTAATTTGAACACTTGACTGTACATCCATAGTGAGATAAACACCTTAAGGTTAAAAAGAATGCAAGTGAATTTTGACATTTTCTTAGCAGGTTCATGCTTGGTAGTTCTACTGGTATTATAACTCTGAAGTCATTTTGTAAAGAGTGATTTATTCGTATTTCTATTAATGAAAAGTGAACTGTGCAAGAGGTACGTGTAAACAGACATGTTTATTAATGTACCTGGTTATGCTCTCTATCCAGCACTGCAAGAGTTATTAGTGTTGTTTTAGAGAAAACTTAGATGTTGCTTGTGTTTTTAACCTAAAAAAGGTGGTATGAGTGTGACACACAGGAATATTTAAGTAGCTTAAAATTCCTAGTGAAGGAAATATGGCTAAAGGTACATGAATCTCAAAAGGACAACTGCCTCGTGGCCAGGAGCCTGTCCTATTTCCTGACACGGTGGCAGGTGCAGACTTCAGAGGCTGGGACACACAGGATGCCTTAGAGCCTGACGTGGGGTTGGCTGTCAACATCTAGGTCTTCACAATGCAGGGAACCTGGCAGCATCCTCAACACGCGCCTCATTTGCACTTATTGGCTCTCCTTAGAAATCACTGTATCATTTATTTCCAGTTCACTCTTCTATGCTAGTTTTTGCCTGTTGAAAAGACCAAAGAGACAAACTGCTTGCAGAAGAAAAAAGGAAAATTCACGTATGGAATGAGAAACTATAACCTTAGAAAAGTAATTTTCAAATGAGTATACCCAATTTTGTTCCAGAAAAATTTAAATCTCAAAAGAAAAAAAAGCCCACTGTTTTCTCTATGTGAATTATAAAAACTGACTTAAGAATAGTAAAACTAAGAAGACCAATGATCACGATATGCTCGTAATAGCTAAGCTTATTGAAGTGTACTCTGTCAAGCTTTATACTCCCTAACTCATTTAATGCCCAAAACAACCCTACGAAGTGTTGAGACTATTATTATCCCGTTTTCAATTTGAAGAAGCTGAGAACCAAGTCTAGGAAACCTACAACAAACAGGCAATACCCATTTTTTTTTAAAGGTTTATTTATTGATTGATTGATTGATTGTTATGTTGGGTCTTCGTTTCTGTGCTAGGGCTCTCTCTAGTTGCGGCAAGTGGGGGCCACTCTTCATCGCGGTGCGCGGGCCTCTCACTGTCGCGGCCTCTCTTGTTGTGGAGCACAGGCTCCAGACGCGCAGGCTCAGTAGTTGTGGCTCACGGGCCCAGTTGCTCTGCGGCATGTGGGATCTTCCCAGACCAGGGCTCGAACCCGTGTCCCCTGCACCAGCAGGCAGACTCAACCACTGTGCCACCAGGGAAGCCCCCCATTTTTAAAATTAAGTATTCCAGCATGTAGAAAAAGATAGAATCCTCAATTTTATGAATCTTGCAAAACATGAAGTTAGCACCAACAGAAACAATAGCCAAGTCTCACTATGACTACATATGAAAAAAGCAGAAAGCGGTGGATCCTAGGGAAAGCTCGGCCTGTGGAATTCTAAGAAGACCCCTGGCCTTGGAGAGGCTGGGAGGGCTGGTCGAGGAGCTGCATGCTAGTTGCCTCTTTGGAAGGCCGCAGACCTTAACAGCAGTTGTGAAATGGGAGGCTCCCTCCAAACACTTTGTCAAAAACAGATTCAAAATGATATTAGAAACAAAACAGATGGCTGTAATTTCCTCTAAATAAATATATATGTATTAAAATTACAAATTATATTTTTTTCTATTTTACCTAGAAAACAAAGAAACCTTATTTTATTTTTTAAATTAATTAATTAATTAATTTTTGGTTACATTGGGTCTTCGTTGCTGTGCCTGGGCTTTCTCTAGTTGCAGTGAATGGGAGCTACTCTTCCTTGTGGTGCACAGGCTTCTCTCATTGCAGTGGCTTCTCTTGTTGTGGAGCATGGGCTCTAGGCACACGGGCGTCAGTAGTTGTGGCATGCGGGCTTCAGTAGTTGTGGCTCGTGGGCTCTAGAGCGCAGGCTCAGTAGTTGTGGCTCACGGGCTTAGTTGCTCCATGGCATGTGGGATCCTCCCGGACCAGGGCTCAAACCGATGTCCCCTGCACTGGCAGGCGGATTCTTAACCACTGCGCCACCAGGGAAGTCCCAAGAAACCTTATTTTAAACCAAAGTACCAAATTGATTAGTCAGCTGGATAGACAGAAAAGTCAACAGCTTTTCCTTATTAGCAACATGTTCATAGATTCTGAAATGAGAAGACCAACTCTATTCACACACACACACACACACACACACACACACACACACGAGTTCTTAGGAATAGTTTTGAAAAAGAAGGTTCAGGACCTATGTAAAGAAAACTATAAATATAAAAACAGTATAAAATCTGAATAGACAGAAAGATAGCTCATTTCCTAATGGCAAGTCTTACCATTAAATTATCAGTTTTCTCATAATTAACATAGAAATATTTATCAGGTGATTCCAATTAGAATTCTAGTTTTTACAAACTGACTAAAATGATTAAATTCTTAGTTTAAAATTTTAAATTATGCACTATTTCAAACAAATTCTAAAGACAAACCACTAATTGTGACAAGACTTCAGCAATATATATTAGTGACAAAAGACTAGTATCCATATCACATTTTATAAAGACCTCTATTAAAAAAAGGAACCACAAAAAGGAAAAATGGGCAAAGGATAAAGTGAAAGAATCATATGTTAAAAAAAAAAAACAAATTGAAAAGAGTGAGAAAGGACTTCCTTATCAGCCTTGAACATATTATAGAGCCACTAACATCAAAACCTTTGTTTTGCCAGGCCTCTGCTACAGTCTGATGGAACCCACAGAACCCTTCTAAGAATGTTTTTAAAGCATAAATGAAACACACGGGATTAGAGAAAACCAATTACACTGAAATCCATAACCTTCCAAGGTGAAGAGAGCCCAAAATAGAAGGCCAAAGTAGATTCCAGTACTTATGGGAATTTTATCTAGGGCAAAATTGGTATTTCAGCTCAGTGGGGAAAAGAAAGTTTATTTAATGTGTAGTACTGACACAACTGGCTACCCATATGAAAAATAAGATGGCTCCCTACTTTGTGTCGTAAGCAAAAGTGAATTCTAAGTTATTAAGGACTTAAAAAGAAAAAAGTAAAACAAAAGTCTCATAAGAGGTTAAGGAGATTGCATGTACAGTCTAAGAGTCGAGGAACCCAAAAGGTATAAAATATTAAAAAATAAATTGTAAGAAAAAACATAGCATAAACAAACTGAAAAACAAACATTGGGTTAGAAAAAAATGCTTAAAACTTACCTATATATGGGTTATAGAGCTCGTATAACATAATAAAACCAGAAAAAAACCTGAACAGAAAAACTGACAAATGATATGAATAATCATTTCAAAAAAGAGTAACTCCAAATAGCCTACAAACATGAAAAAATGCTCTGCAGAAAATGCAAACCAATGTACATCAAAGTGGCAAAAATTAAATTTTGTGAACACCTCCTACTGCTCATGGGGAATGCAGGGGGAAAAACAATACCCTTACATATTGCTAGTAGAAATGTAAATTGTTACAGATTTTTGGAAAGCAATTTATAAGATCTATCAAAACTAGAAAATATATACATTTTCTTTGGCCCATAGATCCAACTCTTAAATATCTATCCCATAGAAACAAAACGATATGTGTACCAGGATACTGATTGCAGCATCATCTGCAAAGGCCAAAATGGAAACAATATAAGTTCCCATTACTAGAGGAATGGTTAAATAAACTGTGATAATCCATACCATGGAATATTAATATTGTACAATCATTGAAATAGATAATAGAGGATCCAAGTTGGCTTAGAGGTATTTTCACAGCCTAATGTTAGGTAAGAACAGCAACATGCAGAGATGAATACACAGACAATCTCATTCTTGTAAAATAACAAGAGTAAAATAATGTATATATACATACTTGCATATGATTAAAGAGGCATGGAGAAATGCAGCAAGGGTACACATGCCCGGTTGTAACAATGATTATCTCAGGTGGGAAAGGGGAAGAGTGAGTGTTGGGATGACAGAGGAAATTAAACCAAAAAACATGAGACCCTATAAAATAAGGAGTCCTTAAAATTATATATATGTATACATCCACAAAGAAATATATGAAAGTAACCTCACTAAAATACTAAGTTACTTAAGAATAATGGTTTTTCAAGTGATAGTTATCAACATACTGAACTCAATGTACAAAGAGCCCCTACAAAGACCATATACACTCACAGAGCATACATTTGGTTAAAAGAAAAAAAATCCAACTCAAAGTGGCTTAAACCAAAAGGGAATTTATTGGCTCACATAAGTGAAAAGTCCAGAAGTGTAACTAACTTCAGGTCCAGTTTGATCCAGAGGCTCCAGTTTGCATCAAGGGTCCAACTTGGACACACTTTCATTTTCTTAGTACTGCCCTCGGGCTGGCTCCTTTAAATTAGAAAAGCTGGCTGCAGCAAGTTCAGAATTATCACACCACATTATCTCCAAGAAAGTGTCTTCTTCTGCAGTTCCTGAGGAAGCCTCAGCAAACATCTTATAACTAAGTAGCCTTATCTGAACCATTTACTTTGGGGAGTGGGGGGAAGCGGCACTGGTTAAAGATAACCACGTCAGCTCCAGAGCTGAAGGTGTGACAATCCCATCCAAACTGCATGTGTGATGATGGAGGGCAGTTATCCAAAGAAAAAGTGGGTGGTGGATGCCGGATGGGCAAGCACAACATAACATGAACAAGGAATAAAAGAAAATAATACAAATATCCAATAAAATATTAAAAGTGCCCAACCACACTAGTAATCAAAGAAATACAAATAAAATTACATAATTATCAGGTTAATAAAAGAAAAAGAAACATTGCTTGTGTGTGAGAGCGAGCGAGATGGTGAGGGGGCAGCTCCTGTGAGAAAAGAAGCTCACAGTACTATTGGAAACGTCTGTGACAAAACAGTTTTAACTAAGAGGCACTGAAGCAAACTTTATACCACTATCAGAAATGTTACTGATTCCTAAATATGAAACAAAAAGCTAGCAACAAACAGTAAAATTTAAAGCCCATAATGTAACAGAAGTTGAGCATGTTTCTTTTCCTCCAACCTGATAGATGTTCCCATTAAAAATGATAATAAAAAATAAAAACGGAGATTCCTGGGTAAATCTATTCCTTAGCTCCAAGTGTTGACTCAGCTTATTTCTTTCTATTCTCTTCCTT
Source organism: Balaenoptera ricei (assembly GCF_028023285.1). NCBI lineage: Eukaryota > Metazoa > Chordata > Mammalia > Artiodactyla > Balaenopteridae > Balaenoptera > Balaenoptera ricei. Next base: position 359,030 of record NC_082640.1, on the reverse strand, counting down.
CAACATTTCCAGACAAAACCCAAGATGAAAATCTACAGTTGATTACCCTCAGCATAGCTGGGGTCAGAACTAGTATAATATCTTCTAAAGCTGATTAAATGCTTTTATTCCTATCTCTAACAAGGGAAAATAAATGAAGGACGCAAAAACTTCATAAGAAGTATGACTGATGAAATGGACCCCAAAATATAGAAGCATAACACTTGAATACTGAAAAGACCTACAAGCTATTGGATCTAGAGGATTATCCCAGTTCACTTGAAAATCGGTTAGAAAAAATATATATTAAACTGTATTTAAAGATATTATAGATATGAGGTAGGTCTGTGCTATCGCACACTTAAAACAGAATCATGTAATCATGTATATTTCAAGTATGCAAATTACAATGAATCAAAATCAAGTCCAATTCCACTGTATTCAGTTAGAAAGCCAAGTGTGAATTTGTAGATGGCAATTGAGTACTTGAAATGAAAACATCCCCTAGATTTCAATTTTGAGCCGAAAGGCTGTTCCCAGATTTAATAACTTTTCCCATATCCAATTACAAATAGGAAATTAAGGTGCCCTAAGTAAGTCCCCTGATTTTGTACCCTTACTAAGTCAAAGATTTTCATTCCACTATGAGGAGGTAAAAGAACTAAGAGACCACCTACTCTACTACCTTAACTTCTAGGTCAAATGATTTACACAGTTGGTTTACATCAATGGGATTTACTCTATAACCAAAAAACCTGAAAAGCTTCTATTAATTACACGTAACAAAAGAATGATAAACCTGCTATGTGAAAACAAAAACTAGCCATAGCAAAGGGAGCGGTGGTTAACGGTATGGCCTCAGGAGTGACGATGCCTTGACTGGAATCCACCTCCATCACTGACTAGCTTTGTGATCTTTGGGAAGTTACTTAACACATCTATGTTTCATTATCCTCATCTTTAAAATGGGCATAATGGCAGTACCAACCAATCTCTTAAGGTTGCTGTGAGGTTTAATGAGATAATCCAGTACTTCTTAGAACTGGACCTGACACCCAGTAAGTTTTCAATAAATATTCAATAACTATTACTGTTAATATAAATTGAAGTTATTTTTTTGTTTAGGTCTATCTCAGTACTCCCAGACTCAAAACACTATATTCTAATTGTTCTGATTTTCTCCATCTGCAAAAGGCACTTTAAAACTACTACAAAGGACTGAGAAACGAAGAACTGACAAACTCCTGTTAAGTGACTAATTTTAGATAGTACTACTACGTCACTTAGAAAACCTACACTATGAAACAAGAAGCTTGCAACAAAATAGTGACAATGTGAATAACACTGTATTCAGGACTTCCTCAGCTGATGAGAGTAACAGGGAAATGTACAATACTTCCTGCACAAATGCATCTAGGGAAAGCAGGCTATATTTATTTAAAAACTATAAAAGGTTACAATATAAATCAAACAAAATTAGTTGTTAAAAGTTAAGTGACTCATATGTTATCCAAATTCTGACCAAATCAAGACAATCCAATGCACAGAAAGAGTATTATATAGTTCAAGGAGCAAAAAGCAATAAACAGAAATGTCAATACAGAAACTACATAAATATACAAATCTACAGTTTTAATGTAATGACGAATCGTTAAGTACATGTGTTAGCTATCTTTCTCCAACATTAAAGTAGTATATGTTTCATATTTAGTAAAAACATACATAATGCAGAAAACCTTTAATCAAATGTAATGTAGTCTAACAAGTGTGAACCACGTAGAATGTAAGGTATTCTTATGTGAAGATGTACACTTCAGCCCATTATCACACATATTGCAAAGGTGACCCACAAAAATGTTTATCATTTGCAACTGTATACAGAGAACAAACTGCCCAGAAATTAATATTTCTTATTAATCTTACTGAGGGGTATTAGAGTAACCTGCCTGAAAGGACAAATTACTTATCTGGAGGCTTAAAATAGCAGAGATCAATGTAAATTAAATATATGAGTGAAAAAATATACAGTGTACAATAGCAAGAGGTTAGAAAACTGAATACTGTGGAAAAGATTTATTAGTCTGTACAAGTTGGTTCTGATAAACTATTGGCTACTTGTTACAGTAAATTACCAAGATTTTCATTGCAACAGTATTTTCCCACACACATCAAAATCTGGACGCAATATGCCTTTCTCAAATTATAATTTAGTGTGTTTTCCCCCAACCCTCAAAACACAGAAGTAGGTTTTTGAGTATCAACCAGCCATTTATGGAAGTCATAAGATACAGATATTCATTAACATTACACAAGCTACAATTGAAGTACTTGGACAAACACCACCAACATTTATGGGAAAAGGTGTTGTTTTTAAAAGTGGTAAGTACTACATGAGTTAGTTACATAAACACACTATTCCTGTCCTTCTGAAAACAAAATGGGGGGAAACCTTATTGCCATCCTGTCAAATACCACATAACCAAAAATGCTGCACAAAGGGTCATGAATCCCGTGTACATATCACAGAATTAAAACTCCAGTTAAGCAACTGAGCTACTCTTGAACTAAATTAAAAGTAAGACCAAACTTCTTTAACATATCGATGCTATTTTAGAAGCATCATCAGAACAAACAGAGATTTAATTATAAATTGGCCTGGACTACGTCCTGGAAGAGAAGTCTGCTTAGTACTAAAAGAGAATCCATCAGCAAACATCCTAGAAAAGTTATGGAATCACGCTCTTTGTTATTTCTGAAGGGAAATTTGCCAGGTTTGATGATACCTGCATATCTCCCAGTGGTCCTAGGAGTTCTACATACCAATTAATTCAGTAATTGATGAGTATTTAAATGAAAAGGAGACCAGAAATAGACCTTGTATCAACATATAGTAGATAAGTGGATTTTTAAGAAATCACATGATGAATGTAAATCATAAAATCAAATGTACTTATAAAGGTACACCTATTTTATGTTACATAAAAAACTGCAGATTGCAAACTGTGCATGCTTACCATAATGCTTTACCTGGAAAAGTCGATAAGTGGGATTTCTCGCAAATATTTACTGCCATGATACAAAACAAATATGTGCAAACTGCAAGGACCCTAAAATAGCAGTTACAGAGTTTATATACAGAAAGATGACATTATCTGATCAAATATGCAAAAGAGATGGGAGTTCCCAGGGTTTATAACACAGAACAGTAACCGCCACAGGCCCCTCCTCCTTGGCCTTCTTCCCTGTGTGTCAGTTTGACTCCTTTATTCTGGTTCTCACTTTCCCACAGTCCAGGCGTCTGAATGATCTTTTCAACAAGTTCCTCAAAAGCACACTGTACGCCATCACAGGTTTTTGCACTTGCCTCTGAAATTCAAGGAAAAATGTCAGAGTACATTCTCTTCTGATCATATTTCTACGTTCTTCTGGAAAACTATTACAGCAGAAATATCAGCTGATGATATATAAAAAGCCAAATCTCTCCCCACAGGTTTAAGATTAGCGCATTTCCTGCAACTCTCAAAGTTGAGCTATTTAAATTCTATCCATAAGACTAGCGGTATATAAGCCCAAGATTTTGTGATAGAGTTGTAAATTTTAAAGCCCTACTCAAATACTATGCCAAAGTTCTTTCCTTAATTTTTTTAGTTCTTAAAATTAGCCCCTGAAGCAGGTATCATTCCCATTTTAGAATACGGAAATCTAGGCTCTAAGTTAAACAATCTGGTTGCTCTGTGCCTGTGACCCAGCAGCTATAGGTGGGTGGATAAATGACATACAACCATGAACACTAGTCCCATTTTAAATTTATGCTCATGAGACGCATGCGGACACTTAGCACTGCTCCCCAATCCTGTATTTCCCCAGTGACTACCTTTTTTCCAGTCTGAGATGACTGTTTATTCCTTCATCTTAAAGCTCCTCTACCTCAGCTGATGATCTAGCTTTATATTGAGAAAAACAGAAACAACCTGGCAAGAACCCCTGATCATCCCACTAACAGGGTCACCAGCCCACCCACATCTGTATCCTTAGGCTTTGCCTTCACTCCTGCTGCAACGGGTGAACCATCCCGGCTGCCGTCCGAGGCCACCCCTTTGTCTAGTTCCCGGGATCCCATCCCTTCTCATTCACTGAAAAATCATGTGCCCTCTCTGCTGGATTATACCAGTCAGTTTAGAAGCCCACCAGAATTATTGTCCGTCTTATTAAACACCCACCCGCCCAACCAACCAACCTGCCCTCCAGCCCACACCTCCTCCAGTAGCCACCTAGTTTCTCTACTCTCTCAAAGCAAAACTGTCACAAAGAGCTGTCCATATAAGTTGTTTCCACTTTATCTCAAAATTTTCTTCAAACTACTCTAATTAGACTTTTGTTCCCACCACTCCATGGAAACTATTCTTTTAGAGACTACCAACAGCCTCTGCCTTGTCAAATCCAACGTCCTTTTCTCATTTGACGCCTTGCAGCATTTGATGCGGCTGACCGCTTTCTTCCTGTAAATACTGTGTTCACGTGACTTCCAGGACACTGAACACTCCTGGCACTCCTCTCTCGCTGGCATATCATTCACAGCCTTACTTGCTGGCACCTCCTCTTTCTGCTGACTTCTAATTGTTGGGAGTACCCCAGGGTTCAATCTTCAGCCCTTTTCTATCCAGTTTTTCCTGTAGTGATTGCTCCAGTCCCATGACTTTAAATGCCACCTAAGTGCCAATGACCACGATGTCCACTGGTTGTCTGAAAGACAGGTCTTATGTCTAAGCAGAAATCTTGATTCCCTATTCCTCTGCCTAAACCTGTTCTTATCTCAGACTTCCACATCTCAGTTATGGCACCACCATTCACCTAGCTGCTCATGCCAGAGACTTGAACTTATCCTGACTGCTCTCTTTCCTTACCCTCCACACCCAACCTATCTGCTGTCAGCTCTACCCTCAAAGCGTCTCCTGGACCTGCCAACTCCCCACCACCCACGACTGCCACCGCAGTCAGCGCCGCCAGCGTCCCTCATCTAGGCCAGTGTAAGAGAACAACCAGCCTCCTGCTTCTGCTTCTCACGGGCCACTTTCTACACAAATGAGGCTCTTTAAAAGAATATCAAATCACAGCACTACTCCCTTGCTTTCCACCTTGCTTAGAATAAAATTCATTTCTTTACCATACCCTAGGAGGCCCAACATGACCTTTTAAGATCTCTTGTCCCATCATCACCACCCTCTCCTCCAGCCCACACTATGCTCCAGCCCACAAGCTTTCTTCCTGTTGCTCAGACACACTAAGCTGGTTCCTACCTCAGGAAATACTTGTTATTCTCTCAGCCTGAGACGCTCTCCGTCTTGATCTTCATACCACGAATTCTTGCTTAAATGGCACTCTCTCAAAGAACTTTTCCTTATTACCTCCCACCCTGGTCCTTCTCTCTCCCCTTACTATGTTTTATTTCCTGCATAGCACTACTTACTTATACAAGTCTGTTTCCCAGCCTGGAATGTAAACTCCCTGAGGACAGGAAGTTGGACCATTTTGTTCATTGTTGTATCCTCAGTGTTCAATAAATATGAATTGAACAAACTAACATACAGAAATGAAAGACACCTAGCAAGTAAGCAGTAGAGATACTACTCAATCCCTTTCTAAAATTCCCTATACCTTCCACTTATACCACCCCACTTCTCTTTATATGTGATGTTCTCCCATTTCCATTTCCTGATTCCTGCTAGGTTCTAATACAGTGGAATAATAGCTAAAACAGTAATTCCTAAAGCTGGCTTCACATCAGAATCAACTAGGGTGTTTCTTATAAACTGCCTTCGAGGCTCTGTTTCAGACCTGTGGTAAGTAAGGCCCAGAGAGCTGTAATTTTTAAAAGCTCCCAACTGGTAGAGCCAGTCCACTATGCCAGACAAGGGGTCAACAAACGTCTTCTGTAAGTGGCTAGAGAGTAAATATTTTAGGCTTTGACGCCATACCGCCTCCACTGTAATGACTGAACTCCGCCACGAAGCACGAAGGCAGCCATAGACAGCATCACAGATGAGCGGGCATGGTGCGTTCCCACACAAACAGTGGGGCCACATCTGGCCCGTGCTGTATTTGCCAACACTTGCTCTACCGTGCTTCTCACGTATTAACGTGCACACAGATCACACGAACGTCTTTCTCAAATGCAGATTCTAATTCAGAAAAACTGGGCTGGGGTCTGAAATGAAGCATTTCTAACAAGCTCTCAGGTGGCGCCACTGCTGCCAGCACATGAACCAGCAGGTGCGACTGCAGGGCTGGGTTCCTGGCTTTACTGAAGGCGAGGCATGGTGCGACCGTGTGCTGTACGGCTTCACATGATGCGATCCTATGCTTTTTCACAGAAAGGAAAATAAGCAACCTGGCTCTCCAGTAGGTTAGTTTTATAGCACAAGACGACCATGAGCTATAGCCACACATTTTATGGTTCACAGAGAGAACAATGTAACAGAAACTCCATTTAAAAACTCTTCATTAATAATGAAAAGATAAAGATTCACACACCTACCTATAAATAACATGGAATGCTTCCGTGCAAACTTCAGGCCTTCATTTCTGTCAACTTCACGATTTTCCTAAAAGATAAATCAAAGATTAAGAAAAGCTACCAAAATATAGAGCCACACTGCCAAGTGTCTGACTTCTCACCTTATCAATTTTATTTCCAACTAGCATGTTTACTATGTCATTTCTCGTGCAGTACGTTTCCAACTCATTTAACCAATTATCCAGTTTAACAAAGGTGTCTCTTCTTGTGACATCATAAACTGAAATAAAAAGAATCATTTTATTAAATAAATATCAAAAGTAAGAAACAATGACATTATATTTCTGATATGTACTAGGAACTGACCTTACTATACAGACAAGTCTGTTTTTTAAGCCTTCAATGCTTAAAAAATCAGTGCCTACTGATCCAGATGGAAGAAACAAGTGTATTTTTTTTTAAAAAAATATGCATTTACATACATACTTCAACTTTATTTACATATGTTGTGAGAGAAATGAAATTATATCCTATGTGATAACTGAAAATTAAGCAAAACAACAGCTGTCTCCATTTATAACAATAAAAAAAGTTTGTCTGAAAACCAAAAGGTGTTTAGATTCAAATCTGTGGCAAAATACCAAAAAATTTTACATAAATTTCAACATCTATGACCCTGTTATTTTATTTCTCAAAAGGACCAGAATTTGAAAATTTGAAAAAATATGTAAAGTTGGTGGGTGGAATCCTGACCGTCTTCCTCTGTTTTCACTTTCATCTCGCATCACTCTGCATTAGACTAAATAAAGAGCTTATTAATTTAAAGTGTTTTCTAAACTTAGGAGATGCTGAACCAGAACTATGAGAGTCACTGTCAAATTAACAGAAATGAAACCAAAGCCTCACAAGTCATGATATAAAAAGAGATTTCTCCCTACAATAGATCAATATTCATTTTAAACAGTTTCTCAGGAATATTAAGAACAAGCACTTTTCAATAAATTATATTGAAAATCCACACTTGGTTTTTAAGTTCTCTGTGATTATAAATCAATAGTACTAAGTGCTTTGTGCTATTTTTCAAGACTAATAAAACAAATTCCGCTAAGCAACCAACACTCTCCTTCTTTTATAATCTGGCAGTAAATATTTGTAAGCTGCTGACTGAAGATTGGTTTCTGGTAATACTCTAAGACAGACCAATGACAGGAGGACTGGTCCTCAATTATGTCCTCAGCAACACGTGCTTTTAAACCAGATAAATTATAGGGGTGTTTTATTTTAGGTAAGCGATTTTTAGGTTGTACTTTTAAAAATGTTTTCTGTGTATCTTCTTTCAGGAAAATGCATAAATCCAAACCACTCCTTACTACATGTTTCTGACCTTTATTTTTTAATTGCTAGACAAAGGGCTGAAACAAAATCTTAAAAGTTTAAATATTCATTAATATTACATGAAGTTAATATAACTTCAAGTCACATAAAAGTAGCCCTAAAGAAAAATGAAACAAAAACGTATTGACCTTCACAAACAAGGAAAACTAGAAATTCCCGAGTAATAAAACTATTTTTTAAACGGTATATGAAAGTACAACCTTACCTAATATAACACCCTGTGCACCTCTATAATAGCTGGGAGTTAATGTTCTGAACCTTTCTTGACCAGCAGTATCCTAAAAGTGACAATCAATTATTATTAAACAAAACAAAGTATAAATAAAAACCTTCAACATACTAATTCAAGAGCAGAAAGTTGAACAGCATTATTAAAATATCAAGCTCATTTAAAACTTAAAATTTAAATAAGACTTTTTTTTTACTGACAAATGTAACACAGAAACTAACAAATACTGCCTCATCGCTAGAAAAAATGTAACAAAGTATAGGTTTTCTACCATTTTGGATTTAAGATTTTTATCACACATGAAACCCATTTCATTGAAAGCCATTGTTCTCAACTCCGGTGGCAAAATAAACTTTCCTAGGAAATGAAAAATACAGACACTTAGCTTCAACCCATGAAGACTCTGACTTAACTAGGGTATGACAGAAGTTTTAATACTCTTCCCACCAGGTGATTCTCACATAGAATCAAGGTTGAGAACCACTGATTTAAAGAGAATTACAGCGGTGTTTTATTTTAAGTAGGAAATTTTTAGGTTGTACTTTTAAAAATGTTTTCTATGTATCTTCTTTCAGGAAAATGCATTAAAACCAAACCACTCCTTATTACATTTCTGACTCATATTAGGGGTAATGAATATAAGATGTACACAAGCTAGGAAATGTAAATTTCACAAGGAAGGGACCACATCAGCTCAATCACCAGTTTAATCCCAGAGCCCAGAGAAATTCCTGCCATAGAATAGTTGCTCAACTTTTGTTGAAAAAAAAAAGGAGTAAACTAACTAACAAGTCTCTTCTTCTGGGCCTGGTTCCTTCTGTCTTCTTTCTACCATCCTCGGACTGTGGCTCAAGTCTACCTAAGATTAAGCAAAGCAGCAGTTGGTAAACTGCTGCCTCAGCCCACCACCTGTTTCATTATATGTTTTTATTAAATAAAGTTTTCCTGGAACACAGCCAGGCCCATTCACTTATGTACTGCTGTACGGCCCACCTTGGGGTTGAACTAAATATTTATTTTCCAGTCTTTTAAGAAAAAGTTTGCAGTCTGCTAATGTCAAATAACCTGAAGAAAAGTAAAGACGTATATCAAACGTCAACAACTGCCAGTTCCATGGTTGTAAGTGTGAGTTTAGCTATGGGGCAAGCAGAAGCTCAGATGGATCAGAATGTATAATAACTATATAATTTATATGTTTAAATAGTCAGAAGTTAGATCTTTGCTTGTCTTCAAAACAGGAATTTGCAGTAAGTAATAACATCTTTGTAAGATAAAGGAAGCAGAGCTTATTATATGTGGTTTTATTTTCTGATGGGAGAAGAGAGGATTATTAAAGACAGAAACGGACAAAGCTGGAAAGGATCTAGAAAGGCTAAATAACAGAATGTGGGGAGAAGTGAGGGAAGGATGTAGAGAAGCACCACCTCAGAGGTGGGTGCCAAGTAGGTCATGATGTGTGCGCAGCTCTTTCGGGGGCACAGGAGGCAGGGCTGTGCCTGACTATTCTATTTGAATAATCCTAGAAGGCGCATCCAAGGGGGAGAGGAACCAATTTTATTTACATGAAGTAGATTCATATATTTCTAATACTGAGTGAGAAGGCCTTCCTAAATATGACATGACACCCAGATGCATGAAGAAAATAACTGATTTAATCATGTAAATACTAAACCCTTGGTATGGCAAGAACACCCCTCCCCAACACCATGCTCTCTCCCCGCCCCCCCCAACACTCATCCTCAACAAGATTTGAAAGTAAATGACAAACTAGGGGAAAAAATCTGCAGCGTATGACAGAGTTAGTATTACACACACACACACATAAGAACATTAATGTATACTCCTCCTAAATAAGATTTTAAAGACAAATGACAGAGTGGAAAAAATGTGGCGTATGACAAAAAGCTAGTATTTTTATTATATAAAGACTTTAATCATGAAAAAGATGAACACTAATATAAAAAGGGCAAAGCATATAAGAGAAAATTCATTAAAATATAATCAATAAATATGTAAGAAAAAATCTCACTAATCAAAAGAAATGCAAATATAAGTGAAAAATTATTACTCAGAAAGGCAAAAATGAGAAAGATTAACAATATATAGCACGGAAGACCTTTTTCCTACACCCCAATGTTAAATCTTCATATTCTCTGAGACACTAATTCAGCTTCTAAGCGTACACTGTGAAGTAACTGAACACGTACACACAGATGCTCACCCACAGCACATCTGATCTTTGTGAAAAACTATTAACAGTGTAGATATCTTAAGACGGTCATTTAAACCGAGGTACTTCTATATTTACTGACGCGGAACAATGCACACAGTGTGCCGGGGGAGGGTGGCAAGCAGGTGAAAGGATGAAGATTTAATCCTTTCTTTCAGAAAGTTGCATATACAACACGTGTAACAACGTGCATGTGTCTGACATATTTTATAGGATGTTCACTAACATGCAGACATTGCTTAAAGATGAACTTTCTTCTCTATTAATTTCATACTATTTTGATTATCCTTTTTAGAATGAAACTATATTATCCTTGCAGTCAGGAGAAGCCTCTCTTATTTAAAAAATATTTATAAGCCTATGATAAAGATGTCACTTCAGTAATACCTGCCATCCTTTTTATGGAGCAGGAACTAGAAAGTAAATTAAAAACAAACAAAAAACCTCTTGTATGAAAGTAAGATCTCACAGCAACCTTCAAGCCTCAGATCCTATTCTAAATTGTATATGTCACAGCAGGAGCAAGGGCAGAAGAGGTAATAAATCAAACAAGAAAAACATGGAAAATCAGGCTCCACTTCAGTACGGAAAGAAGGGAGCATTCTTAAACTTCAATATATATTTTACTATGGTCTAGTCCAACATTTTCCAAATTGTTTCTTGTCAGACATTACTGTACTGATTGATATTAAACATATTTTGGGGAAGGGACAAACAGGCTACCAATCATGTAAAGCATTGTATCTTAGAAAAAAATTAACAAAAAAAACATAAGACACACAGTCATTTGGAATAAAATGTGTGTTAGAAATAGTGTGCCATTCAGAGAATGCCGTTAACATGAATGAGATCATACAATGCACGAACACTTGCTGTTTCAATCTGTAATTGACACCCACCCAGCCAGCATTTACTACTTAGCCACCGAAGTATGACTCAATTTGATGACTGCAGACCAGTTCTAATATTATTATCATGTTATAAAAATATACTTAGATATTTAACTATAGCATATGTGAGAATTAGATTATGAGTATATTTTTATAAATTTTATATGTAACATATTTAATATATAAGCAATCATACTTAGATGGAGAGACAGAGATAGGAAGGAAGGAAGGAAGGAAGGAAGGAAGGAGGGGGAGAAAGAGGAGCAGACAGACACAGGCTGAGTAAGCTGGACGTTCCGGCAGCTAGTGCTACCTTATTCAGCACTTCCAGGAAGAGGTCTAGTTAGCAGAGAATGCGGATCAGAACAGCTGGGTTAACAGGCGAGTGACAAGACGCTAGTAAGTAAACACTCGGCATCAGTATTAAAAAAAAATCCAAAGTTGGCAAGCTCAAATTTTATAGATATTTACACTAACAAACATGAAAAATCATTTTTTCTAAGTATCGCTTCATTCCCTTCTCCCCAACAACTGCCTTTAGCATTAGTTCAGAGTAGGTTGTCTTTTTAAAACTTTAAAGAAACACATTCAATAACAGTGATTCTCTCTGGCAGACGATGATTTTTTTAATACTCTGTTTTCAAATATTCTGAAGGGATTATATATTTAAAAAATCTGAGTAAGTAAAACAAGTCTCTGCCTGATTACAGAATTATAAGATATAACTATTTATGTCTATCCTTTAATCAACATCAAATCTCCCAAGTTATTAAACACACATCACTCATTCACCTCTACAACACTACACACATCAATTTCTGCTTCTTCAAAAAGTACAAGTTTAATATTTACAGAAAATACATTTTAAAAATCCTTACCCATATTGCAAGTTTAGCCTTATTTCCATCCACTGAAATTGTTTTCACCTTAAAGTCAACACCTTGGAAAAATGAAAATTTTGATAAGAATTCCAGTAAAACATACATTTTAAATCAATTACCAAGAAAATGAAGAAACAGAAAAGCCACTTTATTAAATGCCCAAATTCACATCTGAATTCTTAGAGTTATGGATGTGAAGGTAAAAGAAAAAGTGTCACTAAAGTTTAGCAGCTTAGAATTTAATCAAGAAAAATGAAAACCAAATGCTTGTAAAATTCATTCACCTACCTGTACTTCTTGAAAAAACAAACGTTTTATTGAAAAAAATGAAAGTGTAAGGTGGTGATCGACCCTGCACATTAAAAGCCAAGAGCTGGAGTTCACCGTGCTGATGTAGAGAAGACCTCTGGCTGACTGTGGGTTGGGGCACTTTCCCAGGGCCCCCTAAGCTATTATTAGGAGCGTTGTCCACAGCCGGCCAACACCCTAAGTCAGATTCTGGCTGTGGGCAGCTTGGAAGACTGGTAAAATTATAAAAGGGCCCCTCTTTCCTTGCCTTATGAATTCTTTGTTTTTGTTTGTTTTTATCCTAAAAAACAGTATTCATTTTATATAACCTTATCAATAATCACTTGCTACTGCACAACTGCAAAAAGAGAATTTACACACAAAAACGTTTATGCCCAATCCTTTAAGAATCTTCTTAAGTTAAAGAGGAGTGCTCGAAGAGCAGTGAAATCTGTATGTACTGATTTATATGAAAAGAAGACAAGTTCCGTAAGAAGTCACATTGGGCTCTACTACAGCAGCCCCCAAAACCTCTCCCTGCCCTGGAAAAGGACTTGACACATGCCATCTGGCTTAAATGAACAGTAACTGCCCACATGTCTTAAAAGAGTATCAAAAATAATGTGCAGTCTATCCCACTGGCCAGAGGGAAAATATTAACTCAAGACACTTGGAAAGAAACTTTCAAAAGATTTTAGCTTATCACAATTAATTCAGAACAGCCACAACTAAGATGATACATATAAATGCTCAAATACTAAATGCTTCCTAGAACACCTGTCACCAATATGGAAATATATTAGTAATTCTTGGCTGATTTCTGACAATCCATTACACACACAAATTAGGTAATAAAAATGCATTTCAAAACATGCATTACACCAGGTCTTTCTGCATGCCAAAGATTTTTAAAAAACAGTTTGGTGTCTTGGGCTAAGGTGATAAAGAAGTTGATAAAGTCATTCCTAGAATGTCAGGCAACCACGAGTTAAAGGACAGTGCCAATTGCACAGTCCAAGGAAAACCTAAGTGTAGTTTCTTTGAGGCAAAACAAATAAAAAATTCTATATATTAAGTAATCTTGTATTCACCAGGTCTAGATAAAGAAATCTGCCACACCATTTTTATAAAAAATATGAAATTATTTACATTTTACTCATATAGCTTAAAAAAAAGACACCCAAACTTGAGAAAATGTGGATGAAGAAATGGTTCTGACTTGGTAGAGGTACTAAATGAAGGCCACTGGTAGACATCACAAAGAGACGGCCTGTCACACATGCTCCACAGTTAAATTCTCAAGGTTCTTCAGAGAAGACAGAAAGAACTTTTCTATTCTTAAACACCTAAGACAAACCTGCTCAAGGGCAGACTGCTACCAGCTAGTCTACCCAGGAAAAGAAACTCAGTGTTCCCAGAATGTTTGTGTTCTCCTTCCCTCCCCCAATATCCTCTTTCTCTTTTATAATTTCCTGCATATATTTCTTGGCAGTCTAATGACTTTCTCTGTCATACGTATAATTTGCATGTCAATAACTGTCTCCAAGTTACTCTTCTGACATGTTAGATTTGAAAGCTACAGATAACACCCTCAGGAAACACTGCGCCTGGAGTCCTCCCATCAAAGTCAAGAGACAGGCAACCTGAAAGGGTACCTCTTCTGGACACAGGACCCTCAGTTCTCATTCATCTTCCCTTGGTTCCTCTGGTGAATCTCATGTGCAGATATTGATCTCTTTAGCTCTTAGATGCTCAAACTGCTTCTTCACCAAGTCTGGGTCTTCTGTTTTGCAAGTGGCTGTTAATTTGCCTTACTGGTGGCAGCAGTGGGAATGTTTTTGATAAATTTTATTTTACCAACTTCTCACTACATTTGATTAAACTATCTTTTCAACCTCCTCATGTGGATGACAAACAAGGAGCTCATAATAGAGGAAGAATGTTTAGGAAAAAACACTCCTGTGTTTCTCCTCTACAACACTGAACACTTCTGTGACCCAATACGTAGGGTTTTTCCCACAACTACCAATTCTTTGACTTTCCAGGGACACCAGCTGGGTGTCCCACAATTCAATTCAGTTCTGACTCTATCTACCTGAAGTTAAGAGATAGATCCCACAGGGTAAGGGCGAAGTCCCACAAGACTGCCACACCCCCATTTCAGAGTCCAGTCTCAAGTCCATGTTGTTACCTGTGCTTCTGACCAACTGGCTATAAATCAGAGGTTCCCATAATCCCTCCTCAATTAGATTAATTTGATATAGTAGCTCAAAGAACTCAGAAAAACAGTTTACTTACTTACTTACTTACTAGATTATCATTTTATTATAAAAGGATACAACCCAGGAACAGCCAGAGGGAAGAGATCTGGGCACAGGGCAAGGTATGGGGAAGGGACACAGAGTTTTCATGCCCTCTCCAAGCATGCCGTCCTCCCAGTACCTCCACGTGTTCACCAACACAGAGCTCTCTGAACCCGTGGGGTTTTTTTATGGAGCTTGACTGATTACATCATTTGCCTTTGGTGATTAAACAAAACCTCCAGCCCCTCTCTGCACCCTGGAAGTGAGGGAGGTAAGATAGGGCTGAAAAGTTCCAACCCTCTAATTATTGGGTTGGCCAAAAAGTTTGTTTGGGTTTTCCACAGCATCTTACAGAAAAACCTAAACGAACTTTTTGGCCTACCCAATACATGGTTGGTTCTCCTGGCAACCAGCCTCTATGCTTAGGGGCTTTCTAGAAGTCACATCATTAACATAAACTCAGGTGTGGCTGAAAAAGGCTTGTTATGAAAATACAAAAGACATCCTGGGAATTCCCTGGCCGTCCAGTGGTTAGGACTTGGTGCTTTCACTGCCGGGGCCCAGGTTCATTCAGTCCCTGGTCGGGGAACTAAGATCCCATAAGCCACGTGGTGCGGCCAAAAAAGAAAAAAAAAAAGAAAAGAAAAACAAAAGACATCTTTAATGATTCTTATCACTTAAGAAAATCCAAGGGTTTTCAGAGTTCAGTGCTAGGAACCAAACATATATTTCTTATTATGAATTACAAAATCACAGAAGAACTGTCACTTCAGCTTTTCTCTAGTTGTTCATTTGGGCTTGCATTTTTAATACAATATTCAATTCTGTTCCTCTGCAGGAATCTTTTTATAGGCACACGCCTATTTTATGAAGGTTAAGTTAGTTAAAACTAGATAATATAACCAATAAAACCTTTGAAACAAGCAATAAGTGAGACATGAAAATTTACCAAAGATAATATCAACTACACTGTAAAGAAATACCAATGAATGGGAAACCAGAACATATCAATGGAATCATCTGCCTTATGAAAAGAAAAACAAGCAATCAAGAGAAACTGACTCAGAACTAGCAAAGATGTTAAAACTAGCAAAGAAGGATATTAAAAACACATAACTGTATACCACATGTTCAGAAAGTTAAGCTGACGTGAGAGAGATTTTAAAAACCCATACCAAACATCTAGAGATGAAAATGACAATGTCTGAGATTAAAAAAAAAAAAAATACACAGGATGGGATTAACAGCAGATTAGACAATGAAGAAGAAAACACAAGTGAATACATAAGAAAAACCTGTAACTAACATCATACTCACTGGTGAAGAACTGAAAGCTTTTCCCCACAGATCAGAACAAGATAAGGATGCATACTCTCACCACTTCTACTCTCAGAGTACTGGAAGTCCTAGCCAGAGCAATTAGGCAAGAAAAGGAAATAAAAGGCATCCATATTGGGAAGGAAGAAGTAAAATTATCTGTTTACAGACAACATTTCTTATATGTAGAAAATCCTAATGATTATATTCCATACACATACAAAAATATTGTTAGAACTAATAAGTGAATTCAGCAAAGTTGCAGGATATAAAATCAACATGCAAAACTCAGTTGCATTTCTATACCCTAGTAATGAACAATCCAAAAAGAAAAATTTTAAATATCATTTCATTTACAATAGCATCAAAAAGAATAAAATATTTTAAAAATAGATGATGATGACGATGATAATAATAATAATAGTACTCAGGAATAAATTTAACCAAGGAGCTTTAATATTTATACACTGAAAACTACAAAACACTGCTGAAAGAAATTAAAGAAGACACAAATAAGTGGAAAGACATGCTGTGTTCATGAGTTGGAAGGCTTAATATTGTGATGATGACAATACTACCCAAAACTATCTACAGATCCAACACAATCCAATAAAAATTCTATAGCTTTTTTTGCAGAATGGAAAAGCTGACACTAAAATTCGTATAGAAGTACAAGAGGCACTAAATTACAAAACTTTAAAACTTCAAAACTTACTACAAAACTACAATAATTAAAACAATGGTACTAGCATTAAGTACAGACATTTAAACCAATGGAATAAATAGAGAACCCAGAAATAAACCCTCACATATATAGCCAACTGATTTTCAACAAGGAAGCCAAGACCATTCAATAGGTAAAGGCCAGTCCTTTCAACAAATGATGCTCAGAAAACTAGATATCCAGATGCAAAAGAATGAAGTTGGACCCTAACCTTACACCATATGCAAAAGTTAGCCCAAAATGGATCAAAGACATAAATGTAAAAACTAAATCTTAAAAACTCTTAGAAGAAAGGATAGGAAAAATTTTTCATGACACGGGATTTGGCAAAGATTTTTTGGATATAACACCAAGAGCACAGGCAACAGAAGAAAAATAAACTGGACTTCATCAAAATTAAAAACTTATATGCATCAAAGGGCAATGTCAAGGGAGTGGAAAAAAAACCTCACAAAATGGGAAAAAATATTTGCAAGCCAGTTATCTGATAAGGGATTAGTATTTGGAATATATGAAGAATGCCTATAACTTAACAACAGAAAGCCTTATCCAAAAATGGGGAAAAGGATTTGAATAGACACTTCTCCAAATAATATACACAAATGGCCAAAAAGCACAGGAAAAGATGCTCAACATCATTATCCATTAGGGAAATGCAAATGAGACACACAATGAGACACTACTTCATATCCATTAAAACAGCTACAATGAAAGAAAAAAGTGAAAAATAACAAGTGTTAACAAGGACATTAAGAAATTAGAATGCTTGTGCATTGCTGGTAGGAATGTAAAATGGTACAGTCACTGTGAAAAATAGTTTGGCAGTTCCTCAAAAAGCTAAAAATAGAATTACCATACAATGTAGCAATTCCACTCAGGTACATACCCAAAAGAACTGACAACAGGAACTCGAACAAATAATTGTACAACAATGTTCACAGCAGTATTACTCACAAAAGGCAAAAGGTGGAAGCAACTCAAGTGTCCATGGGCAGATGAATGGATAAACAAAATGTGGTATGTACATATAATGGAACATTATTAGCCATAAAATGGAATGAAATTCCAATACATACAGCTATAAAATGGAATGAAATTCTGATATATGCTACAACATGGATGAACCTTAAACACATTATGTTAAGTGAAATAAGCAAATTACAAAAGGACAAATATTGTATGAGTCTACTAATACAAGGTATCTAGAACAGGCAAATTCATAGAGACGGAGGGCAGAACAAGTTACCAGGGACTGAGAGGAAATGTGGAGTGGGAGTTATTGCTTAATGGGTGGAGTTCCTGTTTGAGGTTATGAAAAAGTCCTGGAAATGGATAGTACTGATGGTTGCAAAACAATGTGAACATAGTTAGTGCCACTGAATCATACACTTAAAAATGGTTAAAATGGTCAATTTTATCTTATGTATATTTTCACAATAAAAAATAGATAACCGGAGAATCCTATATCTATGAAAGAATTTAAATCTGTGGATAAAACCTTTCCACGAAAAAACTCCAGGCCCCAAATGAATTCTACTGAACATTTAAATAATAATCCATTACAAACAAACTCTTGCAGGAAAATGAAGAGGAATGAATACTTCCTTAGTCAGTCTATGAGTTCTACAGTACCCTGATACCAAAACCAGACAAAGACACTATAATTAAAGAAAACTACAGATTAATATCCCTCATGAACATAGATGAAAATCCTAAACAAAATTTTACCATAAGTCATCCAAATAGGTGTAAAAGAACAGTACAGCACAACCAAGTGATGTTATTTCAGAAATGAAAGGTTGATATAACACGGAGAAAAAAAATCAATGTGGATTTTACTATTTTAAACCAAAAAAGAAACTTCATATGAACATCTCAACAAATGTGGAAAAGGAATTTAACAAAATCCAACATGCATTCCTAATGAAACCTCTCAGCAAACCAGAAATAGAAGGAAACTTCCTCAACCTGATAAACAGCATCTATGAAAAGATACAACTAACAGCACACTCAGTGGTAGAGACTGAATGTTTTCCCCTTAATATCAGGAACAAAAGAAGGATATCAGCTCTCATCACAACACTGCACTGGAGATCTTCAGCCAAGGCAATAAAACAAGAAATAAAAGGCATCCAGATTGGAAAGGAAGAATATAGAAACCCAATGGAATCTATGGGATTAAAAAAGCACCTAGGGCTTCCCTGGTGGCACAGTGGTTGGGAGTCTGCCTGCCAATGCAGGGGACACGGGTTCGAGGCCTGGTCTGGGAGGATCCCGCGTGCCGCGGAGCGACTGGGCCCGTGAGCCACAAATTGCTGAGCCTGCGCGTCTGGAGCCTGTGCTCCGCAGCAAGAGAGGCCGCGATGGTGGGAGGCCCGCGCACCGCAATGAAGAGTGGCCCCCGCTTGCCGCAACTGGAGGAGGCCCTCGCACAGAAACGAAGAACCAACACAGCCAAAAATAAATAAATAAATAAATAAATAAATAAATAAGCCTCTCTTTAAAAAAAAAAAAAAAAGCACCTAGAAAGAATAAGCAAGTTTAGCAAGGTTGGAGAACACTAAATAAACGTTTAAAAAATCAACAGTATTTCTATTTAATAGTAATGAAAAGAAACAATATTTTTAAAAAATTTACTACCATTGTACATAAAAACCTATAAAATACTTAGGGCTAAATCTCACAAAAGATGTGAAAGGTATGTATGTAACCACTCTGAGGCATTTTACCTGCACCTAAAGGTCTCAGGTGTTTTTGCTGCAGCACCTACAGCGCTGTGACCTGCATGGGCAGTGGGAGTGGAAGGGAGGACACGGGAGACCCCAGAAGCCAGGAAATAGGGTCAGGCCTGGGCCTCTGGGGTGGGAGTGCTGAGTCCAGGATGCTGGACCACCAGAGAATTCCTGTGCCCAGGTAATATTAATCGGTGTGTGCTCTCCCGGAGATGTCCAGCTCGACCCCAAGACCCAGCTCTACCCAACTGCCTACAGGCTCCAGTGCTGGAACACCTCAGACCAAACAACTGGAAAGACAGGAACACAGCCCCACCCATCAGCAGATGGCTGTCTAAAGTCATACTGAGCCCACAGCGACCTCTAAACACACCCTCTTGACACGGCCCTGCCCACAGAGGGACAAGACACAGCTCCACCCACCAGTGGGCAGGCACCAGTCCCTCCCACCAGGAAGCCTGCACAAGCCCCATGACCGGCCTCACCCATCAGGGGCAGACACCAAAAGCAAGCAGAGCTACGACCCTGAAGCTTGCAGAAAGGAGACCACACACACAGAACGTCAGACAAAATGAGGCGGCAGAGAAATATGTTTCAAAGGAACAATACAAAAACCCAAAGGACTATTAAATGAAGTGGAGATAGGCAATCTACCTGAAGAAGAATTTAGAGTAACAATAATAAAGATGATCCAAGATCACAGAAAAAGAATGGAGGCACAGACCAAGAAGATATAAGAAATGTTTAACAAAGAGCTAGAAGATTTAAAGAACAAACAGAGATGAACCATACAATAACTGAAATGAAAAATACATTAGGAGGAATCCATAGCAGAAAAATGAGGCAGGAGAACAGATACCATAAAAGCTTTAAGGATCCAAGGAGAACAAGATTAGGAGGACCTAGATCCCCAAGTCTCAGTTTGCAAACAACCTAAAGAGTATTAACAATGAAATGTGCCAAGTGCTCTGCTCCCCCAGAAGACAGAGCTGAGGAGTGAGCACTGGAGGCAAGAAAAGAAGGTGAACAACGTTACAAAGATCCGAGTCTGGGAAACGAAGAGACACCAGGGCTTTCCGTGGAGACTACTTAGAGGGAAAAACGGTTAGGAGGCCTGATGGTCTTACGGTGGCTAGCAGTAGCAAGATAAGAACATCTGCAGAGGAAAGAGGGGTGGAGGAAGGTCTTGTCAGAAGTAGGCTAAATTCTGAGCCTAACCTGACTCTTGCTGATGGACGTGAGGCTGGCAGAGGGGTGGGTGGCTTTACTCCAAATGGAAGGCATTATCCAATAAATAAGAACTAAAACAACCCAAAAAAGCCTGGAAATTAGGAAACACATTCCTAAATCAAAGATTTCAAATATTCAAAGAGGAAAGCAAAACTGAAAATTTAAACTATGCAGAGAGCAATGAAAAACAAACAGCCTATCACAACCTATGGGACACAGTAAAACTTGTTCTTAGAGGACATCTTTATTAAAGAATAAAGACTAAAAAGAAGGGAACTTAATACTCATCTTAAGAAACTAACAAAATAAACCAAAATAAAAGTAGGAAGGAGAAAGAGGGGAAAAAATAAAGCAATTCCTCAAACAATAAAATAGATACATTCCTTAAGGAAAAGACCAAAAAAATGTACAAGTTTAGAAATGAGGGAACATAAACACAGATAATGAAGAGTTTAAACGAATACTACAGGGACTTCCCTCATGGTCCAGTGCTCCCACTGCAGGGGGAACGGGTTCCACCCCTGGTTGGGAACCAAGAACTAAGATCCTGTGTGCTGGCCAAAAAAAAAAAAAAAAAAAGATTCTACATGCAACTAACTTAACAAGTGAGTTGGGATTTTCCTTCCTAGCTGCACTCCTAAGACTGTCCTAAGAAACAGAGAACCCGAAGAGGTTGTAACAGTGAGGAAGAAGCAGGATCAGACTGACTCAGATGAAATATAACCTTCACAGAACAGATAATTTCAGTAGTATTTAAGCAAGTAAGGACAATTTAAAAAGACGGAAAGCTCCTTCATTGTATAAACTAACACAATTTTAATACCAAATTCTGATTTTTTAAAAATACAGAAAAGGAGAGACCATCTTACATACAAAAATAGATGTAAAAATTCTAAATTAGTCAACAGAATCCAGAAATATGTCAAACAAAATGAGTGAAGGCTTATCTAGGAAAGCAAGGACATTTCAGTATAAAAAGGTCTATCAACCATTAGTCAGTGCTGAAAAGGCATATGAAAAAAATCACAACCTTTCCTAATAAAGCCTCTAAGTAGAATGGAAGAAAGAAACAATCTATATATGATCAAGACCATTTGTCATTATTCTAAATAAAGAAATGTCAGAGCCATTTTTATTACTTTAACATGTTTAATTGAATGAAATTATATGAAATAGAATAGTTCTGTTTTACTTTTTGAATTATCTCATATTCCCAAGTATCTTAACAAGTTTATGTTGTGGCATTAAACAAGATGTATAAACTACTTTGCATTTTAATTAAATTATCTTTCTGTTAAGTAAGCCCAAACTATAAGGTAACTTGTGGATGAAACAGATCTGACACCTGCCCTTAGAAGCCAAACAGTCATGGGTATTTCTAAAAACTTACCAAGGGAGTGATAAGAATCACTGATCTAAAGTCAACCACCAACAAGCAAAATTTGTCTAACTTTAGTTGAAATGTATCAACCCTCAAAAAACACTTTCACATATTGTAACAATTGTAAGTCTTAGAGATTAAGAAATAGTTTGTGAGCCTGTCTTAAGCAGAGAGCCAGTTTTAAATTTTCTAATTTCTTTATTTGAAAATTTTTACTTAAAGTGCTCTTTTTTGTATTCAAAGGTTACCTAAAATAGGGTAAATTAAAAAAACAAAAACAAAAAGCATGAAACAAATTTTGCCTATTTAATCATACTATATAAAGTTAATGTAACTACTTTCTATATCCATGCTTAAATTTCAACCAATTGTATCTATGCAGTTGATTAAATACCTCAGGTAAAGACCTAATTAAGCACCATCTTATGGCCTGACCATAGCAAAAAGAGAAATCTAATGCTTATTATTTTCCCCCCAAACATTCCCATGTAACAAACAAAAACCTGGTCAAAATATTCTTACAATTTTGTCTGTGTGTGTTTATTTTTATGTCAGAAACATTACCTCGGATTATATATCATTAAATATTGGTTGTGTTTCATTATGTTTCTTCTTTTAAGACTCAAACAGACTGTAAAATCTCCTTTTCTGATTTCCATATCTATCATTTTCTCACTCTAATTTGTTTTAATATTCTTATTCACTTTGGTAAATTCTACCCACTTTTCCATTCCTAGCTTCTATGTTCTTTATTGTGTTTCCCAGCTTCTACTGTCCCTTGTGATCCTTCCAATCTCACCTTCATTTCAGTGATGGTTTTATTTTCTTATCTTTTCTTTCTTTCCACTCAATCAGCTCACACTGCGTTTTCTCATGTAGTCGCACTATCTCTTCCCCGACCTCTTATATCACTGTTTTGTGCTCTCACTGATAAATATTTCCATTAAGGCTTTTAAATTCATGGCAAAATGTTTGGTCATTATTTTCAATCTTCTTTACAGAAATATTCTTTTCTGGTGAGGATTCTTCAACTGTCCTTTGTTTTTCCATTCCTTTCTTCCTTTTCGATTCTTGAATGGTGGTAGTGGCCTTGAGCTGGATTCTTTTTTACTAAGTCATAGTTGAAAGTGGTGAGGTTTTCCTGGACAAGCTATTTGCAGGAGGTTCATGCAGAAAGCCATAGTGGATCAGTTCTGCACTGGCAAAATTTTGTCTTGATTCGGGGTTTTACATGAGAATCAGTTAGTTTTTTACTTCTCAACATTCGGAGGAGATAGGCAACCTTGAGGTTTTTCAAAGGCATCTCCTCCCCTACAGCTACAGAGACAGACAAAATGCAAAAATGGCTGGTTTGTATGACTCCTTGTTTGGCTTCACCCTCCCAACTGCTTAAGACCAAACCAGATGCCGGGCAACTCCTGCCATTAGCTTAGGAAGCCATTTTGCTTTTACAGACACGGGATACAGGTTTTGCACCTCACAGCGGGCCCCTCAACCTCACGAAGTCTGCAGCCCTGGCATCGCCCACTTTCTCCTGCAGGCGGCCTGTCTGGTCCCCACTGCTCTCGGCAGCCATACCACCTGTTTTGTGGCTTGGCGCTTTAGCCGCCTTCTAGTATAGTGGACTATGGGGTTGGGGTGTTAGTTTCTCCCTCTCTTTGTTATTAGTCAATTGCCAGAAAGCAAAAGAAGAAAATGCCAACTCTATAGTACCATCTTCAAACCCCAAATCCAACAATTACCTTAATAGAGTATTTTATACAAGACAGAAACTTGAGTGTCTCTCTATATTACTGAAAGATAAAGGTGTGCTTTCCTTACTATTACACTGTGAGGTAAATACTAATTTTCATATGGCCATTAACAACTGGGCTAATTATTTTTATTTCAATAACTCATGTATATCGGTTATAACCTAGGGCAGAAAACTATCTGATGCCGAAATGTAAAAGATACTTCTCAAGACCCACGGCCCATTGGGGGAACAAATTATGTATATTCTCATCAGTATGCTACAATCTTAGTATTTGCTTTTAAAGCAAAGCCTTTTTAGTAATAAAGACAACGAATGATCTGTCAATCTGCAAGTCCCCAGTTACATTTGGGTTTGAAATGAAGACAGATAGTTTATAGTATATATAAGATCACTCCCTTAGGAAAATTTTAACTCTAGGCAAGTTTATTTTCCTGCCAGTTATTATTCTTCTACTCCTCGCTTATCCAATACCAGGTATGTTCTGAGCAAAATCAAGTTTTATTAATAACTCATTTTTTAAAGGAGCAAATAATACACCAAAACCAAATTAAATAGATTTTGAATTACTAGTGTTTTAAATGATTCCCTTTTACACACATAACAGTAAATCTGTCAATGTTAACACGTCATACAAAAGCTAAGTAATGCCTGATAGAATTTATTAAACATTTAGAGGCACCGTGAGCTCATACTGATAGAAAGAAACAAAGAAGAACTCTTCTTTACGGAATTCTAAATAAGAAATGTAAATGGAAGGATGGAATTTGAAAAACCACAGCTGGACAACCACCATAGCTGGAATGACAGGATGACAGTTTACAGTGGAGAGACTTGGTGTACATCATCTTAAGGAACCAAGTCCCATCACCAGTAATGGCACAAATATACACCATGCTCTGACAAGCACTTCTGAGGAAATCCTGACCAAAATGCATAACCTGAATCTAACCATGAGGACACACGGACACATGCAATTGAAGGATATTCTTCAATAACTGGCCTGTATGTGCTCTTCAAAAATGTCAAGGCCATGAAAGACAAAGAAAGAGTGAAGAACTGTTCAGATTAAAAGAGACTACGGAAAAATGACAACAAAATTCAATATGTGATGCTGGACTGGATTCTGGACCAGAAGCAACTCTCTTTCTTTGGTATATAAGACATCAGTGGGACAACTGATGAAATCTGTCTGTATACAGGAGAACTGTATCCATGTTCATCTAGAAAATACACACTAAAGTACTTAGAGGTTAAAGACACTGAAGACACTGTCTGCAATTTTCTCTCAAACCATTCGAAAAAAGCAAGAATACTGTGTATGTGTATGTAGAGAGAGAATGATAAAGCATATGTGATAAATGTTAACATTTGGGGAATTTGATTAAGATATACAGGAATTCTTTGAACTATTTTTACAACTTTTCTCTAAGTATGAAATTA
Organism: Balaenoptera ricei; assembly: GCF_028023285.1. Classification (NCBI taxonomy): domain Eukaryota; kingdom Metazoa; phylum Chordata; class Mammalia; order Artiodactyla; family Balaenopteridae; genus Balaenoptera; species Balaenoptera ricei. The sequence continues at coordinate 333,741 of NC_082640.1, read as the reverse complement.
TTTAACAATAAAAAGGGAAAAAAATCAACCCAGTTAATAGAAACTCTTTATTTTGCCTAATAATAATACAAGGATCATCTTTACTACATTCTACTCATCAGATCATGAAATTTTAGAGCTAGAAGAAAAATGTATTCTCTCACCAAAATTCCTCAACTTACAGAAGACAAGGAAGTGAATGACTTGCTCAAGATGACAACATTCAAGGCAGATCCAAGACTATTATCCTGCTCTGACTCAGCTCTTCCTACTGCTGCAAGCTGTCTCTTGTCCCTTCACATCGTCACCTACTCCCTAAACATGTGACACGAGAATATTTAGCTCTATCTTCTCATATATCCTAATAAGCTGGTGTGGCAAACCACTTTCAGGCAATCTAAATTTCATTTTTAAAAGGCATTTATGTATTACTGCTTCTAATAGTCTTTAATAACTAATATCAATAAATATGCTGCCAGAATACATGCCAGATACTGTACTGAATATACAAAATGTACTGTACTAAATGTACTGTACTAAAAATACAAAATTAACACACTCTACTGCTGGGTGATACTGCTAGGTCCATTATGACAGAGACCAAGTCTGCATTACTGAACATTATAACCCACCTCTTAGGACAGTGCCTGGCATGCAATAAACATTCAAATGACTGTAGGCTGCTAAATAACAGACAACCCATAGCACAGGAATGTGTATACAGATAATCGTAATATCCGCAGTGTTAACAAAGTACCATGAGACAACAGAAAAGGACTTTTTTTGCTTGGTGAGATCTACAAAGATTCAGAAATTTAATGACTACCAAAGTTAAGACTTGAAAGACAAATAAGATTTTGACAGACATGGAAGCAATGGGGTGGTGAGAGGATGGGTAGGGGGAGTTAGATGAAACAGTCTGAAGCAAGAAAATATTTGGTATTTCTACTAAATTTTTAAACATAGGCTTACCTATTGTTGCTGCAAGTTCTGGATCAAAAGTATCATCTGTGAACCTCAAGAGCAGGCTAAAAGAGACGTTAAAGAGACAGATTAGTAATTTGGCTTTTCTTTCTAATCACTTGATAAATCTTCCTGATTGTTGTATTTTGTCACCAGTTAGATGCAGATAAGAATAGCTGATGTAGTCTGCTCCCAGAAATACAGCCTCAGTGCAGGTATATACAGAGGAATTAAATTATTGGAACGGCGATTAAAGAATCCCAAAAACAAAGCAGTTTACTAGAAAATAGGTTCCCCATGCTCCCCTGCTCAATTCCCCAAGTGTGAAAACGACTGTGTTTTTTGTTTTTTTTATAACTGTATTGGTATGTCCTTCTGAGAAAATGGTATTAGCAAACATGTGACACTTTAACTGACATGGACAAAAAGGGGAAAAGTAAGTCTTTTGGAATGCAACAAATTAATTTTTAAAAAAATCTAATGCATAATTCACTCTGAATTCAGGTAAAAACAGAAAGGTGTGAAGTCTAGCATTTTGAAACAAGTAGTAAGACTATTATTACCTAAGTGGAAAGAGAGATAATAAAAAGTAAAGGCAGAAAGGTCACATGATGGCCAGAGCAGGTAGCCTCTGGCAAACGCTGGGTAGCGTGTATGAAATCAAGGAGGCAACATGGAGCTACCAAAAGCTTTCACCGAAAGGAATGGCAGGAACTGCTCTTTATCTTGAAAACTTAATGCCAGCAAAAAAATACAAGAAAAACAACAGAAGACAACTGCCATGATTATAGTAAGAGATCATGAAGGACTAACCTAGGAAATGGTAAAGAAACTAGAAAGGAAGGCATGAAATGAAAAGATACCATAAGAGTACTCCAAGATTTTGTCTCCCAGAATTATTTTGTTTAACATAAGGCAGAAGTGTCAGTTATTAGAAGCTCTTCAAAAATAAAACCTAAGCTTTTGTTAAAGCCCTAGATTTATAAAATTAATCAATTGCCCCTCACATGATCTCCTAAGTAGGACGAGACCATTCTATTGACCTATTTGCATTAATAAAATCAAGGCAATAGCTATCTCATGTCTGAATTGCAGGAAAAAAATGTATGAATATTTCTATAGATTATAATTATTGCTGCTAAAGATTTTTTTTTTTTTTGTCCACAGTGTTGCAAAACGTAATGGCCTCTTGGTAGTTCCCAAACCCAGTGTCATTATATTCTATTTGAAGGATTAACTCTTCCTTTCCTGGTTTTGCTTTTTGTTGATCATAAAACCAGCACCACAAAAGCAAAGTAAAAAGAATCATATTGTAGATTTTTCTACTTAACATTGAACACTCTTGACTATAACTAATTTTACTTACCTCCAACATGAATTAGATGACATCACTAATAAGAATCTTAAAACACTACTCATAAGAATTTTCTTCTCTCCCCAACATTAAACTTCAAATCAATAAAAGTGAAGATTTCACTAAAAATTTCAGTTACTCACAATTTAAGAATAGAAAGGTTGTGTATCTATACTCAGTCACCAAAGAAAATATTATTACAAAAACGTAGAGCCTTGTTGAGTAGTAATAATGATAACACCATAATAACATAAATAATAACAATGGTATTGGCTATTATTTATTAAACATCGACAACGTGGCAGACACTAAGCCAGGGGTTTTTCTTGGCTTGTCATTAATGGTATTTTGTCAGGAAAGACAAGGGTGTAAAGCAACAAATTTTAACACAGGCTTCGAGTATAAGGCAGCGGATCTTAGCCAGGGGTAACCTATTAGCTCGAAATGTATTCTAAATTCTATGTGTACATTTCTCTAGGCAGGGAGTCTATTTCTCTATTAGATTTTGACAGGAACCCACAATCTGAAAGTGATTAAGAGCCACTGCTCTAAAGGATGTATGTTTAAGCCTTCATATTTTCAAAGTTAAAGGAGCAAAATACTCTCCATGCAGAGCTATAGATGGAAGGAGACCACCATTCCACTTGGAGAAGACCAAATCTGTAATTAATCAGTGCGATTATAACTAACATGCATTTCTCAATTTACAAATGAAATTGGTCAAAAAGGATGGGATATAAGGGGCACAGGAGGGACAGCAACTTAAATAACAGAAGGCCTCCATAATCCGTCCCAGTTTCTGAAACACCTTGCTACTTCTTCACTTCACTATGGCTAGCCACGGAATCAAAGACTATTACACATTTAACATGTGATAGGGCCTGAGAGATTTCTACCCAACCTCACTTTTCGAACAAAGAAATGAAGGCCTGGAGTGTCTGAGTGACAAAGGTCACACAAGAGGCAGCACCAGTTTCATCATTCTCATCTCCTGGCTCCTCTCACACATGCTCATTACACTCCAAGTACGAAATAAACGGGAGAAATAACCTACTAGTTTGAATTAGTTAAGATATCCTTTGTTGTGCAATGATATCTCAACAACACAAGTGATGTATCACTTCCACTAACTCTAGATTTATAAAGAAATAGAAATCACTGGTTAGAACAACCCTGTAAGATTATATCCATGACAAGTGTTTTTGTACTTACCTTAAAAAGCATAGGCTTCTAAAGAGTCATTTATTCTCCTCTTATCCAGAAAGTGTTCAAAGTTTTTTCCATAGCATATGACATACACCAAAAATGTATATATAGCCAGAAAAATAAGCCAACTTTCTCGTTAAATGCAATCCTTTCTTGAAAGAGGTAAAGGTGTTAAAATTTTGCAGTGAGTAGTTGATAATTCACCACTAACTACTGAGAAAAAGTCTGGAGCATATTAGATCCAAATAAATTTGTTTGAGGGGAGGGAACCAAGGGAACCAGTAAATCCACTTAACAGATTTTACTCTAGAGGAAGAACTTCAATTATGTGAACACTGCACTGCAGTTAGCCTTCAAGTAATCACCCATCTAATACATTTAGAAAAGGTGCCAATCAACCATGTTTGGGGCTGAACCACATGAAATGACATTCAACCATTCCTAACTTCAAAATCAGCAATTTCATACGTCTTCACCTAAATGAGGGTCACAACTCAGGAAGAAAATGGTCACAAGGCCAAGGAATTCCTATTAAGACAATGTTTATATATTACCTAGCTTTTTAACCCTCAAATACAATAGATGGTGATCATGAAAATGATTTTATTCAGCCCTTTAAGTAACACACACACACACAAATCACACTATCTTTTTAGCCCATAGTGTTTCATTAATTTATTCCTTCTTAGGTACAAATCCCTCACTCTAACATGCAGAGTACATTAAATGAGAGAAACTATGAAAATGTACTGTCATGCTTTAAAAACACAAAGTTTCAGAATATATTTACAGAGTAAGGTTTCAAATACTCAAGTACTTTAAAAAAATAAGACTTCACGAAGTAATGTGAAAGATAAGTTTATCAGGAGGTATAGCTAAAATATGAAATTGCCTGCAGCTCCTGGAATGTGGATATTATTGGAAGATCAAAGCAGCGTAGAATACAAGAAGCTCGTAATCATATGGCGAGGACACCTTCACTGGAGAACTTTGTCCCAGGATGTGGATGAAATCACAGCCCTCTTGCAATACGCCTCAGGCTCCACGTCTTCCCTTATACTCAACTCTAACTACTGTCAACGTTGTTTCCCCCCAAGAAAGCGTCAAGAAAGAAGAGAGACATGCTAATGTGTTCTTTCACCGCTACATGATGCGGCACAATGACAAGTAACAATCACACTTGATTTTCAAAAGCGGCCCACAGCCTAAGCTCTACCGCCTTAGACTAAAGTGAATTATTTAAGCAATCAGAAGACTGAAGAGTTCTTTCACAACGGACTCATTTTCAAAAACAGAAAAAAGAAAAAAAAGCGGCTGCGGGGTGCACCATAATAGGCCAGGAACGCGACCTACGGCGTCGCGAAACTTGCCGTGCAGAGCTTGACGTGTTCCGAGGCCGGCCGGCCGAAACCCAGCGGTGGAGCTACACCTCTCAACTCGCGGGGTGCGGGCAGCCTGGCCCCGGGGCCCAGAGGCCTCGCCCTCGGCCGGACTCGGGCCCAAGCCCGCCCGCCGCGCCCTAGGCTCCTCTACAGCAAACCGCCGGCCGGGCGGCGGCCCCGGAACTGTTTTCCTCTGAGTGCGACAGGAGGCGAAGCGATCCAGGGAGCCGGGCCTGGCAGAGGCCGTGGACCAGGCGGCGGGGCCGCGGGGCGGCGGGGCGGCGGGGCCGCGCAGCGGGGAGGCCCGGAGGCCGCGAGCGGAGGCCGCCCCAGCCCGGGCCGCGCCCGGCCGCCGCCGTTTACCGTTCCCGCCGCGGCCCAGGGCACAGCGGCCACCGAGGCGGAAAGGGCCCCGACACCCTCGTCACGGCCCGCAGAGCCGCCTCACCTGGACTTGCCCACGCCGCTCTCGCCGATGATGAGGATCTTCAGGGTGGTCAGCACGTCCTCGTCCATCCTGACCCTGCTCCGCTCCGCTCACAGCTGGCCGCCCCGCTCCGCCTCTCAGCCCTTCCCCAGGGGGAGCTGCCGTGCATGCGCCCCGCCCCGCCCCGCCGGGGCCACCTTCCTTTCACACCGGGTGTTTAGGTTGCAGGAGCCCCGCACGCCCGGGTTCCGCCTGGAGGTAGCTCTGCGTCGGCGCAAACCCAAGTCCCAGGCGTCCTTCCGGAGAGGGCAACCCCTCCCTTGCGCAAGCGCAGAGGGAGAGCGCCGGGTGTGTTTTCACCCGGTTCGCAGGCCCTTCCCCTTCTCCAACCCTCACTTAACCGTCCTTCCTTGGTGCACGTACTCGGAAGAGGACTGAGTCAGGGGAGTATGGTGCTCTTTGATTTCAATAGCTGCTCAAAACAGCTGCATTGCAGTGGCAAGAGTCTTCTGCGCGAAGGCAGATTATCTTAATTTTAGGTCCCAGCCACCGTATAACCGCTTTGCATTACCTAGACTTCTGAGCCTTTTCCCCTCAGTCGGCACAAGTATACTTCTTCGAACAAGACCGGCGTCTTAGAATTGTTATGAGGATTAAATGAGTTAATTTCTGATGGCACTTTGTAAACTCAAGCGCTCTATAAAAGGTGTGATTTGGTATTATTAACTTCCTGGCTGTTTGACAAATACCCTTCACACCTCACTTCATATTCAAAGAGAGATGTAAACCTCAGGTAGATCAGGTGCATACAAACCTCTGGTGGTGCTACTCAAACCAACTGTTACTCATAAGAGCTGCTACACCACAACTGCAGGGATTGTATGTACATGCTTTTTCTTCTTGGCAAGCTATAAATCTTAGTGAGGGCGCCAAACCTCATGTATAGTAACTAACAAAGTGCCTGGTACATGGCAGACACTAAATAAACATTAGCCTCCCATCTTCTCTTCTTTTACCTGCAGCTAATGCCAGATACAATAGATATTTAATTAAAGAATACATGTTAATAAAATTTAGAATAAATTAAGGAAATAATCCTTGTAAATACCCGGAAAAGCTCTTGTGTTAGATACCCAAATGGCTCCTTCACCTCCTTGAGGTCTTTGCTCTAATGTTGCTTTCTTAATGAAGCCTTCCCTGTACACAATACTCGAAATCTGCAAATCCTTCCAACATTCCCTATACCTCTTTTCGTTGTTCTTCTGCATATACTTACTGCCCTCCGATATATATTCTACTACCTTGTTCACTGTCTAATCTTCCCCAAAGAAAAGGGAAGCTTCATGAAGGCAAGGATTTTTATTTTTTCTGTTTTGTTCGTTCTACCCTCTGTGTCTAGAGTAGTTCCTGGCATATAAAATGTGCTAAATAAATATTTGTTAAATGAATTAATTGAATGAACATTCTTCCATTCCTAACATTGGAAGGTGATGTCAACCAGGCAACCTCAACCTCTCAAAATAGCACTTGAAACCTCAATCAAGACTATCCAGCCTACTTTTGGCCATGGCATCAAGAGCTTATTAGTGAGACTCACAATACTGTCAAGTTCTCCTGCTCTGGGGCAGTGATTCTAAAAGTGTAATCCCCAGATCCCTAGAGATTCCCTTCAGGGACATACACAAGATCAAATTATGTTCATAGTTATTCAAGATGCTGTTTACTTTTTTCACTCTGGTTCTTTGATACTGGAGTGGAGTTTTCCAGAGGCTATATACAGTGTGATAGCAAAACAGATTGAAGGCAGAACCAGATCTTAGAATTCAGCTATTTTCTATTAAGCCAGACATTAAAGAGATTTGTAAAAACATAAAATAGTGCCACTTTTCCACTAATTTTTTGTTTTAAAATAATTATTTTCATAAACATTTCTATTAACTAGTAATAGGTTTATTATGTTTTAAGATGGTTTAATACATATGTTTAAAGTTTTCTCAGTTCTAATTTGAATAGTAAGTATGAATAGTCATCAGCTCTTTCAAGTCCTCAATAATTTGTAACAGTATACAATAATTTGTACAACCAAAAAGTTTGAGAACTGTTGCATGGCACAGCTGCCAAGACGTCTCCACGTGGGTCTGTCCAGGTGCAGAAAACCAAGCTAAACATGAATCACACTGACGTCATCGTCTTCTCCTCTGTACTAGCTTTTCCTCCGGATTTCCTTTTTAAGGAATGACATTAACAGCCGCTCACCTTCCTCAGCCTCACTACCCACATCCCTTAAGCATCCTGAAATGTATCCGCTTTCTTCACTTCTACCATCGCTGCTAACGTCAGGTCACCACCTCAGTTTCCTACTGGATCACCTGCCCTGTTAGCTGCCCAGCTGGCCTTCCTGCCTTCATTCTTCTCTCCCCTCGGGCTCTTCTCTACCCTGCAGACAAAGTGGCACTGCTAAAGTGCAAACCTAGTCCAGTCATCCCACCTTCTTTATGTTGCTCGCTGCCCTTCCAAGTATTTATTATTTTATCATAAGCCCTGGTTATCCCTCCAACCTCATCTCTTGCTATCTCATGCCTTGCACTCTGTGTTCTGGCCAGATTAAACTCCTTTCATATTTTCAGTGAGCCGTGTTTTCCTGTCTCCAGGACCTTGTCATTCCTTCTGCCTGGAGTCTTCTTCTTTCCTCTGTCCCCAGCCCCATCCCTGCACATACACACACTTTTGCTTGGGCAGCTCCTACTCATCTTCCATGTTCCACCTTTTGGATCTATTTCTCTGGAATGATTTCTCAGGCCTCCCAGGTCAGCATTACATTGTGTTCTGATAGTGTCCTATACGTCTATTGTGGTATGTACTCCACAGTATTGTAATTGCTTGTTCTCCTACCAGAATGTGTGCTTCTTGAAAGCAGAATTGATTAGTGTCCTGTTCGCTGTTGTGTCTCCAGCGTGCAGTACAATGCCAAGCATAGAGTAGCTGCTCAAAAAATATTTGTAAATATAAAAACCTCAAATCAACTTCAGAAATTTAGAACAGTGAGGTCTTCTTATTTATTTGTTGCTTATATGGGTTGGAGTGTCTCTTGAATCTCTGTCTTGAACGTTAGGGGAAGGAAAACCTCAGTAACTCTTAATGCACAACCATTACCAGGTATTGCTAGAAAGGAAGCAAGCATTCATGCACAGGTAAGGCAAGGTAGTATTTTTTGTGCTAAATAGGTGACACAGAAAATAAATGCTCCAGAAATTCAGACAAGAGTAGTTGATCACTGAAGCTTAGGGCCACCAGAAGAGACTTCAGGAAGGAAGCAGGACTTGAAAAGGGGTACAGTTTAGACAAGTGCAAGAAAGGGAGTGCCGCTTCAGGCAGAATGAATCTAGCATAAACAAAGGCATCAGGACTCTATGTAAAACATAACCTTTTCGATGGATAAATCTGGCTATGTACAGGAAGAATTAGGGAACAGACAGGAGTAAAGACATTGTGGACAAAGAATGTCACCTGCCATATCAGTAAACAAAGGATGTTGCCACCACCAAGCTGTCAGCTACTGCAGCCGCCCCCAGAGGTGTACCCTGAGGGGGCTCAGGATCGGAAAGAATAGGATACTGACACTAGATAGTTAAGATGCATATCAAAGGAATGATTTCAATTAGCCCAGACTCTTGCATCTTCCCATGCATAGAAAAAATGTTAAATCCATTAAATTGAGATGTCTATTTCTTTAATTAGCAGTAATCTTTTGATGTTTGACCACCTGTTTTATGTTTTTTTTCCAAAAACTCATATATATGCTGGCTCTTTGCTTACCTCTTTGGAACAGTCCCTCAGAGCTATCTGAGAGACTGTATCCCTGGCTTAAGTCCTCTGTTAAGTCAACCAAATAAAGTATAATTCTCAACTTTTAGGTTGTGCATTTTGTTTTCAGTCCACAGCATGGAGACCTCCTAGGAAATTAGGGGAAGACCTGAATGTGGTGGTGATGGGGGTTGGGCACTGGAAATGGAGGGATATACACAAACGACGCGAGGAATAATTGCCTCACGCTCAGCGAAGGGTGAGGAGAAGAAAAGGGTGAGAAAAATGGCAAGAATTTCTCTACTATTGGAAGTCTCAGTGCCACCAATGAGCAGGCAAACTTATGACAGAAAGGGTGAGGAAAATGAGTTACATTTCAGCCATGTTGAATTTTATGTGAAGGTGCACCTTGGAGGCAAAATTTTTCAGAACCCTTTTAGAGCTGTGCTTCTGAAATTCAGGCCAGATAACAAGACACCAAAACAGAAGAATCAGGAAGATGACATTCCTGGCCAACAGTCTGGTCTGGGGAATCTGTTTCCATATGCACTGTTTTGTTTTGTTTTTAACATCTTTATTGGAGTATAATTGCTTTACAATGTCGTGTTAGTTTCTGCTGTATAACAAAGTGAATCAGCGATATGCATAGATACATATACATATATCCCCATATCCCCTCCCTCCTGAGTCTCCCTCCCACCCTCCCTATCCCACCCTCCCTATCCCACCCCCATCCCCACCCTCCCTATCGCACAAAGCACCGAGCTGATCTCCCTGTGCTATGCGGCTGCTTCCCACTAGCTATCTATTTTACATTTGGTAGTGTATATATGTCCATGCCACTCTCTCACTTCGTCCCAGCTTACCCTTCCCCCTCCCCGTGTCCTCAAGTCCATTCTGCACGTCTGCGTCTTTATTCCTGTCCTGCCCCTAGGTTCTTCAGAACCTTTTTTTTTCTTTTAGAGTCCATATATATGTGTTACAATATGGTATTTGTTTTTCTCTTTCTGACCTACTTCACTCTGTATGACAGACTCTAGGCCCATCCACCTCACACAAATAACTCAATTTCATTTCTTTTTAATGGCTGAGTAATATTCCATTGTATATATGTGCCATATCTTCTTTATCCATTCATCTGTCAATGGACACTTACGTTGCTTCCATGTCCTGGCTATTGTAAGTAGTGCTGCAATGAACATTGCAGTACATGTCTCTTTTTGAATTATGGTTTTCTCAGGGTATATGCCCAGTAGTGGGATTGCTGGGTCATATGGTAATTCTATTTTTAGTTGTTTAAGGAACCTCCATACTGTTCTCCATAGTGGCTATATCAATTTACATTCCCACCAACAGTGCAAGAGGGTTCCCTTTTCTCCACACCCTCTCCAGCATTTATTCTTTGTAGATTTTTTGATGATGGCCATTCTGACAGGTGTGAGGTGATACCTCATTGTAGTCTTGATTTGCATTTCTCTAGTGATTAGTGATGTTGAGCATCCTTTCATGTGTTTGTTGGCAATCTGTATATCTTCTGTGGAGAAATGTCTATTTAGGTCTTCTGCCCATTTTTGGATTGGATTGTTTGTTTTTTTGATATTGAGCTGCATGATCTGCTTGTATATTTTGGAGATTAATCCTTTGTCAGTTGTTTCGTTTGCAAATATTTTCTCCCATTCTGAAGGTAGTCTTTCCGTCTTGCTTATGGTTTCCTTTGCTGTGCAAAAGCTTTTAAGTTTCATTAGGTCCCATTTGTTTATTTTTGTTTTTATTTCCATTTCTCTAGGAGGTGGGTCAAAAGGATCTTGCTGTGATTTATGTCGAAGAGTGTTCTTCCTATGCTTTCCTCTAAGAGTTTTATAGTGTCTGGCCTTTCATTTAGGTCTTTAATCCATTTTGAGTTTATTTTTGTGTATGGTGTTAGGAAGTGTTCTAATTTCATTCTTTTACATGTAGCTGTCCAGTTTTCCCAGCACCACTTATTGAAGAAGGTGTCTTTTCTCCATTGTATATTCTTGCCCCCTTTATCAAAGATAAGGTGACCATATGTGTGTGGGTTTATCTCTGGGCTTTCTATCCTCTTCCACTGATCTATATTTCTGTTTTTGTGCCAGTACCATACTGTCTTGATTACTGTACCTTTGTAGTATAGTCTGAAGTCAGGGAGTCTAATTCCTCCAGCTCCATTTTTCTTTCTCAAGGTTGCTTTGGCTATTCGGGGTCTTTTGTGTTTCCATACAAAATGTGAAATTTTTTGTTCTAGTCTGTGAAAAATGCCCTTGGTAGTTTGATAGGGATTGCATTGAATCTGTAGATTGCTTCAGGTAGTATAGTTATTTTCACAATGTTGATTCTTCCAATCCAAGAACATGGTATATCTCTCCATCTGTTTGTATCATCTTTAATTTCTTTCATCAGTGTCTTATAGTTTTCTTCATACAGGTCTTTTGTCTCCTTAGGTAGGTTTATTCCTAGGTATTTTATTCTTTTTGTTGCAGTGGTAAATGGGAGTGTTTCCTTAATTTCTCTTTCGGATTTTTCATCATTAGTGTATAGGAATGCCAGAGATTTCTGTGCATTAATTTTGTATCCTACTACTTTACCAAATTCATTGATTAGCTCTAGTAGTTTTCTGGAAGCATCTTTAGGATTCTCTATGTATAGTATCATGTCATCTGCAAACAGTGACAACTTTACTTCTTCTTTTCTGATTTGGATTCCTTTTATTTCTTTTTCTTCTTTGATTGTTGTGGCTAAAACTTCCAAAACTATGTTGAACAATAGTGGTGAGAGTGGACAGCCTTGTCTTGTTTCTGATCTTAGAAGAAATGGTTTCAGTTTTTCACCATTGAGAACGATGTTGGCTGTGGGTTTGTCATATATGGCCTTTATTATGTTGAGGTAAGTTCCCTCTATGCCAACTTTCTGGAGAGTTTTTACCATAAATTGGTGTTGAATTTTGTCAAAAGCTTTTTCTGCATCTATTGAGATGATCACATGGGTTTTCTCCTTCAGTTTGTTAATATGGTTTATCATATTGATTGACTCGCATATATTGAAGAATCCTTGCATTCCTGGGATAAACCCCACTTGATCATGGTGGATGATCCTTTTAATGTGCTGCTGGATTCTGTTTGCTAGTATTCTGTTGAGGATTTTTGCATCTATGTTCATCAGTGATATTGGCCTGTAGTTTTCTTTCTTTGTGACATCTTTGTCTGGTTTTGGAATCAGGGTGATGGTGGCCTCGTAGAATGAGTTTGGGAGTGTTCCTCCTTCTGCTATATTTTGGAAGAATTTGAGAAGGATAGGTGTTAGCTCTTCTCTAAATGTTTGATAGAATTCACCTGTGAAGCCATCTGGTCCTGGGCTTTTGTTTGTTGGAAGATTTTTAATCACAGTTTCAATTTCAGTGCTTGTGATTGGTCTGTTTATATTTTCTGTTTCTTCCTGGTTCAGTCTCAGAAGGTTGTGCTTTTCTAAGAATTTGTCTATTTCTTCCAGGTTGTCCATTTTATTGGCATATAGTTGCTTGTAATAATCTCTCATGATCCTTTGTATTTCTGCAGTGTCAGTTTTTACTTCTCCTTTTTCATTTGTAATTCTGTTGATTTGAGTCTTCTCCCTTTTTTTTGTGATGAGTCTGCCTAATGATTTATCAATTTTGTTTATCTTCTCAAGGAACCAGCTTTTAGTTTTATTGATCTTTGCTATTGTTTCCTTCATTTCCTTTTCATTTATTTCTGATCTGATCTTTATGATTTCTTTCCTTCTGCTAACTCTGGGGTGTTTTTGTTATTGTTGTTCTTCTTTCTCTAATTGCTTTAGATGTAAGGTTAGGTTGTTTATTTGAGATTTTTCTTGTTTCTTGAGGTAGGATTTTATTGCTATAAACTTCCCTCTTAGAACTACTTTTGCTGCATTCCATAGATTCTGGGTCATCATGTTTTCATTGTCATTTGTTTTTAGGTATTTTTTAATTTCCTCTTTAATTTCTTCAGTGATCTCTTGGTTATTTAGTAACGTGTTGTTTAGCCTCCATGTGTTTGTATTTTTTACAATTTTTTTTTCCCTGTAATTGATACCTAGTTTCATAGCATTGTGGTCGGAAAAGATACTTTATATGATTTCAATTTTCTTAAATTTACCAAGGCTTGATTTGTGACCCAAGATATGCTCTATCCTGGAGAATGTTCCATGAGCACTTGAGAAGAAAGTGTATTCTGTTGTTTTTGGATGGAATGGCCTATAAATATCAATTAAGTCCATCTTGTTTAATGTGTCATTTAAAGCTTGTGTTTCCTTATTTATTTTCATTTTGGATGATCTGTCCATTGGTAAAAGTGAGGTGTTAAAGTCCCCTACTATTATTGTGTTTCTGTCAATTTCCCCTTTTATGGCTGTTAGCATTTGCCTTATATATTGAGGTGCTCCTATGTTGGGTGCATAAATATTTACAACTGTTGTATCGTCTTCTTGGATTGATCCCTTGATCATTATGTAGTGTCCTTCTCTGTCTCTTGTAATAGTCTTTATTTTAAAGTCTAGTTTGTCTGATATGAGAATTGCTACTCCATCTTTCTTTTGATTTCCATTTGCATGGAATATCTTTTTCCATCCCCTCACTTTCAGTTTGTATGTGTCCCTAGGTCTGAAGTGGGTCTCTTGTAGACAGCATATGTACAGGTCTTGTTTTTGTATCCATTCAGCCAGTCTATGTCTTTTGGTTGGAGCATTTAATCCATTTACATTTAAAGTAATTATTGATATGTATGCTCCTATTAACATTTTCTTAATTGTTTTGTTTTTGTAGGTCTTTTCCGTCTCTTGTGTTTCCTGCCTAGAGAAGTTCCTTTAGCATTTGTTATGAAGCTGGTTTGGTGGTGCTGAATTCTCTTAACTTTTGCTTGTCTGTAAAGGTTTTAATTTCTCCATCGAATCTGAATGAGATCCTTGCTGGGTAGAGTCATCTTGGTTGTAGGTTTTTCCCTTTCATCACTTTAAATATGTCCTGCCACTCCCTTCTGGCTTGCAGAGTTTCTGCTGAAAGATCAGCTGTTAACCTTATGGGTGTTCCCTTGTATGTTATTTGTTGCTTTTCCCTTGCTGCTTTTAATATCTTTTCTTTGTATTTAATTTTTGATAGTTTGATTAATGTGTGTCTTGGTGTGTTTCTGCTTGGATTTATCCTGTATGGGACTCTCTGCACTTCCTGGGCTGACTGACTATTTCCTTTCCCATGTTAGGGAAGTTTTCAACTATAATCTCTTCAAATATTTTCTCAGACCCTTTTTCTGTTCTTCTTCTGGGACCCCTATAATTCGAATGTTGGTGTGTTTAATGTTGTCGCAGAGGTCTCTGACACTGTCCTCAATTCTTTTCATTCTTTTTTCTTTATTCTGCTCTGCAGTAGTTAGTTATTTCCACTATTTTATCTTCCAGGTCACTTATCCATTCTTCTGCCTCAGTTATTCTGCTATTGATTCCTTCTAGAGAATTTTTAATTTCATTTTTTGTGTTGTTCATCAATGTTTGTTTGCTCTTTAGTTCTTCTAGGTTCTTGTTAAACGTTTCTTGTATTTTCCCCATTCTATTTCCAAGTTTTTGGATCATCTTTACTATCATTACTCTGAATTCTTTTTCACGTAGACTGCCTATTTCCTCTTCATTTGTTTGGTCTGGTGGGTTTTTACCTTGCTCCTTCATCTGCTGTGTGTTTCTCTGTCTTCTCATTTTGCTTAACTTACTGTGTTTGGGGTCTCCTTTTCACAGCCTGCAGGTTCGTAGTTCCCGTTGTTTTTGGCATCTGCCCCCAGTGCGTAAGGTTGGTTCAGTGGGTTGTGTAGGCTTCCTGGTGGAGGGGACTGGTGCCTGTGTTCTGGTGGTTGAGGCTGGATCTTGTCTTTCTGGTGGGCAGGACCACGTCCGGTGGTGTGTTTTGGGGTGTCTGTGACCTTATTATGATTTTAGGCAGCCTCTCTGCTAATGGGTGGGGTTGTGTTCCTGTCTTGCTAGTTGCTTAGCATAGGGTGTCCAGCACTGGAGCTTGCTGGCCATTGAGTGGAGCTGGGTCTTAGCATTGAGACGGAGGTCTCTAGGAGAGCTCTCGCCAATTGATATTACATGCGGCTGGGAGGTCTCTGGTGGTCCAATGTCCTGAACTCAGCTCTCCCACCTCAGAGGCTCAGGCCTGACACCGGGCTGGAGCACTAAGACCCTGTCAGCCACACGGCTCAGAATCCTTGCTGAGTTCTCTCCACCTGGCACCACTCCGTCCCCAATGTCCCAGTATGAAGGGCTGAGGTAGGGAGGAGGGGGCCTCATATGCACTATTATCCTTAAATCCCTAGAAAAAAAATAGTCATTTTTTCTCAGGCTTCAGACATTGTCCTTTTCTTTTGGATCCATCTTCTAGCATTAATTGTCCTTTTCCTTATGGATCCATCTTCCAGTATCAAGTCTTTCTGCCATATTCAGAAGGTATGATCAGCTCATAAAGGTACGTCTAAGGGAATATTTTTAAGACCTGAAGCTTGGGATGGCCTATGAGCAAGCCCAGTATGGAGGCAGGGGTCGTAATGAAGAAATGACCTGGAGGTGCAATGGGAGGGCTTCCGGAGTCTGTGCTGTCTGCAACAGGCCCACAGCAGCAGCCCCAGAAAGGGACAGGACAGCAAGGGAGAAAAAAGATCAAATTTGGACCTTTGATTTTTCTGCACCTTTCTGCTGTTTCTCTCAGCAGCAGTGCAGAGAAGACTAGAAATGCTGCTGGCGGAATTCACGTGCTCTGAACAGGCACCAACACGAGCGTTGTGACTCATGGCTTGTATGGGGCTAATTGTGTCCGAGAGTAAGAGGCCTTTGTGGCTACAGCTCGGGTGCTCCTGGTGAGAAGGGCCCTACAGCATCCCTCTCCTCCCCCAACCCGAGCCCATTTGCCCCGGCGCCTCAGCAGAGGCTCCAACAAACCCCGCCTTCCAGCCATCTCCAGCCTCTGCCAATATGCACAGGAGCCTGGGTTTGCAGTCCAGGAGGAGTTGCTCCCTTGTGTGCCTGTTTTACTAAGGCCCCAGGGACTTGGGAGAGATGGGTGAGAGGGAAAGTCTCTGGAGGAGGTAGCTGGCCTGCCCTCTTGGCTCCGTGGGTGGGATTTCAACCCTCGGATAAGAGAGGTCAGGGTCAAGAGCTGGAGTAGCCAGAAGAGGCTTTGTTGCTTGACACAAACAGTGCTGTCTCAAGGCCCACGGGACGGGACAGCTCAGATTGGGAAGAGGGCCTTGTGCTGTAATTCATTTGACCCTACAACCCACACAATATCACTTCCTACCTGCAATTCACATCCTTGATACACATGGAAGATGTTGTCAGGACTTGTCCCATGAGAATGTAACTTCTCAACCCAGTTATATTGTCAAAGGAGTGTCTATTTAGGAATAGGCTGCCAGCCCAGCACCACCTCAAAACCTCTTGCCCTTTGCTCACACCTAAGTGTGCTTGTGTTAAGTATGTCTATAGTTCCAGTATACCAAGAGGCATTGACAAATACAGAACATGGCAAGTCTGGGCCCCTACCTGACTCTTTTCTACCTGGAGCTCTTGAGAGCGCAGGTCTTCCCTGCTCTCAATGCTAGGGTGTCAGTGTCTTCTGGGCATCTAGCCAGCTGGCTGGAAACTGCTTCCCACTTCATCCCTGCCAGCCCTATTTCCTGGGGGCTGGGTCTTGTTCTTCTTTTTCCCTAGTTCTGAGATAATTCTGAGAACAACCTGGCTCTGTGTCTATACTCCCATTGTCCTCATTCCAGAACAAGTTTGTGTCCTGTCCTTTAGATCAGGTTCTCCTTGTTGATAAACTGGACTGAATCTGTCCACTTTTGTTAGTTTTGGTCTTTTATTGCTAGAAAAATTCTCCCACCTTCTATTTATGATATTTTTATATCTGCTTTGTGCCTTATTGCACTGACTAGCATTTCAGAAAAAAATATTAAATAATAATGATAATAATGTGCATCACTTTTTTCTAGTTCCTAATTTTAATGGGACTACTTATAGAGTTTCACCTATTGTTTGTTATTCCTCATAACTTATTAATGTAATATAATAATGGATTTTGTTATATTATTCTATGCCGAGATAAATCTTGACTGATTTTGGTAAATTGTTCCTTTATATACTGTTCAATGATATTTTCTGGCATTTCATTTATGGGTTTGCATATATAAATATTCCTAATATAAATAAATAATAATTATTTATTATTAAATAATTATTTAATAATTATTATTAAAAATAAATATTCCTATTAATAATAATAATTATTATTAAAAATAAATATTCCTAAGTGAGACTGATTTACTTTCACTTAGAGATGAAAGAGCACAACAGCGTTGTTCTAAGATAATCATAGGTAGAGTATACATACAGGCAATTCTTTGTGGAAGGGCTTATTGTGGTAGATATCTGCTGTTTCTTCTACTTCCCCTTCTTCTTGCTAGCACTCTCCTAATTTCCTCGGGAAATGCCTCCCTCAGTGTCATTTGGGAAACGATCTCCGTATCACTAGCTTTAGGAAGAGGCACAAGGCCAAGGCCTGGCTCATCAGCTCAGTTCCCTAGTCAAAGTGATTTAATTCATGGATGAACACATGATTCAATGGGATGAAATTCTAACACTCTTATTGAAATTGTCAGAAGAGAGAATTGCATTTTACAAGAGCTGCTGAGAGGTTAGAACATGGGAGTGGAGCTACTGGGAGCCCTGTAGCTATCATGGATAAGGAACCTGAATGGAATAGAACCCAGAAACCCACCCAGAGGAAGAAAGTAGAGCCAAGATGTGGAGCCAGAGAGCTCCTGAGCAACCTGATTGAGCCAATTACGCACAGATCTTTCTGTCACGTAAGCCAGAAGTTTCCCCTTTTAAAGAAAATTATGCAATATTTTAAACATATAGATCAGAGTAGTGAATAATACGATGAAACCCAGTTTTATCAAATCTGTTAAGTGTCCATACTTTAGACGTTTTTAAAATAAAACATTAAACATTAAAGACAGATTTGAGATACGCTGTGTGCTTCTCCCTGACCCCTCCTCTCAACCCAGAGACAATTACTGTCATAAACTCAGGGTTTATCATGTCCATACATGACATTATATTTTTACTACCTATCTATCTATCCTTAAACTTTTTAACATATTTTTAAACTTCATAATTTTATCAAATTATACAGATACTTCTTCAAGTTGACATTTTCATTCCATGTTATGTTTTGGAGATTTAACTGTGTTATGAGATGTAGCTCTAGTTCACTTAAAGTGCTGTATTCTAAATTCCATAAAGCTATGTATTCATCATTCTCTCTTTGATGTTTCTGGTATTTTGCTAGTATATCTTCTTTTCCCTCTAGTCAGGTTGAGTATGAGTTTCCCTTACCTGTCAACCAAAGAGTCCTGATTGACTCTTTCAGGAAACATCTTAAAGTGCCCCATGTATCTCTCTCTTTGAGGTGCCTAAAATCCCAACCATCAGCAGCAGTCTTGGTTAAGGCCTTGCTTTTGGAAGGCTCTCATAAAGTAAAGGTATTATCCAGGAAGAGCCAATGGCGAACTCACCACATTTTGCATGGAGCATAGAACCGTTGCTGCTTTGGTTAGCTACCTCCTAAAAGAAGACAGGGCCTTGGGTGGAGAGCGATAGGCAACCGTCTTCATGCGAGAGTCTGAAGGAGAAAGGCTTGCTCTGGGTTGTAACTGGGGGAGACTGGGGATCCAGGGTTGGCCTAAGGAGCACCAGCCACCTGAGAAGGGTTAGCAGCTCTGCCTTAGAGGAGGAGACGTGGCAGGTCAATGTTGGTTGTGAAAGGCAGCAAGGTCTAATGAGACAGACCCGGTCTGAAACCTTCACTCAGGCTCTTACTGTCTGTGTGGTCAGAGGCTAGCCATTCAAGTTTTTGAGCCCTGATGTCTTCATTTGTAAAATGAGATGCCAACCTACCTTCAAGGGTCGGTTATATTATATAATATGATGAATATACAGTATCTGGTGACTAGCAGATTGTCAATAATGATTATTATTATTATTATTATTATTTTGGCAAGTTCCATCAGTCAGGACTGCCAGCAATGTTGGAGATTCCATAGGGGTTTCACTGTGGAAGGATGACTTGAGAACTGTTTGTCTTGGGCCCAGTTTCAAAGCTGGGGCTTAGAGGTAAATTTATCAGAGGGTATACTTTTACTTCCAGCAAAGACATCTCTTGAAAGTCTGGTGGTTTCAAGCAGATCACGCAGTGTGACATCCATTCTCCTAGCCTTCAACACAGGAAAATGTTACAGCAACTGAAATGAGGGGGGAAATAGAAGCAGCATGCAGAGAAGAAGACAGAAAGAAAAGGTGGGATTTCCAATTACTTTCTTTGAAACTTGTGAAGCAAGGTGTAATGGGGGGAGAGATATTTGGGGCCAGTTTCATATCCGTGTATGGGCCCCAGGCCAGGTGACATGTCACCTCTGGGATGCTTTCTTGCCTGCCCACCCTCCAGTCACCGCATCATTCAGGCGGTGGAGGCAGGATGCACTTCCAAGGGCATCTTCTGGACCCGACACTTCCTGTGGCAGAGAAAGTTCCAGAGAAAGTGGGCACGTGAAGACATGAAACGACTGATTGCTTTCTGTAAGAAAAGTCCTCTATGGCCCTGTCAGCACCCACACCTCTCTCTGGACTCCTTCTGAGCTGAACTTCTGGGATGCTCCCTTCCCTGCCAGCCACCTTGAGCAAAATCAGTCTCCTCACTTCACTCTCCCTCTCATATCACCACTGCTGCTCACAAGCTATCAGAATGAAGCTGGTGAGTGACTGATCAGTGTTGATGGTAAAACTGCCTTCAGAGACAAAAGAGAGCCACTTGTTTACATGGCTCTGTTTAGGCAGACCTCAGTCATGAACTGAATGGAACCAGACGGAGGCACACTTTAGTGCTGGAGAAATCTCAGCATCCCCAAGCAGTGGATCCTAGCGAGCAGACCTTCATCACGGGGGCCCCAGGTGGCCTGGCCATCCTGCCCAATGCTCAGTGGAAGGAAATTGGGAGATAATAGATGTGTTTTGTTCATTTCTGACAGCTTAAGTATTAAAGCCTTGCTTTAAAAAAAAATGCCCTAACCTATGTTTGAAAGCTGGTTTGGCAATCAAGTTTGGGCTGTATTTTTGGTCACATTCAGAACATTATTGGAGTTTCTGAGATGCCTAAAACTGAAATGGAAGGGAGCTCCAAGGAGAGGTTGGGAAGTTGCAATGCTTTTCAACCCTCTAGAAACACATGGAACTTTTAAACTATCAATGCTGGACTTTACCCCTCAAGAGATTCTGATGTCATTGGTTTAGGGTGGGCATATTTTTTGTTTGTTTTGGTGGTTGGGGGAGGGTTGTAGTTCTTCAGATAATTCTCACGTGCTACCAGGGATGAGATCCACTGGGGTAGAGAATTCTCTGGGTTCAAGGTCTCGTGCATTGAGACAGTGTAAAGTGGTGGTGTTGGTGATTCTGGGAGCAATAGCTTCGCATGGAATTAGTGTGAGCTCTGCTGGGAGAGCTGTAATCACTTATCAGAATAGATAATACCCATGGAACGCAAAGAAATTTGGGAGACCTTGGGTGACTAGGAGGGAACCTCACCTAGGGAGGGCTCACGGGCTCTAGGAAATCCCAGGAAGAGGACCTGGGAGGTTTTTCTCTCCTCTTGAACCCTTAAACCACAATATTAACACAGTCACTACATGTTCAATGACTTGTGTACAAATAATGTGAACAATTCTGCTTCATGTGGTGAACTTCTGATCTAATGCAACACAGTAATAAAACCAAGTTACTCACTGCAGTGCTCTTGGTTAGAGAGCATATGCTGGCATATACAAACCCTGTCATTAGAAAATATTACCCTAATTGGTAGAGGGAACAAAGAGGTTTCTGGAAAGATTGTGATGTTCTGTTTCTTGTTCTGGATGTTGGTTACACAGGTGTGTTCAGCTTATAAAAATTAATAGAGATGTACACGTAAAAATTGTGTGCTTTTTTCAGTATGTATGTTTTTTAAATTTTTATTTATTTATTTATTTAGTTATGGCTGTGTTGGGTCTTCGTTTCTGTGCGAGGGCTTACTCTAGTTGCGGCAAGTGGGGGCCACTCTTCATCGCGGTGTGTGGGCCTCTCATTATCGCGGCCTCTCTTGTTGCAGAGCACAGGCTCCAGACGCGCAGGCTCAGTAATTGTGGCTCACGGGCCTAGTTGCTCCGCAGCATGTGGGATCTTCCCAGACCAGGGCTCGAACCCGTGTCCCCTGCATTGGCAGGCAGATTCTCAACCACTGCGCCACCAGGGAAGCCCTTCAGTATGTGTTTTATACTTCGATACAAAGTATTAAAAAATATAAAAAACCAACTAACCACTGCTTCCTTTCATGATGTGTATCAGGGTGGCTAGATAATTCTTATCAATGGGAAAACAAATGTCTGTGTTGAACTCTTCCACTCACAGAGCTTGGGAGGAGGAAAATGGGGGTGGAGTGGGGACACAGGAAAGACAGAAACTGCAAGGTCTGCCAGTTCTTCAGAGCTGCACAGGGGTGAGCTCCTGAGGAGATGGATTTTTGTTTGGCAAAATGATAGATGCATCTTTGAATACGCAGAGGTGGACCCCAACCTGAGGGAGTGGAAAGCTAATTGCTCTGTAAATGATGGGAATCTAATTTAGGGGAGAGCCAAAGGTGAAGGGACCTAGAGAATCAGGGAATAAGAGGGGATACCTGAGGGACAGGACTGATTAACCTGTGTGATGACAGATTGAAGCCTGGGGAAAAGATGACCAGAAAGAATGGGATGAATTCTGAGATGCAGTGGGCAAAGGACTTGTAAGAAAAGAGGTATCTAATAGTTAATGTCCAGTTGTTCATGTGGCTGCAATGAAAACTCCCTCCATTGTTGCAAATCCCCACTAACATCTGCTACCCTAGCTACATCTGCCCTCTAATATTACAAACCAGCCACATGGAAGGGTAATGTAACTTACCAACCCAGAGAGAGTGTGGGTTGATTTGGTTATTTTAACTGGCCTGGTGCAGAACACTGAATTGAATTTTCTTTTAATGATGCTACATGCCTGCAACTTGGTGGTTTGGGGCCAGACTCTTAAATTGTAAAATGGAAAAGTGTGACACCCCATAAAAAATGACCTGGGCCCCTAAGGAAATAACTAATTCTGACACATAGATTATAGTTGCTATTTTTACCTTCAAGTATAAAAGATCAGTGTCTCACTGGCACCTGTTATGTGGGACAAGAGCAGTTAAAACTTGAAGTCAAGATGGTAAGCTAGATTTCTTGGGAAAGATGCTTAACATCTGTAAGTTTGTTTCCTCATCTATAAATGGAGGGAAGTAACTCTCCTGTAGACGTTATCCAAGATCTAAATAGAAGAATGTATTTGAAGCAAGTCCTTTAGCAAATGGCATGTAGTAAATACTAAGTAAACATTACCTCCTTTCCTTCTTTCACTTCCATAATGTTGTATGTAGAACTATTTTGTAACTCATAAAGCCATAAAAACATTGTTCGTAAAAATGAGTGGGAACTAAAATTTGTTGATTATTGGAAAAGCATATTACTTTATAAGAGAAAATTTCCAGAAGTGGAAACAGTATTTTTATGCAGTAAATTAAATGAATGGTTTTAGTACAGTGATTTTCAACCAGGATTGATTTTGCTCCCCAGCAGACTTTGGCAATGTCCGGAGGCATTTTTGGTTGTCATAAGTGGGAGAGGTGCTACTGGGATCTAGTGAGTGGAGGCCAGGGATGCCGCTAAACACCCTGCAATGCACAGGACAGTGTCCTACGGCGAAGAAACATCCCGCTCAAAATGTGATAACACCACTGCTGAGAAACCCTGCTTTTGCGGTAAGGCAAGTGAGTCTGGTTAGTCTTGGTTTCAACTTTGTTGATGCCCACATACATATTAGCATTCCTTAACCTTAATGTATTCCTTCCTTAGCCTGTGAACTCTCATAATGAATGGGAAAATTCCTTTCTAAATTGACCCCTATGATTATGTATTTAGACACATAAATTATGCACCTGTAATATCAATGCAAAGCTTGTGTTCTGCCCAGAAAAGTCTAGAAAACACTGCCACTAGACATTCTTCTTCACGACCCACTAAAAGATATATTTTATTTTGTAAAGTGTCACCTTTTTGTAGACCTGAACAGTGCTGCCTGTCTCAAACAATACTTAGTAAACCAAATTCCACCATCCTCCACTCATTTCATGATTCAACAATGAGGATGGAGCTCTTCCTGGTAGAGAAGGTGATCGCTTCAGAGTAAGGGCTGTCCTTCATGCCAATTCAAATCTTCATTTTGGAGATCAGAATGAGAGGACTCCAAGGTAGAAGAAAATTGTTCAGAAACATTTCTATTACAGACTAATTGTCAGAAATGTTCTTCCTGGCTATGAATATAACAGAGGGTGTAGCCATTAGGATGCTCTGTTTAGCTTCTTCACCTCCCATTGTCCAGGCTGATAGGGACAGAGTAAAGGGACAAAGTAGGTGAATAAATAGTGTTAATCCCACTAGCGAATCGTAAGTAGAGAGAGAAGCATGGGAGACCCTGTATAATGACCACTCAAGAAAGCAGGCTTGCTTGGCCACAAAACCATGCAGGAGAAGCAGGAGACATGCCCCAAAACAATGAAACAATGGTGGAATGAGACCTACGTCCAGCCCACTGAAGTCTGCAAGTTAATGATCCTTGAGAAGGGGCTTTTTTCTACGTGTATTAAGAGCAGAAATATAGGGGAAAGGTGACATTATACTGAAACCTGAGATTGTTTACCACATTTTAGTATAAATTACACATTTTTGCTCACTTCCATAGTGCCATGACAGTCTTGGTTGAGCCATATAGGGTCGAAAACACGTCTGCCCAACATGTAGGAGGAGCTAATGACTGAAGAGTCCAAGAATGAGGAAGAAGGTGGTCTTCTACCCCTCCCCACTTTCCCTTGATTATAAAAATGTAGTCCGCCCAGCTCTTGGGGCAGCACCCTCTTGCCTGCCCACTTGTATCTCTCACAAGCATCCTATACTATTAAATCCACTTCTTACCTCTCGATCACTTTGCCTCTCGATGAGTTCTTTCTTCGTGGAGACACAAAGAACCTGAGCTTCAGTAAGTCCTGAGACCAGGTGTGTGGTTTCAATCAGAAGACTGTGGGTTTGAGTCCCCTCCTAAGCCAGGGGTTGTGGGTTCAAGTCGCATATGAGGTGCGACTGGGTTCGAATCCCATCCTAAGAGTGCGGTTTCAAGACCACTACTGCTTCTGCCCTATCACTGGCTCCATGACAGAGCTTGGCGGTCCAGCAGCAAGACCAGAGCTGCGTCAGGGGAAAGGTTCCTCGGAAAGTGGGCTGGAACAAGCAGCACGGAGTCGTCCTAGAGGAATAACGATCCTCTCCTTTACTTTGTATTTTCACAAAACACGTTATTTATTGGATCCTTTTAACAACCCAATGATGTAGGCAAGATAAGTAATTTTATCCCTAGCTTACAGATCAAAGTAACAGACCTATAAAGTTTGAGTGTCTTATTCTAAATCATGCAGCTCTTAAGTGTCTAGATCTTCCAGCTCTTACTCTAGACTTCTGTACACAAAAATGTAAAGTTTAACCTTATGGTCCTTTCCTTTCAGTTCTCTTGATTTGATTTGCTTATCCTAGTTGCTAAGGAGAACTGGAGGTACCAGGTTGGCAGAGCAGGGCCTGCAGGGTACAGCTATGGGGCAGAAATCCTTCACCAGAACAAATATATGTTAACTCACCGGTGTTCTCCAAACCAGAAAAGGAGCAGCCTTACAAAAATCTTTGAGAAAATCGTGTGCTTCCTAAAAAGTCATTTTCATATCATAATCAATCATCCTGGAAAGATTTTTTAAAATTAGCCTTTAAATAAAATAATAAATAATTTTGTTCTTGCCTAATTTTACTCTATTACTCTAATTTAAACCATATTACTGTGATTTAATATGTTTCTCTTCAGGATGATTATTTTAAACATTTGAAGATGGCTTGTTCTAAATTAGCAATGTCATGGCCTGAATGCATAGACTTATTCCCTTCATTAACTCTCTTAGCTATTCATTTTCCCCTGAAAGGATCTTTAGTTCCCTTAACTTCCTCTTACTCAATATGATTGTTTTCATACAGAACATACAGATCATTCTTTCTTTCTGAGAATGTGGAGTCACACGTGTTCCAGTTATAGGAAGTCATTTTGATGAGGGTTTTTTGTGTTCATGTGTTCAAAGGTAGTTTTAGTTTTTATTTTTGTTTGTTTTCAGAGGGGTTAAAAGTTTCACAGTGAACTCCTAGTGCTATTTAAAGTTATGAAATTTTTTTTTATATAGCTACAAAATTATAGGTTGTCTTTGTAACTATGAAGAACAAAACCAAGAATGTAGTATTCCCGCAGCGGTGGAGAGGCCGTGAATTAAAAATATGTACTTTCTAACTTTAGAAACACATCTCAGAGCTATCCTGTTACTCCTTTTTGCTACTCTACTTTGAAGACTCATAGCTTCGAAGACATAGCAAAAGTCTGAGTAAATAGATATGATTCACTCACGACATCCATAATGAGAAAGGCTTCAGCTGGGGAAAAAACAGAACTATTCTGTTCTAGTATCATCTACTTTGTCCATGAAAAATGTGTTGCCTGCCACATCAGTAAACAAAGGGTATTGCAGCCATCACATTACAGCCAATCACAGTGCGCCCCGAGGGAGCTCAGAATGGAAACAGAAAGCCTGCCATCCAGCAGTCAACTGCTGCACACACACACCCCACCCCCCCGCCCCCCCCACCCCCCGCCAACGGTGCATCCTGAGGAGACTCAGCATGAGAAAGCACAGGACAATTGTGCACATCAAAGGAATGATTTCAGTGAGCCCAGACTCTTGCATCTTCCCATAAATAGAAAAGTGCTAAATTTTAACTTGAGATGTCTCATTGTCTTTAATTACTGGTCATCTTTTGAAGTTCCAACTACCTGGTCTTTGTTGCAAAACCTCCTATATACCCTGGCTCTTCCCTTACCTCTTGAGAGTGGTCTCTTGGAGCTATCGGAGAGTCCTGTCTCCCAGGCTTGAAGTCCTCAGAATATCCATCAAATAAAACAACTCTCAACTTTTAGGTTGTGCTTTTATTTTTCCAGTCAACAGCTTCTAGGAGAAAACAGGGAGACAGTTATTTTAAGAGTCACTATGAACTTAGAAAAATTCAGCACAGATCAAGAGGGACAAGAATGTCACCGGACGACACTGATTTGCTTAAGTTCATCAGCTCTTTAGCATTTTAATCCTTGTCTATCTTTGAAATATACACTGCTTTTCTTATAGCTGAATGTTTCTTTTCTCATCTTCAATCCATTTTTTAAGACAGCAAAAATTTTATTGTTGCTGGCAGATGCGGCTTCAGTGAACAGTAAGTTTCTTGGGACCACATAAACCAAACCAAGAATAAATCAATCTCTCTCTCCTCTTTCTCTCTCTCTCTTTTTCTCTCCTTCTTTCTCACACACACACACACACACACACACACACACACACACACACACATTTTTATTGTGAAATATTACCTACATCTAAAATGTACATGTGTAGTTTAACAAATAGTTAAAAACCATATGCCGGTGCAACCATCACGCAGGAAAATAGAAATGTTCTAACTCAGCAGCAACCCACCTGTGTAGTCTTTCCTATCCCCAACCCCCTCCTTTCCATGAGAGGACACCATTTATCCAGACTTTTATGCTAATCATCTCCTGCTTTCCGTTATATTGTTATCGTACATGCATGCATCCATAAATAATGTTTAGTTTTGCTTGTTTTTAAATTTCTTAAGTGGGATGATATATTTTGTCTTGCTCTTTTCTTAATTTTTAAAATAAGATGCACCTATATTGTGTGCAGCTGTAATTCATCCAATTTCATTGCTATGAATATTTTACTTTATAAAAATCCCACAATTTCTTAATCCTTTCTCTCAGTGATGACCATTTGGATTGTTTCCAGTTTGGGGTAATTTTATCAACACTGTTGTGAACATTCTTGTATATGTATCCAGGGTATAGCTAGGAGTGAAATTTCTGAGTCATACCTGGTAGGCATATCCTGACCCTAACCATATACCGTTAAACCATCTCCCAAATAGTTGTACCGGTTTAAACGCTCCTTCATTCTACATGTGAGTTCTTGTAGGTCCACAGCCTTGCCAACTCTTGGTATTGTGAGACTAAATAATTTTCAGTCATGTAGCAACTTATATGTTGCAGCCAAGAGGTTCAAGGAAAAACAAAGTTGGAAGGGAGGGGTTACCATTCTTGCAACTTTTCTGGAAATTCAAAGTTTTTATCAAAAAGCTCTCTATGCTCAATCCCAACTCACATGTTCAACAAGTGGAGCTCCACATACCACGTGTCTAGATACTTAAAAGGGATAAGTCCATTTTTAGGGCTTTCTGTCCTTTTCTCGTGGTAGAAGTTCTCTAAATGTTCTGAATACTAGTTCTTGGTCAGTTGGTCAGTTGTATAGTTTTTAAAAAGTCTTCTCCCACACTGTGTTGTTTTTTCATTTCTTTTATTTATTTTTTAATGAAATTCTTAATTTCAATGTAATTGAACTTATAAATATTTTCCTTTAGGTGCTTTGTTGTTATTGCTCATGTTTAAGAAATTCTTCCCTAGGTAAATAACAAGGTTCTACTGTATAGCACAGGGAACTATATTTGATATCTTGTAATAACCTATAATGGAAAAGAATCTGAAAAAGAGTATCTATATATCTATAAATATCACTTTGCTGTACACCAAAAACAAACACATTACAAATCAACTATATGTCAGTTAAAAAATTTAAAATTAAACAATAACAACAAAAAAAGAAATTCTTCCCTTTCCTGAGGCAGTGAAGACAGTCTCCTTTACTGTCTTCTAAAACTATAGTTTTACCTTTCCCATTTTGGTCTTAATCAGATTGAGTTCAATTTTAGTATACGATGTGAGGTTAGAGATTCAGCTTCAATTCATTCTATTCCATATGGATATCCAATTACCTCAGCACTTTTATTGAAAGAACTTTCCTTTCCTTCTATTCTGCCTACCACTTCCATACAGCAAGGGCCACATATGCGTAAGACTGTCCACGAGCTCTCTATTTTGATCCAATTACTATTCATCTATTGCTGCACTAATAGCAGGCTTCTTAACTAGTAGAGCTTTGGAAATGGTCCTGATACCTAGCAGAGGAAATCCTGACATCTTACACTTCTACTGCAAGAATACTTTGGCTATTTTTGGCCTTTCAAAATTTCATATACATTTTATATTTAGGCTTTTTTCTCTTTTGTATAAATTTTGGAATCAACTTGTCAAGTTTCACAGACACACACACACAAGAACCTGTTGGAACTTTTCATGAGATTTCACTGAAAAAAAATATTATTGAGATTGTTTTGAAACTACAAATCAATTTGTGAACATTAAAATTTTTGCATTATTGAGTCTTTTAATCCTTGAACATGGTATTTCTCTTCATTCATTTAAATCTATAAATGTCTCTTAATTTTTCATTTCTTCCTCTAAAGGTTTTGTATATCCTTAGTGAGATTTATTCCTAGATAATTGACTTTGTTTGATGCTATCGTAAATCATGATTTTAAGAATTTGCTGCTTTATGGAAATACAATTGGAGTTTGTGTATTGATTTTAAATAGAGCTACCTTGCTAAACTCTCTTATTAACTCTAATATTTTATTTGCTTATTATATTGTTTTATCTACAAACACAACCATGTCGTATGTGAATTATGCCAATTTTATTTCTTCCTTTCCAACCATCAGACTTTTGTGCCTTTCTCTTGCTTTATTGTTCTGCCTAGGAGCACCACTAAAATGCTGAATTGAAGAGGTGATAATGAACATTCTTATCTTTTCTTAAACTCAAGGGAAACTTTCAGTGACTCACCATTATATCTGAAGCTTATGGAAAGTTTTTGGGTAGTCTACAAATAATTTTCCTTCTATTCCACAATTGCTGGGAGTTTTGAATCATAAATGGAAATGAATTTTATCAAATACATTTTTCTGGATCTGTTGAGGTTATTATAAGATTTCTTTCATTTGTCAATTAATTACATTTATTGATTTTCTAATGTTAAATTTGTCCCTTTCATATAAACCCTCCTTGGTAATGATGGATTATCCTTTTTACATGTTACTCAGTTTGATTTGCATGTGACTCTGCTTTCCTGTATTACCCATGTCAGGCTTTAGTATCAAAGTTATGCTACTCTCACAAAAATAAGTCTTCCCTTTTCTTATTCCTATTATCTGGAAGATTTTGTGCAAGATTGGTGTTATTCCTTCCTTTAATTCTTGGTAGTCCTTGCCAGTGAAATCACAGGGGCCTAGAGTATTGTGTTTTGTAGCTATTTGACTGATATGATTTCTTAGATTTTTTAAATTGTTTATTTGATGATTATTAAAGTTTTCTCTTCCTTTTTGAATTTGTTTTAAGGTTTGTTTGTTTGTTTTAGGAACTTGTCCACTGTTTTCCTATTTTTTTTGCATGATGTATATTTTGTTTTGTTTTATAATATCTTTTAATCTGTTTCATTTCTGTAACATCTGGGAGGTGTTTCATTTCCATTCTTGATCGCTGATACCTTTTCTTCTTTTCTTCAGTTGGTGTTCCCAGAAATTTATCAAATTTATATCTTTTTAAAAAGACTCAACTTTGGTCTTTTTAAATCCCCTCTATTCTGCTGATTACCCGTTTTATTATTATTTTTATTTCCTTACTTCTCCTTGATTAGATTTATTTCGATGGTCTTTTTCTGTTTTCTTTTCACTGGTTTTCAGCATTCCTTCTTCTCTATTATATTCCTTAAGGCAAAGTATTTCCTTGAAGGCTGCTTTAGTTGTATCCCATTATATTAATGCCTCACATGAGTTGTCATGACAGTTTAGAATCCCAAGGAGCCTTATCCACAGATCAAGTCCGCACTCACTTGTCAACTCTATCCCATGGGCTTTCACTGAATATACAGAGGTGGTAATCCAAAGCCTGGGAGCAGGTAAGGAGAGCTGAGAGAAACTTCTGAATGTTTCATTCAGTGCAAGGCATTGCCTGGCAGCTTCCTATGGCTAAGGGATGTCAGAGGGCTGAGACAAATCCCCTACTGAGGGCACTGAATAGGCTCTCCAAAGCCTGGGGGTAGGCTGCAGAGAGACCTCGTGAGGCCCTGATTGGGGTCATAGTTGAAAAGCAAAGAGAATTTCCCATGGACACAAAAAGCTGGCAGCTAGAGAGAGATCTCCCAAGCAGAGACATATCTCCCATGCTTTAGCAAGCTGGTAACTTGTCTATAGAACATAAAGAGATATGTAGGGTCCCAAGCTCTGCTAAAGGGAAAATGCTAGTTCTCCCCTCAAAACATTTAAAGCTAGTGATGACCTGAATCTAACACACCTGCAACAAAGTCCATACTCAGCTCAGCTACAGATTAGATGAACTCAGGCCCCTACACCAAGAGCCTGACTGAAGAACTGAAATACACTTTTCTGGAAATAAATATTATTTAATTTCCTCTCCATTTATCTTTTATACACAATGTCTCATCTAATTGCAAAAATTATGACATATTTAAAGACGCAAGTAAATATGAGCTAGGATTGAAAAAAGAAACAGTCAATAAAAGCAAATCCAGAGAAGGCCCAGATGTTGGGCTTATCAGACAGGGACTTTACGTAACTAAAATAAATATGTTAAAGGCTCTAGTGGGTAAAAAATGGACACCGCACAAGTAGATGGGCAAAATCCACAGAGAGCCAGAAGTTGTAAAAAAGAAACAAATAGAAATATTAGAAATAGAAAATATATAACAGGTATGGGAATCATTCAGTGAACTTAGCAGACTGGACACAGCAGAGAAAACAATCATTGAGCTTGTACCCAAGTCAGTTGAAATGGTCCAAAACTAAACTAAACAGAGGGAAGGAGGTTAAAAAGAGATGGAATCTGAGTTCTGCCAGACAATAACAATAATAGCCTAACATTGTACATGTAATTAAAGTCCAAGGAGAGGAGAGAGAGTGACACACACGAAAAATTTGAAGAAATAATGGTTGAGAAATTTCTTCAATTGATTATGATATTAACCCACAGATTCAAGAATATCAGTGGACTGCAAGTGGGGTAAACACAAAGAAAACTGCTCCTAGACACATCAGAGTCAAACTTTGCTAAAAAACAAAGACAAAGAGCAGATCTTAAGAGCACCCAGATGGGGAAAAATCTTTACTTTCAGGGAAACAATGATAAGAATGATGGCTGAATTCTCTCAGAGCCATGAAGACCAGAAGACACTAGAACCACATCTTTAAAGTCCTGAAAGGAGAATTAGGCAAAAAGAACACTGGCAAGCTAAAATATTATGTCCACTGGAAACAGCCTTCAAAAATGAAGGCAAGGTAAAGGCATTACAGAGTAACGCTGAGAGAACTCACTGCCAACAGACAGTCACTGCAGAAAACGTTAACAGGGTTTTGGTTGAAGGGAAATGATACCACGTGGAAGCAAGAATCTTAGGACAAATGAAGAGACCAAAAGCTAAATATGTAGCTTTAGACTCACTCGGCGTAAAAGCTTGGCTTTGAAACCCATGTCACTGTCACCAATACTCTGCCCTAAGGGAAGGGGGGCTTGTCCTCCCAGAGTGTGGGCTCTCCAGCTGCAGTAAAGAGGTGGCCGCCGTCTCCAGCTCTCCGGTGACATTTGGGAAAGCCTACCCCTACAGATGTTGTTCTTGGGGCTTTTTATCTCTTTCTGCTTGACTATACCCTTTAAAAAAAAATCATTTTATATTGAAACAGATCACTCCCTGCCAGCAGTGTGCCAGAAGTTTTACAGTCTAGATAGATACGGAAAGAAAAGAGAAGCTTGGCGGGGCTCGAAGTGGGTAAGTGGAGAAGGGGGGTCGCTCTGACCAGCTTACAACAGAGCTCATACACAGAAGTCCAACGGCTGAAAGCCTCTTTAGTGTTTCCGTCCAAGAGAGTTCCTTGTTCCAGGCAGGCCACTGAGGAGAATCAATGCCTTTTTCCTTATTGCTGTATCCCTGCTGCTTTAGTGTAGAATTCAGCGCACATGGAGCCCCAGAATGTGTCCCTTAGACCACCCCCAGTGACACAACACTTGTCAGTGTACTTGCCTTTCAGTTTTGTACACAGGCTTTTTTCACCCTCTCCAGCACTTTTTCCAGTTGTTGGCCTTTTGTGTATCTTCTCGGGTATTTTAATGAGAAAGTTAGAGAGGTCACATCAGGTAAGTCTAGCCTGTCTTTTGACAACTTTTTATTACTAAAATTTTCATATATACAGGAAAGTTGAAAGAATTTTACAGGGAATGTCCATACACCTTCCACCTAGATTCAATACCTAAAGTATTGATTTTGCTTATTAATGATAAATTTTCATTTTGAGACACACAAAAAATAGAGCTTAATTTAATTTAAGCAGATTGTTATTATGCACATTCTCAGGATGTATGAACATTAAATATCCTTTATAATATTAATAATAAAAATATTTAACCAGAGAAATAAAAACTGGAGTATAAATAATTTTTCTATAAATGATATGTCAGCATTACATTAATAAATGGAGAATTGAAGTAATCATTTTAACGGCTAATGTTTTAAAAATTTTTGTGAGAGTCACTTGAATAGTTTTTTACAACTATCCACCTCATTGTATAGATTAAAATTGGTTGAATGAAAAGAAAGTAGAAATAAGTGACCTTGATGTCAATTTGGGCCTATGTTGTCCCAAGTAAAAATTTACCTACACTATAAATCAATTTAGAATTCAAGAAATCTCCTTTTATAGCTAATTTTTTAAGAGGTTATTACATAGTCATATAGTTTCTCACCAGATTATGGGAGCAAGAATGAGAAGACTCTTCTCAGCTTTGTGATTCATCACCTTCCAACACTTCCATGATTTGGGAGAAAAGAGCAGCAGTAACTGGGGTGACTTCTTGAGAAGCTAAAGGATGGCCTCCAGGTCCTTTAAAAGGAGTACTAAACTCCAATCTCCTATAAAGGCTACGTTTTATACCAAAACTTTGCTGTAATATTCTTCCACTTTACATTTGTCTACTTGTAATATAGCATTTTAAACATCCCAGCCACGGGACCATAAAGCAGTCTTAGCTCTTACATAACAATTCCCTGCATATTATTATTATTTTTTTAAATTGCATTTCTCTGGCACACATTACAAAGAAGTTTTCCTACAGATCAAAACCAAAGGCTTGGACTGAGCCCATGTTTGTTTCAACTTGCATCACCACCCACCTGGGCCTGACTCAGGCTGGCAGTCCAAAGGGAAAATACTGCCTCAGTGTATTATAACCTCTGGATCTGTTCCCCTGCTCAGGAGCACAGAAACAGACTAACTGGGGGAGGTGACAGGGCACATCTGACTGGAGGTGAATTCCGGGGGACAGCAGGGTGGAGGGCACCCCAGCCATTTGGCAAAGAGTAAGCAGAAATGACTTCTGAGAGGAACAGTTTGAGAAAGAACAAAGTTGCTCATGATTCCTAAGCCAGAGTTTGCTGAAGCGTTTTTTAGCTAGAAATGCATTCAAGACAAGACTTTTCCTTCTGGAGAAGCTTAAGACCTGAAAACCAGCCATCTTTGGTTATTGCAAAACTTCACAATGTATAAAATTTTAAAACAAAGACTTGTGTTCAAGAATTCACTTAAAAAGCAACTAGTATTGATCTGTTCTTTGCTTCTAGAGGTCCTTTTCAACTCTAGACTTTTATTTATTCTAAAAATAGAATCCTTCTTCAAGTTAATTTTCAGGAAAAGGAAGGGTAGTTTTATTAGATAATTATTGTTCTTTCCTTTTCCCCATCGACCAGATTTTGTCAGGTGGGTAAACAGTGTCAGTCGGCTGAGTCTTTCCAGCTTTAAATATCTTTAGTCCTCTAAGCCTCCAGGATATTGCTTATCAAGGACAGGCATTAATTACTCTCTACCAAAGGGTCTAGCAATGTGGTTGGTCTCCTGAAAAGTTGGTGAGGAGGGGTGTTATATGTCTTATTTGGGGTTAGTCAAGAGCCCAGAAACCTGGGAGACCATACCGGCTGCTCTTGGAGGTTTTATGGATGTGACTGGAGAAATATGATAGTGTTTCCAGCTGCTCCATTTAGTGGCCAGAGGGAATGGGACAAGTTACTTAATCTCTAAGGCCCATTCCCTCACCTGTAAAATGGGGGTATTGGTAACACCTACATCACTGCACTGTTTTTTGGATTAAACGATATAGAAAGAGCACAAAGTAAATGTTAAACATATGTTAGTCATAACTATCAGACATCTGTGTGTGTGCTTGACTCATGTAGCTGCACCAAGACCAAATTTTATTTGTGCCAGTAGGACTGCATTGTCAGCTTTAGTCAGATATATCATGTTTTTAAACTTCTTTCATGATTGTGAAAAGATCACCAAGAGGAAGCAGTGAGCTGACAGCTGAGGCAGAGGGAGAATTGGAATTCCTGGAATGTTTGTTCCCAACCTCCTTTCCAGCTCTCATCACCAGTGAAAGCTACTTTTTTGGACCAAGAGAGAGCACTCTTGGGAACCTCTATGGAGCAGGCTTTATGTGTGTTTTTTTAAAGTTCTTCAATAAATACACTAAGCTCTGCTTTGGGGATACATCATGGATCACAAAGGAAAACCAGTAGAAAGAAACATTGTGGATGTAAAAAACATCTTTGAGACTTCACTAATGCTTGGATACTTTTGCTGCTTATATTTATGAAGAGACCCTTGAAATTACCCAGGAAAGTGACCCAAATAGTCACAATGTGACAGTGCTTTTAATTTCACTAGTGTTCATATGGCTACAGTTTAGTTTCAGATAAATTCGCAATAAATGAAATTACAAAATGCAGTTTGTCTCCCCAAGGGATGGTTTTATTGCTTTTGCATCCATTTTGCTGAGTATATTTTCAAAGTAGAGGCCTGTATACCTAGTGATAGTAAATAAAATCATTGGATATTAGGAAATAGGCATCACTGGAAGATATTCAGATTCTTGGAAATTTTAGTGTTTTTGGTTTTTTCTAAAAAAAAAATGTAATTAGTTTTTTGTTTCTATTGCCAGAGAAGCACGGGAGAACTCTATTTCCTTCCCATTTGAAAGATGTAATATCACGATCTTGATTCTGACTCCTGTTCAGACATTCTGAGCCACAGGGGAACCTGCCCACATTCAAATTCACAATGTGGCTGCTGACATCATAGGGAATTATCTTATTGCTCCATTTCCAATAATAGAGAAAAATTCAGAAATTCAATATGACTCTACTAAATAGTAACAACATCTCTCAGCATTTATAACACATTATATTCTGGTATCACCCAAGGTGCTGAAAGAAAAGATTTTTTTCCTAACTTACATAAATTCTTGATTTTCATCTTCTGAGATGTTGCAATGCATGCAGATGTCTCATAATATTATAGATATCTTAATTTTATACACAGACAGTGACATGAAACTGAAAGGATTTGGTCCAACCACTGTTGTGAATGTATTTCCATATAAACCCCCAATCTAATGTTAGACTAATTTCTGCCATAATGTAGACACTTCAGGGAAATGATAAAACCATGGACACGTGACTTTGAAAGTCTAACTGGTGAAAGAACATTAGTTTCTTAAAACTGGAAGTGCTCTAATTTCTTTTAGACATATTTACCTGGAGCTATTTATAACATTAACACATTTCCTAATCATGCTCTACAACAAGAAGTCAGTGTCTTAACATATTCATGGAATAGTGAAGCTTTTACAATTAAGGGGCCAAAGTTACAGCGGATTGTCAACTGAGGATGTTAACATCAAGTAAAACCCAACATCATTTCATCTCAAACATAACATGTCCAAAAACAAAACTCTTGATCCCTTCCTGCCAACATAAATCCATTTCTCTAGTGTCATCCAACTTAGTAAATGGCATCCCATTCACCCAAAATATTTGCTCAAGCCAAAGGCTTGGGAGTTATTCCTAACTCCTTTATTTCTCTCATACTCAGAATCCAATTTAGCAGCAAATTCCTTTGGCTCTACCTTCTCCAGTTATCCCAGATCCAATCACTTCTTACCACCTTGATCTCCAACACCCTGGTCTAAGCCGCCATAGTTTCTAGCCTGACCTACAGCAACAGCTTCCTGACTAGCCCCTGCTTCCACTCTCACACCCAATAATTAGTCTATTCTCCACACAACTGCCAGGGTAAACCTCTTAAAATATTAATTAGATTATTTCACTCCTCTTTGCTCACAATCCTCCTATGGTTTCCATCATGTTAGAATAAACCCATATTCCTTCCATGGCTTACAGGGTTCTAAACGGTCTGGCTCTTGTCTTTCCAAGTGAATGCTATTTTCATTCTTCCCCCCACTCTGCTCCACCCCAGCTAACCTCCTTCCCACTCCTCACCAGGACCTGGCCCGTGTGGTCCACCTACTTGGATGGAAGCTTGAGATGTTCTTTTGGTTCACTGTCTCTCTTCATTCAGATCCCTCCCCACATGACCTTGTCAAAGAGGAGACACTCACCTAAAATAGCATCTTATGTCACTCTCTAACCTAGTGGTCCTCAGCTCTGGCTGTGCATTAGAACTTCCTGAGCAACTTAAAAATTGTGATGCCCAAGCTGCACTTCCAAGTAACTGGAATAGAATCTCTGCAGGTGGGACTAAGGCTTCAGCATTTTTAAAAGTGCTCAGTTGTTTCCAGTGTTGAGCCAAGGTTGAGCCCCACTGCTTCAACTCCTGACCCTGCTTCATTTTTCTTCATAGCACTTATTACTACTGATATAACATTATATATTTATTTGTTTTCTAGAATTTGCTCTATGTGTTTAGAGACTTTCTGTGTTTTGCTCACTGCTAATTCCTTAAGACCTAGAACACTTTGCAAATTATAGGGATTCTTAATTAATTTCTTAAGAGGAAGAACATTCCTTCCAACAAAACAGAAAAAAAAGATAATTTCAGAAAGAAGAGATGGTCCTTTCAAAGAAAGAAAAATTGACTTTACACTGATTTATTTTTTAACTTTGAATAAAAAAAAATTGTATTGATATATTACATTGTGTGTTGTGTGATTACTTTCCATTAGATATGGGTTTTTTAGTGTTGTTTCTTGTAGCTATCTTTTTTCTTCCAGTTTTATTGAGATATATTTGATATACAGCACTGTATGTGTTCACGGTGTACAGCATGATGATTTGACTTACATACATCATGAGATGATTACCACAATAAGTTTAGTGACCATCCATCATCTCATGTAGACACAAAATAAGAGAAGTAGAAAAACATTATTTTTCCTTGTGGTAAAAACTCTTAGGATTTGCTCTCTTAACAACTTTTATATATAACATACAGCAGTGTTAATTATA
The DNA here is from genome assembly GCF_028023285.1 of Balaenoptera ricei. Classification (NCBI taxonomy): domain Eukaryota; kingdom Metazoa; phylum Chordata; class Mammalia; order Artiodactyla; family Balaenopteridae; genus Balaenoptera; species Balaenoptera ricei. The sequence continues at coordinate 296,041 of NC_082640.1, read as the reverse complement.
GTTATCCCGTTGTACCTCACGTCCCTAGTACCTATTTATCTTATAACTGGAAGTTTGTACCTTTTGATGCCTTCATCCAATTCCTCCCCCCACCCAGCACCCCCTTCCTGCCTTTGGTAACCACAAATCTGATCTCTTTTTCTATGCTCAATGGTAGTCAATTGTTCGAGTCTACCAATTTGTTTAATTTGTCCCTTGTTAATGAATATCTATATTATATTGTTTCCAGGCTCCAGGCTTTCACTATTATAAAGAATGTTGCATTTCTCATATAATCCTCAAACTCTATGAGAGGGGAACAATTTAATTCCATTTTACAGATGAAGACTAGAGAGAGGGATAGGGAAATGAAGTAATTTGCATAATCTCATGCATGCAGTAAGTGGAAAAGGTACAATTCTAATCCAGAGACTGCATTCTTTACTACCTTCCATTGTCTTCCTGCCAACAAGGGGAACTGTATTAGTATTTATCTACCATATTAAGTAAGGTGTTGGAGGCATGCTGCAGAGTGTACAGACTGGGGCTTCAGGAGTGTTTGTAATATGTTATTTCCTTAGCTTAGGTCATGGATTCGCACGTATCTATTTTTGTGGTTTGTTTTTGAAACATAAAGCATTTGTTTATTTTTGTGTTTCTTAATTTACATCAATGTCACATATGAACTTTCATATGTATCATCTATTACACAATTAAAACTGTTAAAAATCCCAGTACTGGTAAAAAGATGTGTGGGTAAAATCTAAGGACAAGTTCTTCAGATTGCTTTAAAATTTCTGACCTATTCCTACATGGCTGGGGAAAGGAGAGATTGGAATGGTGATTTAGGAACCCATGGAGAGCAAATCTCAATTCTGGTCACATAGTGACCACCATGGCAATTATTCATCTGGCATCCCTTTTCTAGGAACTATTCTTTTCCCAGTATTCATGGTTATGGTGGGAGACATAATGATCCTACTTCCTGGATACAGTTGATTGGACCAAGAGAGGACACTTGGGACAAGATATTGTTTCTCTGGTAATTCACTTCCTGGCCTGAGTCAGCTGGTCTGTAAGCAGGCACATGACTCAGGCTAAGCCAATCAGTGTCCTTTACCTAGAATTTTAGAACCAGAACTGGGAAACTATTAAGATTCAAACTCAAATCTGCTAGTAGACTTTAAAAAAAATTTTTTTGGCTGTGTTGGGTCTTCGTTGTTGCATGCAGGCTTCTCTAGTTGTGGCGAGCGGGGGCTACTCTTCGTTGCGGTGTGTGGGCTTCTCATTGCGGTGGCTTCTCTTGTTGTGGAACTCAGGCTCTAGGCGTGTGGGCTTCAGTAGTTGTGGCGCACGGGCTTAGTTGCTCTGCGGCATGTGGGATCTTCCCAGACCAGGGATCGAACCCGTGTCCCCTGCATTAGCAGGTGGATTCTTAACCACTGTGCCACCAGGAAAGTCCCTCTGCTAGTAGACTTTTGGAGAAAAATTCATTTGCATTCAAAAAGAAGGAATACAAGGCAGACAAAAACAAAACAAAACAAAACAAAAAGCGACAAGCCACAGGGGGTCTTGATGGCATTCAAGGCTTGATTCCAGATGTTCCTGAGGCCCAGCTACACCCAAGACTTTCCAGAGCTAAGTTGTTTTGTAAGAGTCCCACAGTATCCATTTAATAAATTACTTTTTTCTAAAGTACTTAAAAAAAAAAGTTTCTTTTTTACCTGAGAGAGTTCTAATTTCCTTAGGTCAATTAGCAGGTGGTGCTGCAAAGGTATAAGAAGACAGCCCTCAGGACAATAAGGACTTTCTGTGCTAGCCACAGAGAGCTTAATTGATTATAGACCCACAACAAGTATTTATACTGAACAGCCAAAAGAAAATACAGTTAGTAAACAAAGAAGTATACCCTATAAGTCATGACAAAAAAACAGACAAAAGTAAAATCACCAGAGTTGCAGAACTTCCTTTGCCAAAAAAAAAGAATTTTTAAAAACTAAAAAACAATTGAGAGGCAAAGTAGGAATAATGGATCCCAATCAACAGTAATAAACCATTTAAATTCTTCTGTGCAAATGCATCAGTTTTGTGTAAAAAAAGGAGGTGGACCAGATAACTGCCTACCTCCTTACTACCTCTAAAATTCTTTAGCTCTGATGTTAAAAACATTAACAGCAATTTACAACTTTTGTAAAGTCCTGAAAATATGACAAAAATTATTTCATATTGAACATCACTGTCAAAAATGGAGGTCTTAGCTGACTTAATACCAATGATAAAATCAGACCAAGTGGTTCAGAATATGCTTTATTGGCTAGTTAACAAGTTTGGGTCACTTGTGAAGTATCAGATATAGCCCATGCTCTGTAGATGCTAAAAATATATAGAAATGTTGTGTAAAGATCCAAGAAAGCAAAATCCAACCCCTATCATTTTATTTCTCCATGGCTTTTAAATTAAAATCACTACTCAAGATCCAGCTCATATTTATTTTCATTTTAAAGTCTAGTTTATTTTTCCTTTCACACCAATGATTCACTTTGTCAAGAATATTTTCTTTATTGTGACTTAGTACAATATATATATATATAATTAGAGTAACAATTACAGAATATTTTTGACAAGTATGGAAAAATAGTAGTTAATGTTTTCCATCTGTTTGCTGCATGCTATGTCACCAAAAGAACCACTGATCCTACAGAATCAGGAAACGCCTATGCAAGTATATGACAGAAATATAAATGTCTAATGAATTAATTTTGATCACTTACTTACACATTTTTGTAAATGTTACCATATGTTGTTTAAATTACCCATTATCAAAATTAGTGCACAAATGTTGTCTCTTCCAGAGCTTCACTCTGGGAAGTTTTAAAAATTGTAATTATTTAAATTTATTTGTGTAAAATGTATTGTCATTGACTTCTAGATATCTAATTTCTAAAGTTAAAGTTCAAGTTCTGAAATCTTCCTTATAAGAGCTTTAGTGGTGCTGTCGCAAGTCTTTTGTTTGGTAGACTTAAGTTCTCCAAAAAGTAAAAAGCAAGAACTATATCTAATGACCTCAAATTCAAACTACAACTTGCAGAAAGGGAATGCAGAATGTGTCACAATTTCAATCCGCAGGCTTGGAAGGCATTGCAGATTGTCTGTGTTCTAGGAATTCACCATAGCTTGGTTCCATGTTGGGACCCGTCTGTCCCCATCCCACCCCATCCTTCTGAGGGATTGTGCTGGAGGAAGAGACCTCAGTCAGAACAACACAGAGAAGCCTAAGAAACTCTTTCTAGATGAGTCTATCTCACCAACCTGGCACAAAAATGGAGGTCAGAAAGCCTTCCCATAACCAAAACAAGTGTTCTAAATATTATAAACATTGGCATAGTAATTTGTTGTTTGTTGAACAACGATTGAGCAATTATAAAGCCAGCACGATCCTAAACTCCTTGGAGGCAAGTGCTCTAATTATGCCCATTTGACTTGCCCAAGGTTACACAACTAAGAAGTTGCCCCGCTGGGGGTGAACACAGGTGTGTCTGACTATGGAGCTGGTGCCCTGACCGGTGCATAATGCTCCCTCCAAATAACCAAGTGTAAATGGTCAGATTTATTGGTACAAATGACACAAACATAACTTCCCGCCTTCTTGTCCTAGGCTATGTTATCAGGGATGTAACTAAGCAAACTTTCTGGTCTGAGTTTTTTAGTCTTTATATTAATGTTTACAGAATGTGGTTTATCCCAATTAGTACTGCACATGCAAATTCCACACAGTGAAAATTTAAAGAAAAAATAGGCCTGAAATCACATGGCTCTCCCACTTGCAGTACTGGCAGAATAGGTATCAAAGAATCTGCACTGCTCTCCATTCACCAAACTGCTGAGTCAAGGTTAAGTCCAGGGGATAAGTTTTGGAAACACGAAAATCCTTGAATACATGCACACACGTACACTGTGCCTGAGGAGAGGTCACATATTGGATATTCGCATCCCAAAACGTGAAGAACCATTGCACTAAAATTTTTTAAATTGTAACATTGTGATTTCCCACATAACTTATATTATATAGGAAGAATGTTAATCCATAAAAGAAAACCTGGCCTGTTTGTTATATTTCTCATGATAAAGTAATAAATTAGTATTGTGATTTACTCAAAAGCAAAGTTAGAGAAAAACTAAAAATGGTTGCGCTAAGGTTTACAATGCACATATGATACAACTGTGTTAAAAGAAGCAACATTAGACTGGTACAACGTGAATTGTTTCATCATTAATACATGTCTTAGAGTCTCCGAGAAATCTTTCCTTCACTCAATCCTGACGGTCAGAACATAAAAGGTGACTGTTAATTAAAGAAAACCAGACATCTCAAGTTAAGGAATTTAGTGCTTTTCTGTGTATGGGAAGATGCAGGAGCCTGGGCTCATTGAAATCATTCCTTTGATGTGCACCTCAGTGATCTGGGGTCAGTACCCTGCTTTTCTCCATCCTGAATCCCCTCAGGGTGCACAGTTGGGGGCAGCTGTAGTGGCTGAGGGCCTGATGGCAGCAACGTCCTTTGTTTACTGATAGGGCAGGTGACATTCTTTGTCCACAACAGTCTAGAACTGTCAGGCACAAACTGAAGCTGCTGTGCTCAGGCAGAATTTCTTCTTCAGGGGAGACTTAGCTCTGCTCTAAAGATCTTTCAAATAACTGATTCAGGCCCATCAGATTATCTAGGATAATCTCTTTTCCTTCAAGTCAACTGGTTGTGGACTTCAATCACATCTACAAAATGCCTTCACAATAACACCTAGATAAGCGTTTGATTGAATAACTGGGGACTACAGCCTGGCCAAGCTGACACACAAAACTGACCATTACAACAATCACATGTATATGAATGTATATATACATCTGTATTATGATCCAGATGCGCTGTTGCACTATGTGTGTGTAGACAGACAAATGGAGCATTCAGGAGGGATGCCCACTAAAATGATAACAATGGAAGAGAGTGTATTTGGGGAGTTGAAAAGGGGAGTGGTGTAGGGCAAAGAGGAGATTCACTTTTTACTCTTTATAGTTCTGGTGGGTGATGTTGATACTGGGGAGAGAATGCATATGTGGGATCAGGGGGTATTTGGGAAATCACTGTACTTTCTGTCCAATTTTTCTGTGAACCTAAAACTACTCTGAAAAATAAAGTCTATTTTTAAAGAAATGACAGATTACCTACAAATAAACAGCAATCGGGTTGGTAGCAGAGCTCTCATCAGCAAAAATAAAAGCGGGAAAATATCTTTTATGTACCCAAAGTAAAGAACCCTGAACCTAGAATTCAATACATAATAATTTATCATTCAAGAAGGAAGATAATTCAATATGTATTCAAATATGATATACAATGGAATATTAGCCATAAAATGGAACAAAATTGAGTTATTTGTAGTGAGGTGGATGGACCTAGAATCTGTCATACAGAGTGAAGTAAGCCAAAAAGAGAAAAACAAATACCGTATCCTAATGCATATATATGGAATTTTAAAAAGCGGTACTGATGAACCTAGTGGCAGGGCAGGAATAAAGACACAGACATAGAGAATGAACTTGAGGGCACGGGGTAGGGGGGGAAGGGGAACGTAGGATGAAGTGAGAGAGTAGCATTGACATATTATGGGGAAGGATGCACACTTCTGTGACTGTATTAAAAGTCATTAAAATGTACACTTTTAAATGGCTGATTTGTATGGTATGTGAATTATATCTTAATGAAGCTGTTAGAAAAATAAAACAAATATGAAAATATAATAGTTTACTCCTCACTGACATTTGTGAAGAAACTACTGAAGAATATGCATGAAAGAGGTAGGAGGGAAATGTAGTGGTTAGCAAATCCATTTGGATAACATATTGCTAAACTAAATTAAGTATTGAGTATGAAAAAAAACAATAATTTTCATGGATGTGTTTAAAAATCAGAATGAAAATTCTGGATAACAATACTATGGAAGTTGATGGTGAAGTGTTTCAGCATGAAATAAAAAAATTATAAATATTTTGTTGCTTTTGGAAGAGAACAGAGTTAATAATTAACTTTAGAATATGTTAAAGAAATGTGAAGCTAACACACATGTTAAAAATGTAAGAGTACCTTTTAAAGAAAACCACAGGAATTAAGAAAAACATACTAATCCAACAAAAGGAGCAAAGAAAAACAATAGACAAAGCAAATGGGGATAAAAGCATGGTAAACAGATGACACAAAATAGGATAATTTCCAAGGAAATTAGTACATTTTTGAAAATTTATCTTTAGAACACTACTCATCAAAACCTGTAAAATAGTTAATCCAATACTTAAGTGAAAATGTATAGTTTTAAATGTGTTTATTATAAAACAAGAAGCAGTGAGCCTAAGAAATCAGAAGAACGACAAAAATTGGAGGAAGTAAATAAAAGCAAAGGTAGAATTAAAGAAACAAAATGATGAAAGAATTTTAAAATAGAGTTAAATTGGAAATCAAAACCTGTTTCTCTTAAAAGAGTAGTAAATAGAAAAAGTCTGCTTAAGGAAAAAAGAGAGTACATGCAAATTAACATTAGGAATGGAAGAAGCCTGGTAAGTACAGATAAAGAACAGATTTTTTTAACCTTCAAAAACACATGACAGTGTTATGACAATTAATTTTAAAACAAATGACATTAACACATTTTTAGAAATATAAAAATGTCCACCTCTTAAAGGAACTAGACCCAGATATTTCACAGAAGAGATTTAGCAACCTCCAAGAAACAAGTTATTTCTATCTTACAGAAACTCTTGCAGAGAATAGAAAAAGAGAGAAAGCTATCCAACTTTTTAAGGGGCTAACATAACATTGTTACCCAAATTGGACAATAAAAGAAAATTGTAGGCCAATCTAAACTATAAACATGAATGCAGAAATGCTATATAAACTATCAATAAATTGAACCCACATTATATTCTGACATTTAGGGTTTTCTAGCATTTTTCAAAATTAGAAAAATATAATAACACTGTTTTCCTGTACATACATTGAAGAAGAGAATCCATATGATCTTCCCAATGAAATAACAAATGTGATTTGACAAAACTTTAACTCATTCATTTAACAAAAAAGAAAAAAAAACATTGTAGCAAACTGTCCTTACGTTGATAAGGTATCAAACTACAAACAATAACCAAGAAACCACTCAATGGTCTAACTATTTCAAATAATAATGGCTTGTATTGAATTTCATATTTTAAATAATTTTGCATGTATTAAATAATTTAATCCTCATAACAACTACATGAGCTAGGTATTATTTTCTCCATTTGATAGATGGAAAAAGTGTTGCAGAGAGAGGTTAAGTGACTTGCCCCAAATCACACAGGTAGTAAGAGGTAGAGCTGGGATTTGAACCCTGGCACATTAGCCTCAAAGTCTTACTTTAGGATGCCATAATGCCTTGAAAAAGATCCAAAACCTCTTAATTTCCATTGCCCACATAGACCATGCATTCTTGGATTGAGTGTGGATTCTGTCTAGTTCTATTTAAGCAGAATTTATGTAGATCCTGGAACTTGTGTCTCGGGGGCACTTTCCCCTAGGTCCCAACATCTGTTTCAGATTTAGAATCAACCTCAGCAGATTCCTGAACAGAACCTATTATTTGTCCTTCTGAAGTCTGTACCCTCTGGGGCCTAGTGAGGATCAATGCCCCTGCCATGTTCTCTTCCCAAAAAATCTAACGTTTTTTCAACTTTTGGATATTTTCTATGCCCTAAGTAACTTACTTCACTTCAATGGAATGCAGATGGCCTTCCCTTTGCCACAGCGCTTGTAGTCGACTACTGATCTCGTTGTCACATGTGTAAGTCAAAGGAATTAGAAAATGTAGTCCTTGATAGGGCAGTCATGTTTCAATTAAATTCCATATTATGGAAAGGTAGCACAATTTTGGTTGAAGCAAGCACTCAATGTCACTTCTTTACATTACATTAAAATAAATTTCCAGATGGATCAATATTTAAATGCACATTTTCTCCTCTTCAGCAAGTGGTATTGGAAAGTTGGACAGCCACTGTAATCAATGAAGTTAAAACACACCCTCTCACCATACACAAAAATAAACTCAAAATAGCTTAAAGGCTTGTTAACATGACACCATAAAACTCTTAGAACATAGGCAAAACATTCTCTGACATAAATCATACCAATGTTTTCTTAGGTCAGTCTCCCAAGGCAATAGAAATAAAAACAAAAATAAACAAATGGGACCTAATCAAACTTACAAGCTTTTGAACAGCAAAGGAAACCATAAATAAAACAAAAAGGCAACCTACAGAATGGGAGAAAATATTTGCAAATGATGTGACTGACAAGGGATTAATTTCCAAAATATAAAAACTGCTCATACAACTCAATAAGAAAACAAACAACCCAATCAAAAAATGGACAGAAGACTTAGACAGACATTTCTCCAAAGAAGACACACAGATGGCCAATAGGCACATGAAAAGCTGCTCAACATTGCTAAAAATTATTAGAGAAATGCAAATCAAAACTACAATGAGGTACCACCTTACACTGGTCAGAATGGCCATTATTAAAGAGTCTACAAATAACAAATGCTTGAGAAGGTGTGGAGAAAAGGCATCCCTCCTAAACTGTTGGTAGGAATGTAAATTGGTGCAGCCACTACGGAAAACAGCATGGCAGTTCCTTAAAAAACTAAAAATAGAACTACCATATGATCCAGCAATCCCACTCCTGGGCATATATCCAGAGAAAACTCTAAATCAAAAAGATATATGCACCCTAAAGTTCATAACAGCACTATTTACAATAGCCAAGGCATGGAAGCAACCTAAATGTCCGTTGACAGATGAATGCATAAAAAAAGATGTGGCCCATATACACAACGGAATACACAGCCATGAAAAAGAATGAAATACTGCCTTTTGCAGCAACATGAATGGACCTAGAGATTATTATACTAAGTGAAGTAAGTCAGAAAGAGAAAGATAAATACCATATGATATCACTTATATATGGAATCTAAAATATGACACAAATGAACTTATTTTTGAAACAGAAACAGACATAGAAAACAAACTTATGGTTACCGAAGGGTAAAGGGGGTGGGGCAGGGGTAAATTAGGAGTTTGGGATTAGCAGAGACAAACTACTATATATAAAATAGATAAACAACAAGACCCTACTGGATATGGACTGTATTCAACATCCTGTAATAAACCATAATGGAAAAGAATATGAAAAAGAATATGTATTTATATGTGTAACTGAATCACTTTGCTGTACACCAGAAACTAACAGAACATTGTAAATCAACTATACTTCAGTAATAAAAAAAAGGAGTGAATTTAAAAAATTTAAAGTAGATTATAATCACTGAAAGGGAAACAGCTGTCTATTATGAAACAAAATCCAGAACTCATTTTAAAAAAATTAGTTAATTCAACTACAAACAGAAGGCATGGCAACCAGCAAAATGGGAATGGAAGAATAGGGGGGCGGGGAGACTCATGACTCAAAACAGTCATTTCATTAGTATATGAATGGTTTCTAGAATCAGGAAGAAAATTCTAACAGTCCAAAAGGGAAACCAGGAAAAGATATAAGATGATAGTTCACCCAGAGAGGAAATATGGTGAGTCTAAGCAACAAATTAAAAAAGTAAAATCAAAATAAGATACCAGTGGCACGAATCAAACATTTTAATGACATTCTGGGACAGGCTGTGACATAACAAAACTTCATGCATTGCTTATGAGGGTGTAAACTGATACAACTTCTATGGATTTTATCAGTAACTCTGAAATTTAAAATGGGATATCCTTTGGCCCAGTAAATCCCTTTCTACAAAAACATCTCACAACTCTAAAAGACCCACAGATCTATCAATAGGGTTATGGCTCATTAATTTATGTTTCACTCATACACTGGAAAATTATAAAGCAATTCAAAAGAGTAAGATAACTCTACATGCAGTCACATGTTAAGATCCTTTGACATATTTGGTGAACAATGTAATCTGCATACACAGATAGTGAAATAATACTCATGGAAAAGATATACTTGCATATATTTTGATATGCCTGCAAATGCAAAGAAAACGGTTTGTAAGGATAAACACCCACTTTTTAACACTTCCGTTAAGAGGAGGAATGGGACAGAAGGAAGTTCTAGGGTTGGGTTTTGGGTTATTTTCTGTTTTTTCACTTTTCATTCTATGCATTTACTTCTAACTTTTTACAAGGAGAATGTTATGTCTGTAGTTAAGCAATAAAAACAACTAAATTAGGTGTACCAGGTTCACCAAAGCCTTACCCTGAGAACCATGCTTCAGGATGATCCCCCCCAAAGGTAAAAGCTGCCACTTAGAACACATGACATATCTGTGCCATTTGTGTGTGTGTCTGTGTGTGTGTGTGCGTGCGGGGGGTGCGCACGTGAACCAGCCAAATTCTGCCAATAAATTGTGAGTCCTGTAGGACAGGCACGATTCCATTCGCCTGTAAGAAGTGTTTCTTGCATTCACTGAATCCTGAGAGGCTGGGCGCAGGGACACATTTGGGGCTGGTTAGGCTACCACGTGGCCGCCAGCGAAGCTCCAGCATCCGGGCGCGAGCAGCCCGGGCTCAAACAGACTCCCTCAGAATTTCCAGGAAACCGTCGGGTGGGTGGAGATGGGCGCTCCGTCCAGCAGCGCCCTTCCAATCGCTGTCCTGTTTGTGAACGTCGCCTTTCCTTCCCGGAAATGAGGCTTAATCCAGCTAAGGTTGCGCCAGAGGCGGCCCCCGGGCGGGAGGCGGGGCAGGAACCGGGGTCAGAAGCGCAGGGGCCGGAGGCGGGGCCGGGACCGGACTCGGAGAGCCGGCCGCAGCCGGCGGCAGGGCTCGGCTCGGAGCTTTTCCCGGCCGCAGAGCCCGAGCCGGAGCCGCTCTCGGCGTCGGGTCCGGGACAGGAGCCCGAGCTGGGCTGGGCTGCGGGGCAGCGCGCAGGGGCCCCGCCGGAGTCGCCGCCGCCTCTGCCGGCGTCGGAGTCTGAGAACGGAGTGTCCGCGAGGCCCCGCTGCCACACCGACTGCCTGGAGGCGCCGCTCTCCCGGGCCTTCCGGCGGCTGGGATGGGAGGTGGGCTCGCACCCCTGGATCTTCCTGCTGCTGCCCATGGTTTTAACGGCCGTCCTCGGCACTGGCCTGATTCACCTGCCCAAGGAAGAAGAAGAAGACCTCGAGGAGCAGTACACCCCGATAGGGAGCCCCGCCAAGGCTGAGCGACGCTTCGTGCAGGGACATTTCACCGCCAACGACTCTGATCTCTTCTCCATCTCCAGGAAGAGCACCGAGGTCAATTATGCTTCCATTCTAGTGGTCTCCAACACCAACTCGCTGCTGGAGCAAGAAACCTTATCAGAAATTAGTGAAGTGGACGACGCGGTCCAGGCTTTGTCTGTGACACAGGGAAACGGAACCCAGATCCTCTACAATGAGGTGTGCTCGAAGAACCAGGGCTACTGTGTCCCCTCCAACCCACTCTTGTTCGCCTGGAAAACGAACAATGTCCTCAACCTGAAAAACATCACCTTCCCCATCTACAGCCTAGCCGGCCAGGTCGTGTACCTGACCAACATCCTTGGAGGAACTGTGTTAGGCGAGAGCATGGGACTGAGCCAGTTACTCCTGGAGGCCAAAGCCATGCGGCTGCAGTACTACCTGAAGACCGGCGAAGGCGAGGACAGCGAACGTAGCAAGGCGTGGCTGATCCACTTCCTGAACCAAGTTGGCAACCTTGAAAAGAGTCTGGCCTTGAAGAAGATCCAGGTACCTAGCGGCTGGGGCTTTATAGGGAGGCCAGGAGAAGGTGGGAGGGATAAGAAGACTTGTTCCAACCGCACTCCCTAATTACTTGATGGAGCCCTTGACTTGAAGCTGGGTGTGTTCTGCTGTATTTGGTCCTTGATCCAACTTTCTTAACATAGTGCACTGAAGAATGCCACAAAAGAATCTAAAAGAGTGGATATATGCATAGGTATAACTGATTCACTTTGCTGTACACCTGAAACGAACACATAATTGTAAATCAACTATACTACAATAAAATTTTTTAAAAATAAAATAAAATAAAAAAGAGAGCTAAGACCTAAAAAAAAAAAAAAAAAAAAGCCAGAAATCTTAAATCCTTGGTAATATTTTGCTGAAAAACACAAATTATACCTCCTCAAGGTTGTTGTGTTCAGTACAGAAATTGATCTTAAGGTTTAGTTTGGTTTTCTGGTCATATTACTTGGAAATTCTTACTTTTAGTTAAAGCCTTTGCTGTTTCTGGGAGCCCCCTAAAATTTGTTTAGAGTTCAGTGGAATAAAAAAAAAACAAATCTACAAGCAAAAGTTCCATGGTGTTGTTGAAAAAGAATGCTGAGCATTTTAAAAGTAAATTATAGCATAGTGCCAGGCACATGTTAGCTGTTCAGTAATTGCTGGGCTGGCAAACCTAATACTCTGAATAAAACTGGTGAAAATGAGACACCTTCTGGAAGAAGCCTTTGAATACCCAGTCCTTAATGAAATGATATTTGTGCAATTAAAATAGTAAAAGATAACAACCTAATAAAAATTTAGAAAAAGCCAAAATGTCTATAGTTTTTAATGATTTTTTTATATAAGATTCAGATTTCATATATTCAGGAGTTTTAAACTTTAGATTTTTGAAAGAAACTTTGGAAAGCATGCCAGAGGTTTGTGGGAAGAAGCAAATCTTTATTACCTTCTTTATTCTAAAATCAGAATCCACATAGTTTGATTCTTTACTGAATTTTAATGTTTCAATCAAGCTGTAGTGTTTCAATATCATTTGTAACACACACAATATCAGAATTAAAAGTTACTTATCTGAGTATATTTTTGTGGCAGGTGGTCTACTTTACATCACTTTCTAGACAACTGGAATTTGAGGCAACTTCTATGACAGTGATCCCCTTGTTTCACTTGGCATACCTTCTAATCATATTATTTGCAATCACATCATGCTACAGGTAAAAGACTTTTATTAGTTTTTTAAACTCTAACTTTAAAAAATATTTTATTGTGGTGATATATATGTATATAATATGTATAACATAAAATGTACCATTTTAAAAACCATTAAAAAATATTTATTTAATTATTTGGCTATGCCGGGTCTTAGTTGCAGCACATGGGATCTTTAGTTGCAGCATGTGGGCTCTTAGTTGTGGCATGCAGGCTCTTAGTTGCGGCATGCGGGATCTAGTTTCCTGACCAGGGATCCAACCTGGGCCCCCTGCACTGGGAGCATGGAGTGTTAACCACTGGACCACCAGGGAAGTCCCTAAAAACCATTTTTAAGTGTACAATTTAGTGGCATTAATTACATTCACACTGTTGTACAACCATCACAACTATCTCTTTATAAATATGTTCCATCACCCCAAACAGAAACTCTGTAACCATTAAGCAATAACTCCCCATTGTCTCCCCCAAGTCTTGGTTACTTTTTAATCTACTTTCTGTTTCCATGAATTTGCTTATTGTAGAGATTTCATATAAGTGGAATCATACAGTATTTGTCCTTTTGTGACTGGCTTATTTTCACTTAGCATAATGTTTTCAAGGTTTATCCATGTTGTAGCATGAGTTCCTTTTTATGGCTGAATAATATTCCATTTTATGTATATACTGCATTTTATCTACTTATCCGTTTATGGGCCCTTGGAATATTTCCATCTTTTGACTATAGTGAATAATGCGGCAATGAACGTTGGTGTACAAATCTCTGTTTGAACCTGTTTTCAATTCATTTCAGTATATACCTAGGAGTGGAATTAGTGGGTTGTATGATAATTCTCTGGTTAGCTTTTTGAAGAACCACCAAACTATTTTTCACAGAGGCTACACCATTTTATATCCCACCAGCAATGTGTAAATTTTCCAATTTCTCCACATCCTCACCAACACTTGTTATTTTCTGTTTTATTGATTATAGCCATCCTTGTAGGTACAAAGTGACATCTCATTGTGGTTTTGATTTGCATTTCCCTAGTAACTAATGATATTAAGTATCTTTTTATGTGTTTACTGGTCATTTGTATATCTTCTTTGGAGAAATGTCTGTTCAGGTCCTTTGCCCTTTTTTTTTTTTTGTCTGTGCCACACAGCTTGCAGGATCTTAGTTTCCTGACCAGGGATTGAACTCGGGCCCTTGGCAGTGAAAGCGTGGAGTCCTAACCACTGGACTGCCAGGGAATTCCCACTTTTGCCTATTTTTAATGAAGTTGTTTGTTCTTTTGTTGTGTTGAGTCCTATTGTTGATGAGTACTTTATATATTTTAGATATTAAATCCTTATCAAGATATATGATTTGCAAATATTTTCTCCCACTCTGTAGATTATCTCTTTACTTTCTTGGTAATGTCCTTTAATGCACAAATGTTTTAATTTTGATGAAATTCAACTTATTTTTATTTTTGCTACTTGTGCTTTTGGTGTTATATCTAATAATCCATTGACAAATCCAAGGTCATGCACATTTACCCTATGTTTCCTTCAAGAGTTTTATGGTTTTAGCTCTGAAATTTAGGTGATTGCAATTTTTAATTCATAGTTGTATGTGATGTGGAGTAGGGGTCCAACTTCATTCTTGTACATGTGGAAATCCAGTTGTCCAAGTACCATTTGTTGAAGAGACTGTTCTTTCCCAGTTGAATGGACTTGGCATCCTTGCCAAAAATCAATGGGCTGTAGACGTATGGGTTTATTTCCAGACGCTCAGTTCTAGTCCATTGGTCTATATGTCAATCCATATACTAGTACCACTCTGTTTTAATTATTGTAGCTTTGCTATAAGTTTTGAAATCTGGAAATCTCAGCTGTCCAATTTTTTTTCATTTTAAGGTTATTTTGGATATCCAGGGCTCCTTGTAATTCCATATGAATTTGAGTGTTGACCTTTCCATTTCTGAAAAAAAAAAGTCATTGGAATTTTGATAGAGATTGTGTTGAATCTGTAGATTGCTTAGGTGAGATTGTCATTTTGACAATCTCTTCCTCCCCGTGAGCTAAGAATGTCTTTCCATTAATTTAGGTCTTCTTTAGTTTTCATCAATGTTTTGTAGTTTTCAGCATACACGTCTTTCACTTCTTTGATCAAATGTATTCCTAAGTATTTCATTATTTTAAACACTAAATGGAGTTACTTCTTTAAGTTCTTTTGGGATTGTTCATTGTGCATGGATAGAAACAGCTGAATACTGTGTGTTTATCTTATATCCTGCAGCTTTACTAAATTTGTTTACTAACGTTAGTAGTTTTCTTGTGGAGTCTTTGGATTTTTCATATATATGATCATATAATCTGTGAAAAGAGATAGTTACAATTCTTCCTTTCCAATTTGAATTCCTTTTATTTCGATTTCTTGTGTAATTGCTCTGGCTAGCACTTTCAGTACAATGTTGAATATCATTGGTGAAAGTGGGCATCCTTATCTTGTTCCTGATCTTAGATGGAAAGCTTTCCATTTTTCACCATTGAGTATGATGTTAGCTGTGCAGTTTTCATACTTGACTTTATAATTTTGAGGAACTTTCCTTCCATTTCTTGTTTTTGAGTGTTTTTATCACGAGAAGATATTGGAATTTGTCAAATGCATTTTCTGCATCTTTTGAGATGATCATGTGGTTTTTATCCTTTGTTCTATTAGTGTGGTGTATTACATTGATTGATTTTCCCATGTTGAACCACTCTTGCATTCCTGGGGTAAATCCCATATGGTCATGATGTATAATCCTTTCAATATGCTATTGAATTGTGTTTGCTAGAATTTTGTTGAGGATTTTTGTATCTATATTTATAAGAGGTATTATCTGTAGCTTTCTTGTGATACTTTTGTCTGGAATTGATATCAATGTAATGATGGCCTCATCATATGAGTTAGGAAGTGTTCCCTTCCTTTCAACTTTTTGGAAGGGTTTGAAAAGGATTGGTATTAATTCTTCTTTACATGTTTGGTAAAATTCACTAGCGAAGCCATCTGGTCCTGGACTTTTTTTGTTAGGAGGTTTTTGATTACTGATTCAATCCTTTTAGTTGTTACATGTCTGTTGAAATGTTCTGTTTCATCTTGAGTCAGTTTAGGTCTTTGTGTATTTCTAGGAATTTGTGCATTTTATCTAGGTTATCCAGTTTGTTGGCATAAGTTGTTAATAGTAGTCTCTTATAATACTTTACATTTCTGTAAGTTCAGTAGTAATGTCCTCACTTTCATATCTGATTTAGTTATTTGTATCTTTTTTCCCCCTCCTTTGTCAGTCTAGATAAATGTTTGTCAATTTTGTTGATCTTTTTCAATAACCACTTTTGGTTTTGTTGGTGTTTTCTATTGTTTTTCTATTCTCAATTTTATTTATCACTGTTCTAATCTTTATTATTTTCTTCCTTCTGTTAGGTTTGTGTTTGGTTTTCTCTTCTTTTTCTGGTTCCACAAGGTGTCTAAATCCACAAAGTGGTTTGAGATCTTTTCTCTTTTTTAATGTAGCTATAAATTTACCTATGGGCACTGGTGTCACTACATCTCATAAATTATGGTGTTTTGTATGTTTGTTTTCATTTTCCTTATAAATTATCTGCCTAGATGTTTTATCCATTATTGAAAGTGATGCATTGAATTTGCCAACTATTACTGTAGAGCTATATATTTCTCTCTACAATTCTGTTAATATTTGCTTCATATATTTTGGGTCTCTGTTATGTGGTTAATTTATGTTTATAGTTGTTATATCTTCCTGATTAATTGCCCCTTTTATCGATATATAGTGTTCCTCTGTCTCTTTTAACAGTTTTTGAAATACAGTCTATTTTTGTCTGATATCAGTGTAGCCACCCCTGGTCTCTTTTGGTTACTATTCATATAGAGTATCTTTTTCAATGCTCTAACTTTCAATCTGTTCATGTCTTTGGATCTAAAGTGAGTCTCTTGTACACAGCATATAGTTGAATCATGCTGTTTTATCCATTCTGACAATATCTGCCTTTTGATTAGAAAGTTTAATTTATTTAGATTTAAAATAATTGCTGACAAGGAAGGACTTACTCCTGCTGTTTTGCTGTTTGTATTCTGTATATATTATAGCTTATTGTCCTTCATTTCATCCATTTATGCCTTTTTTTTTTTTGGCCATGCTGCGCGGCTTGTGGGATCTTAATTCCCTCACCAGGGATTGAACCCAGGCCCAGGCAGTGAAAGCTCCAAGTCTTAACCACTGGACCAGTGAATTCCTGATTTATGCGTTCTTTTATGTTTAGTTTCTATTTTTCTGGTGAGCTGTTTTGATTATTTTTTCATTTCCTTTTGTGATGGTTTTTAGAGACTTTCTTTGTGGTTACCATGGAGATTCATATAACATCTTAAATTTAAAATGATCTGTATTAAATTAATACCTACTTAACTTTTAACTATGCTGCTTCTATACATCTCTGTCCTCCCTCCCTTATGTTGTTGTCATAAATTATATCCTTATACATTGTATGCACTATAACATAGATTTATAGTTATTTTTATGTAATTGTCTTTTAAATTCTGTAGGAAATAAAAGGTAGAGTTACAAACCAAAAATACAATAATACTTGTTTTTGTATTTGCCCATGTATTTACCTTTACTGGACATCTGTATTTCTTCATGACTTCGGTTACTTTTTTTTTTTCCTTCATTTCAATCTGAAGGAGTTCCTTCAGCATTTCTTATAGGACAGGCCTAGTGATAACAAATTCCCTCAGCTCTTCTTTATCTGTGAATGTCTTAACTTCTCCTTCATATTTGAAGGAGAGTTTTCTGGACACTACCTTGAAGTTGATGGGTTTTTCTTTTAACACTTTCAATATCATCCATTGTCCCTTGGCCTCCATGGTTTCTGATGAGAAATCAACCTTTATACTTATTTAGTATCCTTTGTACATGATCAGTTACTTCTTTCTTGCTGCTTCCAAGACTCTTTTTGTCTTCGTCTTTCAATAGTTTGATTATAATGTCTCATGGTGTGGATCATTTTGAGTTTATCCTACTTGGAGTTTGTTAAGTTTCTTGGATTTGTAGCTTCATGTCTTCTATCAAATTTGGGAAGTTTTCAGTCATTATTCTTTAAATATTCTTTCTGCCTTTTTTTCCCTCTCTTCTTTTTCAGGGACACCCATAATATGTATGTTGGTTTGCTTGCTGGAATCTAACAGGTCTGTGAGGTACTTTTCACTTCTTAATCCTTTTTTCTTTCAGCCTCTCAGACTCAGTAATTTCAATTGACCTATCTTCAAGTTCACTGGTTCTTTATTATGCCTACTAAATCTGTTATTGAACATCTCTAGTGTTTTGGTTTTTATTTCAGTTGTACTTTTCAGCTCTAGAATTTTAGTTCCTTTTAAGTTTTTTTCTATCTCTTTATTTAAATGACCACTTTGTTCATACATTATTTTCCTTATATCCTTGTCAGTGCTCACCTTTAGTTCTCTAAGCTTATTTAAGACAGCGTTTTATAGTCTTTATCTACTAGGTCCTGTCTCTGTCTTTCCTGTCAATTTATTTTGTTCCTTTGCCTGAGCAATACTTTCCTATTTCTTTGTATGCCTTGGGATTTTGTTGTTGTTGTTGTTGTTGTTGTTGTTGAAAACTTGGCATTTGACTATTATAATGTGGTAACTGGAAATCAGATTTCCTACCTCCCCAGGGTTTCCTGATGTTTGTTTGCTTGTTTGTTTAATACTGTAGTAGTTGATCTTCTTAGTGACTTTCCCAAACTATTATTGCAAAGATTGTATTCCTTGTTTATGTTGTCACTGAAGTCCCGTTCCTTAGCTTGTGTTCAGCTAGTGTTTTGACAGAAATTTCCTTGCATGCCAGGAGCTCTCCCAGTCTTTTCAAAATGGTTCTGGACTCTCCTTCAACACTTACCCAGGGTTATGCCGTGACTGGGGATTAGCCATAGGTGAAAGCTTAGTGTCTTAAGTCCTTTTTGAGCATTATATCTTGCCCTGGGTGACTTTTAAATTCCCCAGTATACACAGGCACTTGTGAATATTCTAAACTCCCAGAGGAATGCTCCCCAGCTTCTGCCTTAGGCAGTCTTTTGTATGTTTGGGCTGTAATCTTCTGCCCTATGCATGTGAAGTTTGTTTATTCAGTTTGTGGTGTTTCCACCTTTCTCAACCTGAGTTTTGTGTTAGACACAACAGAGGAGTGCCTTGCATCAGTCCTTCAGGTAGTCCCTAGACAGTTTAGAACAGATATATAAAATATTATGTGAATAAGGTCTGCTCTGCTCCTTCCAGAAATAAGGAAATAGTCCCACACTGGTAACATGGGCTGTTGATGCTTTAAGATTGCTGTTGCTTTAAGACTTTGCTTTAAGACTCTTGCCACTTTAAGACTATGGCCAGTTTAACACATCTGCCACTTTATGATCACTGCCATTTTAAAACTTCTATCCCACCAGAGAGGGAGGTGAGGTAGGGCATATAAACTCACTACAAACCTTCCTACTGTTTTAAAGGCCCCCTGCCTTTTTTTTTTTTTTCTTTCAGCCCTCTGTAAACTTTTGACTGTTTTCTAGAGATCAAAGAGTTGGTTCTGACAACTTCTGCTTGTTTTTCTATGTATCTGTTGGGAGACAAGAAGTGGAAAATTCTTACTCTACATTTTTCTGATGTCTAACAGTAAACTCTTATTTTTTAAACCTAATGACTTAAAAAAAATTTTGCCCATTAGCAATAGTATGAAATCAAATGGAATAGTAAAAAGAAATTTTGGCCGGTTTTGTTTGATTTGGCATATGTTTATTACCTTACATGTTGTGCCAGTTATGATTAGTTGTGTCATTTGGAGGCAGATATGCTGATAGAGCTAAGAAACAAGTCTTTATTTCTATTATAAATTTGAACTAGTACTTTTAACTATACAAAAAAATAAGCTCTAATTTAATTGACATGGGCATTTCCATTGGTCTGGTGTAGAGTTTACCTTGTTAAGCACTTGTTATCTAGGCATTAGGGTTAGTTTGAGCTCTTATGGCCGGAAAGCTAAAATATGAAAAATATCAGCCAAAAAAAAAATAGAATTTAGATGTAGAAAGAACCTCACAAATAATATTATTCTAATGATTCTCACATCAGAGTCACAGAGAGAGCCCTAAAACCACACATTCTGAGGCCCTGCCCTATTGAATCAAGTATCTGGAGGCTAAATCTGAAAATCTATATTTCAAAAATTTCTCTAGTTTATTCTCATAAGTACATACGTTTGGGGGAAAATGATATAATTTAACTCTCTAGGTTTAAGGTAGAGAAAGATGTGAGGCTCCAATAGGTAAAGGGACTTAACCACACTGGGTGCATCTTTAGAGTCAATAAACTAATTTATAACTTTGTTATTCTGGAAAGGAAGATCACATCCCTTAGAAAATAAAGAAACAAAAAAAGAAGGAAGGAAGAAAAAAGGAGGAAGAAGGGAAGGAAGGAAGGGAGGAAGGGAGGGACGGGGGAGGAAAGAAAGCAAAATTCAATCTTGTTAAAGTTAGTAGGATAAATAATTTTTTTAATTAGTATGGAATCTATAAGGTACCAAGAACTAGTTTGACAAAAGTCTTCTACTGGATAGTTGGTTCTGAATATACAAAGTTATGTCAATTCTTGCTTATCTGTAGCAAATAATTGTGGACAGTAATTCAGAAAATCTTGTATTGAAGGCAATTAGAAAATGACTTACATTTGTCTTTGAAGACTTTTTATGCTTATGTAACCAACATATTGAACACACAGGACACATGAGGTGTAAACATAAAGCAACTTTATTTTCATCTCCCTCTGTTCCCTTTAAGTTTTGTAGGTAGAGCAAGTTCTTCCTCTGCCCCATAAAAACTGAGGCAGGACCTGTGACTTTCACTGTCATTCTTAGGTAAGGCAGAGTCCTCCAATTGGAATTAAAATGTCCATGTCCACGTAATAAGCAAAAAGTGATAACTTGATTTGAAGCTAAGGTTTCCCCCTCTCTTAGCTGGAGCACACTGCATGGGAAAGCCTTTTACGGGGAAAAAAAGGGCTTCCCTGCCCTCTTCTACCACTTCTTATCTTGCTGTACTAGTTCCTGGGTTGGAACATGCCCAAGGAGAAGAGGAAAGGGAAGAGGAAGATTCTTAAGCCATACATGCTGAGTGATGGTCTAATAGATGCTTTTTCTGGGTTTGAATATACAACTGGTAATCCTGTGAGAGCTTTTGTAAGTTCCTTGACATCTCTCACTCCCAGTTCTCTGTTATCACTGAGAATCTTATCTCTGTTCTGGGTGGGGCCTCCTAGACAGTCCCTAAGATATCCCCACCCTGCCTGTCTCACACACTTATATATGAAAGTTATTCCTTGCCTACATGCACTTACCTCATACAGAACCATTATTCAAACACATTTTGTGGTTCCATATTTACTGTCTTGCAGTGAAGTCATTTAAACAATAGTAAGACTTTCTCAAAAGGTATACTCCAAATTGAACTTCATTCTATGGTAAGTACTGGTATGTTGAGCTTCCAGACTATTTCAAAATTGTCTGACATTTTGGAAATGACAAAACTTACACCAAATGTGAGATCAATTTCAGAAAAAAAATCCAGAGAATCTTTCCCTTCTCAAATACACTGTAAACTATTCTTTAGTCTTGATAGACATCATTATGTTTCAAGGAAGATGTGGATCCCTCACCAAGCGTGTACATAGACTGTATTCTAAGTGGAATGATTTCTACTTTAGCCCTCCCCTGCTAAGTGAATAGAAAATTCAAAAAATTGGCTATTTTGCTGCCCGTGATGCGTAACTGCCTGAGCATTGGAATCATATGAAGAAATTTTTAGACACTTGGATTCTGCAGCTTCTCTACAAACCTATAGATCAGAATCTGCAGAGCTGTGTTCCAGGACTGCAGGAATCTGAAGTTCTAAGACTCTTCTAAGTCATTCTGATAAACTGCTTAACCAAGGTCCTTCTTGGGGACTAGAAAATCTGCAAGTGTGTTCACCAAACAGTGCTCTACATTCACATCTTCCCTCCATTGCCTATTGAACATTAAAATAAAGGTCATTTAGAAAAAGTCAACACAGCAACTAGTCAAAGTCAAGTCACTCTAGCCAATAATCTACTTCACTCCCCCATCCTCTGAAAAATTTACACCAAAAAAATCCAGAAACCTGAAAGAGGGAATGGGGATAAACATGTCACATGTAGCTTTTATCCTCATTAATCTTGTTGATTTCACGGTTCATCTGTGTTACTTTCTTATCTTAAACTCCTATAAACCAGTATTGTTACTTTAAGAAAGTATTTGTTATAATCAAAGTTGGATTTACTTTTGATTTACAAAGAAATTTACTTTTGCTCTGGAGTGAGACTGTGTGTGTGTGTGTGTGTGTGTGTGTTTATTTTTGGGCCCTGAGTTTAACTGAAAGCACCAGCAGTTTGAGAAAAAGTGAGATACAGGCACAGTGTAGTTTTTTTTTTTTTTGGTAGTAATAAGAAAGGTTAGCTATTTTAATGTGGTCCTGCCTGAATAAGGTCTTTAGTTATATTCTTGCTGTTTTGGAATCAGTAGCTCCATTTGCTTAGTTGACTCTCCCAGTTTTCAAACCAAACTTAGTTTCTCTCTCCTGCTAAAAAATATCTAGAGGCAGGTATCAGTCATTTGTTTTGGAGCAGTTAGCGAATGAATAAAGTAGAAAACCAGAGGCTGTTGTCAGTATTTTAAAATGTAAAGTCATGGTTGTTGGGAGGAAAAGTATTAAACCCATTCTTTAATTGCTGTGTATGTATTCCCATTTCTGTTGGTCCAACCAAGAAACAGGCATAGCTTGTGTTACTCAAAATGGAGTACATATCACATTTTTTTTGCAATTAGTAGCCACTTTTCTAGAGCTCACTTCTCCAGCAGAGGAGAGTATGAAAATCTTTTAGAAGGAGGCTTTACTTTTTTTTTTAATTTTTATTTTTTTTAAACAGCAGGTTCTTATTAGTCATCAATATTACACACATCAGTGTATACATGTCAGTCCCAATCTCCCAATTCATCACACCACCACCACCACCACCCCCCCGCCACTTTCCCCCCTGGGTGTCCATACGTTTGTTCTCTACATCTGTGTCTCTATTTCTGCCCTGCAAACCGGATCATCTGTACCATTTTCTAGGTTCCACATATATGCATTAATATATGGTATTTGTTTTTCTCTTTCTGACTTACTTCACTCTGTATGCCAGTCTCTAAGTCCATCCACGTCTCAACAGATGACCCAATTTCATTCCTTTTTATGGCTGAGTAATATTCCATTGTATATATGTACCACATCTTCTTTATCCATTCGTCTGTTGATGGGCATTTAGGATGCTTCCATGACCTGGCTATTGTAAATAGTGCTGCAATGAACATTGGGGTGCATGTGTCTTTTTGAATTATGGTTTTCTCTGGGTATATGCCCAGTAGTGGGATTGCTGGGTCATATGGTAATTCTATTTTTAGTTTTTTAAGGAACCTCCATACTGTTCTCCATAGTGGCTGTATCAGTTTACATTCCCACCAACAGTGCAAGAGGGTTCCGTTTTCTTCACACCCTCTCCAGCATTTGTTGTTTGTAGATTTTCTGATGACGCCCATTCTAACTGGTGTGAGGTGATACCTCATTGTAGTTTTGATTTGCATTTCTCTAATAATTAGTGATGTTGAGCATCTTTTTATGTGCTTCTTGGCCATCTGTATGTCTTCTTTGGAGAAATGTCTATTTAGGTATTCTGCCCATTTTTGGATTGGGTGGTTTGTTTTTTTAATATCGAGCTGCATGAGCTGTTTATATATTTTAGAGAGTAATCCTTTGTCCATTGATTCATTTGCAAATATTTTCTCCCATTCTGAGGGTTGTCTTTTCGTCTCGTTTATGGTTTCCTTTGCTGTGCAAAAGATTTGAAGTTTCATTAGGTCCCATTTGTTTATTTTTGTTTTTATCTCCATTACTCTAGGAAGTGGATCAAAACAGATCTTGCTGTGATTTATGTCTGAGAGTGTTCTGCCTATAATTTCCTCTAAGAGTTTTATAGTGTCCGGTCTTATTACATTTAGGTCTGTAATCCATTTTGAGTTTATTTTTGTGTATGGTGTTAGGGAGTGTTCTAATTTCATTCTTTTACATGTAGCTGTCCAGTTTTCCCAGCACCACTTATTGAAGAGACTGTCTTTTCTCCATTGTATATCCTTGCCTCCTTTGTCATAGATTAGTTGACCATCGGTGCGTGTGTTTACCACTGGGCTTTCTATCTTGTTCCATTGATCTATGTTTCTGTGTTTGTACCAGTACCCTATTGTCTTGATTACTGTAGCTTTGTAGTATAGTCTGAAGTCTGAGAGCCTGTTACCTCCAGCTCCTTTTTTTCCCCTCAAGATTGCTTTGGCTATTTGGGGTCTTTTGTGTCTCCATACAAATTTTAAGATTTTTTTGTTCTAGTTCTGTAAAAAATGCCATTGGTAATTTGATAGGAATTGCATTGAATCTGTAGATTGCTTTGGGTAGTATAGTCATTTTCACAACATTGATTCTTCCAATCCAAGAACATGGCATATCTCTCCATCTGTTTGTGTCATCTTTAATTTCTTTATCAGTGTCTTATAGTTTTCTGCATACAGGTCTTTTGTCTCCCTAGGTAGATTTTTTCCTAGGTATATTATTCTTTTTGTTGCAGTGGTAAATGGGAGTGTTTCCTTAATTTCTCTTTCAGATTTTTCATCATTAGCGTATAGGAACGCAAGAGATTTCCGTGCATTAATTTTGTATCCTGCAACTTTACCAAATTCATTGCTTAGCTCTAGTAGTTTTCTGGTGGCATCTTTAGGATTCTCTATGTATAGTATCATGTCATCTGCAAACAGTGACAGTTTTACTTCTTCTTTTCCAATTTGTATTACTTTTATTTCTTTTTCTTCTTTGATTGCCGTGGCTAGGACTTCCAAAACTATGTTGAATAATAGTGGTGAGAGTGGACATCCTTGTCTTGCTCCTGATCTTAGAGGAAATGCTTTCAGTTTTTCACCATTGAGAATGATGTTGGCTGTGGCCTTTATTATGTTGAGGTAGGTTCCCTCTATGCCAACTTTCTGGAGAGTTTTTTATCATAAATAGATGTTGGATTTTGTGAAAAGATTTTTCTGCGTCTATTGAGATGATCATATGGTTTTTCTTCTTCAATTTGTTAATATGGTGTATCACATTGATTAATTTGCGTATATTGAAGAATCCTTGCATCCCTGGGATAAATCCCACTTGATCATGGTGTATGCTCCTTTTAGTGTGTTGTTGGATTCTGTTTGCTAGTATTTTGTTGAGGATTTTTACATCTATATTCATCAGTGATATTGGCCTGTAATTTTCTTTTTTTGTAGTATCTTTGTCTGGTTTTGGTATCAGGGTGATGGTGGCCTCATACAATGAGTTTGGGAGTGTTCCTTCCTCTGCAATTTTTTGGAAGAGTTTGAGAAGGATGGGTGTTAGCTCTTCTCTAAATGTTTGATAGAATTCACCTGTAAAGCCATATGGTCGTGGACTTTTGTTTGTTGGAAGATTTTTAATCACAGTTTCAATTTCATTACCTGTGATTGGTCTATTCATATTTTCTATTTCTTCCTGGTTCAGTCTTGGAAGGTTATACCTTTCTAAGAATTTGTCCATTTCTTCCAGGTTGTCCATTTTATTGGCATAGAGTTGCTTGTAGTAGTCTCTTAGGATGCTTTGTATTTCTGCGGTGTCTGTTGTAACTTCTCCTTTTTCATTTCTAATTTTATTGATTTGAGTCCTCTCCCTCTTTTTCTTGATGAGTCTGGCTAATGATTTATCAATGTTGTTTATCTTCTCAAAGAACCAGCTTTTAGTTTTATTGATCTTTGCTATTGTTTTCTTTGTTTCTATTTCAGTTATTTCTGCTCTGATATTTATGATTTCTTTCCTTGTGCTAACTTTGGGTTTTGTTTGTTCTTCTTTCTCTAGTTCCTTTACGTGTAAGGTTAGATTATTTATTTGAGATTTTTCTTATTTCTTCAGGTAGGCTTTTATAGGTATAAAATTCCCTCTTAGAACTGCTTTTGCTGTATCCCAAAAGTTTTGGATTGTCGTGTTTTCATTGTCATTTGTCTTTAGGTATTTTTTGATTTCCTCTTTGATTTCTTCAGTGATCTCTTGGTTATTTAGTAACATAGTGTTGAGCCTCCATGCGTTTGTGTTTTTTACATTTTTTCCCCTGTAATTCATTTCTAATTTCATAGTGTTGTGGTCAGAAAAGATGCTTGATATGATTTCAGTTTTCTTAAATTTACTGAGTCTTGATTTGTGACCCAAGATGTGATCTCTCCTGGAGAATGTTCCGGGCGCACTTGAGAAGAAAGTGTAATCTGCTGTTTTTGGATGGAATGTCCTATAAATATCAATTAAATCTATCTGGTCTATTGTGTCATTTAAAGCTTGTTTTTCCTTATTAATTTTCATTTAGGATGATCCATTGGTGTAAGTGAGGTGTTGAAGTCCCCCACTATTATTGTGTTAGTGTCGATTTCCTCTTTTAGAGCTGTTAGCAGTTGCCTTATGTATTGAGGTGCTCCTATGTTGGGTACATATATATTTATAATTGTTATATCTTCTTCTTGGATTGATCCCTTGATCATTATGTAGTGTCCTTCCTTGTCTCTTGTAACAGTCTTTATTTTAAAGTCTATTTTATCTGATATAAGTATTGCTACTCCAGCTTTCTTTTGATTTCCATTTGCATGGGATATCTTTTTCCATCCCCTCACTTTCAGTCTCTATGTGTACCTAGGTCTGAAGTGGGTCTCTTGTAGACAGCATGTATATGGATCTTGTTTTTGTATCCGTTCAGCCAGTCTATGTCTTTTGGTTGGAGCATTTAATCCATTCACGTTTAAGGTAATTATCGATATGTGTGTTCCTATGACCATTTTCTTAATTGTTTTGGGTTTGTTTTTGTAGGTCCTTTTCTTCTCTTGTGTTTCCCACTTAGAGAAGTTCCTTTATCATTTGTTGTAGAGCTGGTTTGGTGGTGCTGAATTCTCTTAGCTTTTGCTTGTCTGTAAAGCTTTTGATTTCTCCATCAAATCTGAATGAGATCCTTGCCAGGTAGAGTAATCTTGGCTGTAGGTTCTTCCCTTTCATCACTTTAAGTATATCATGCCACTCCCTTCTGGCTTGTAGAGTTTCTGCTGAGAAATCAGCTGTTAACCTTATGGGAGTTCCCTTGTATGTTATTTGTCATTTTTCCCTTGCTGCTTTCATTAATTTTTCTTTGTCTTTAATTTTTGCCAATTTGATTACTATGTGTCTCGGCGTGTTTCTCCTTGGGTTTATCCTGTATGGGACTTGCTGCGCTTCCTGGACTTGGGTGGCTATTTCATTTCCCATGTTAGGGAATTTTTTGGCTATAATCTCTTCAAATATTTTCTCTGGTCCTTTCTATCTCTCTTCTCCTTCTGGGACCCCTATAATGCGAATGTTTTTGCATTTAATGTTGTCCCAGAGGTCTCTTAGGCCGTCTTCATTTCTTTTCATTCTTTTTTCTTTATTCTGTTCTGCAGCAGTGAATTCCACCATTCTGTCTTCCACGTCACTTATCCGTTCTTCTGCCTCAGTTATTCTGCTATTGATTCCTTCTGGTGTAGTTTTCATTTCAGTTATTGTATTGTTCATCTCTGTTTGTTTGTTCTTTAATTCTTCTAGGTCTTTGTTAAACATTTCTTGCATCTTCTCAATCTTTGCCATTGTTTTTCCGAGATCCTGGATCATCTTCACTATCATTATTCTGAATTCATTTTCTGGAAGGTTGCCTATCTCCACTTCATTTAGTTGTTTTTCTGGGGTTTTATCTTGTTCCTTCATCTGGTACATAGCCGTCTGCCTTTTCATCTTGTCTATCTTTCTGTGAATGTGGTTTTTGTTCCACAGGCTGCAGGATTGTAGTTCTTTTTGCTTCTAGAAGGAGACTTTCATACTTTTTGTTAGCCAGATACATATTGAACCAGCTTTGAGATACAGGAGCTATTTAGGATTGTGTTTAGGGCTAACTTGAGTCACAGGTGGGTGAGAAGATAACTGGATATAGGTACTTCCATTTGCTGTTGTGTTCCATTCACACTCCTTTGAAGATCAGAGTGGAATTAACCATCTGCAGTGTTTTAGTATATCTTTGTGGTCCTGAAATGCCAGTCAGTGGATTTGTGCTTGGCTAGATGTGTAAGAATCAACCAGTATAGTTTGGTAAAAGTACAGATTTCCAACTTTTCTGTCTCTGACCCCCCCTTTTTTTTTCAGTTGGTCTGGGCTAGTGCCTGGAAATTAAAGTTCTCCAGCAGACAGGTATGAGAATTATTGCCCAAGAGGGCTCTGTATAGGTATCCAATTCAAGAATGTTATGAATTGCTGGAATTTCAGTATGGAAGCTACCACTCCAAGTTCCATGATTTTTCCCTCCAAATTTACAGGTGTGACTGTATACGAAACAAAATGTGGGTTGCAGCCTTTGGAGTGATTTCTGCTGCCTTGGCAGTGGTGAGCAGCTTTGGCCTGATGTTGTACATTGGGGTGCCATTTGTGATCATAGTTGCAAATTCACCATTTCTTATTCTAGGTGAGTAAAACAAAACGTGAGGCTGCACATTGTGTATGTGGGGGTGTGGGGTGGATAATGGAAGGGGATTGTGTTAGATTAAGCAGAATAATTATATTTAGGTGGCTCTACAGATCCAAAATGGGGTATCAGGAAAGAAGAAAATCAGATGGAATTCTGTGTCTTTAGAGTTAGAAAAATCTAGTACCCCAAATGGAAAAACACAGACCAGGGACATGAACAGGCAGTTCACACACACACACACACACCAAACACACAAAATCCAAAATACTAGTCACTGAAAATATGAGAAAAAATATTTGACGTTTCAGTTAATTAAGGGATGCAAGTTAAAACAAAAGTGAGACACCTTTGTTTTCTTTTCTTATTAATGAATATTAGCAAGAATAAAAGTTTGGGGAATGTTGTATGCAAATGAACACTCATATTCTGCTTGCTGGGGGAAGTTTGTAAATTGGTGCACTTTTAAAATACAACTTTGCAACAAATCAAAAGACTTAAAAATTTAAAAGGGAATACCTTTGACCTGCCTACTCCACTTCTAGGAGTTTGTCCTAATTATTGGACAAGTGGTCACAAAGTAGAACGTGTATGTTCATTTCAGTGTGATTTAGAATAGGAAAAACAAGAACAACCTAATCCCATATCGACATAGGATCGGTCCACTCAAACATAGCATATTAAAGTTTTGGAATCCTATTCAGTCTTTAAAAAGAGGTAGCTATAAAGTGTTAAATGAAGAATGCTGGCTATGAAACAAGATGTTTAAAATAGATATACAAATATATGTGTATATTTGTACAGAGCAAATTCTGGATGGATATACTTAAAATATTAGCAAGGAATATCCCTGAAGGGTGGAATTACAGTTGTTTAAATTTTTTCTTTGCATTTTCCTGTACTTTCAGGATTTATTTTACAATAAGCATGAGAAGATAAATATGTTTATATTTTGGAAAGTAAACAACTTGGAAGAAATAATATTTGATTTCCTAGGGGAGACAGTGGTTTTTAAATACCTAATAAATATCAATGAGTTTATTCGTCGTCCTTAGTACCTCTGATTCTTCCCTTTTGTTCAGTTGAATACAACTGAAATCCACAAAGCTGGCAGCAGGGTGAGTGTCGGGATGCAGTTTATGACACACTACGTAAACCTGTGTCAGTGTAGGCCCTCCTACCTTGGTCATACGAACACAACATCTGAATTAGAGGCAAAGTGCAACTCCCAGTACCCTCCCAGGTAATCCATGGAGAAGATCTCTTAAAATTGAAATGAAAATCAGCATGTTAGTTCCAAGTACTGATTTTGTATCAATACACACAGAAACAGAGGTGTACATGAGTGAAAGCAGTAGAAAGCTTGAGGGAGATGAAATTTGTCTGCAACATGCTCATGCTGTCCTTTGTAATCCCATTTCTTCTCTGTGGTCCTCCTCTCCTAGCCTTCATTGATGGTTTCAAAGTCCTCAGATGTTCTCCTGTCTTCTTTATTCCAAACCAATCAGGAAACGTCATTGTGGAAAAAACTGATTACCTTAGTAAGCATTTAATATGTAAAGGATTATTAATATTTACTTTGGTGCATATTTCTGATCTCAAGAGAGCCTGCATTTTATTGAGATAATGCCTTAACCTGGGCAAGTGAAGTTTGAATGACAGCCTTCTGGGTATCAAAAACAGACTAGCAGGAAAACTGCACTTGTGTGTGTGTGTGTGTGTGTGTGTGTGTGTGTGTGTGTGTGTCTATAAATTATGGGGTGCCTCTACAATCAGACCACATTGATAGCTAGATGCTAAATGTAGAACAGATAAATCCAGCTCATATTTTAAGCAACAGTATGTTGGCTCAACATTAGTGCATTAGAATAAAATGGTTTATGGGAGAAAATGGTCTCTCAAGTATTCTAATGGAGTCAAGGATACATTGCTAATCCTGCTTCACCTAACACCCAGCAGCCAGGTTTCCTGACTCATCATTAAAACACCCTAAATGATGACTAGGAGTAGAGTATACTGTGCTCTGTGCAAATAGGAGTATGTACAAAGCACAGAGCTACTACAGAGCAAGGAGTGATAAGTTCTGTTGTGGATTCAGAGGCAACCAGAAAAAGCATCACAGAAAGAAGTATCAAAACACAGACTGAGGAAGATAAATAAGACCTTAAGAGATGGACAAAGAAATGGTGTGAACTGATCTGTTTAATGTTTAATGGATGTTCATATGTATGAAGAGTCTGTTTCTTTTTTTAACAGGCGTTGGGGTCGATGACATGTTTATCATGATTTCTGCCTGGCAGAAGACCAACCTCATGGATAGCATAAAAGAGCGGATGTCCAATGTCTATTCAAAAGTGGCAGTGTCCATTACAATCACCACCATCACCAACATCCTGGCCTTCTATACAGGAATTATGACCTCTTTCAGGTCCGTACAATACTTCTGCATCTATACAGGAACAACCCTGCTCTTTTGTTATTTTTATAACATCACCTGTTTTGGAGCATTTATGGCCCTGGATGGTAAAAGAGAAGTAGTCTGTCTACGCTGGTTGAAGAAACCAGAAACTCCTGACCAAAAATGTTCCTCATTAAAAAAGCCCTGCTGCCTCCCATGTAATTCTCTCCGAGACAAACATAAAGCTGATATCCACCCAATGAATTTGTTTTTTAGAGACTATTTTGGTCCTTTTCTCACAAGCACTGAGTCCAAGTTTTTTGTAGTGCTTATATACATTTTGTACATCATAAGTAGTATATATGGGTGTTTCCAAGTGCAGGAAGGTTTAGACCTCCGAAATTTGGCAAGTGACGACTCCTACATCACACCGTATTTTAATGTAGAAGAAGAACATTTTTCAAGTTATGGTCCCAGGGTTATGGTTATTGTTACTGAAGCTCTTGACTATTGGGATGGAGATGCTAGGCAAAAATTGGAAAAATGTCTTGTAGATTTTGAAAACAGTGACTATGTAGATAAAAATCTCACAGAGTTTTGGTTACGAGAATATGTGAAATATATGGAAAACCACCATCACGATGTAAATGATAAGATAACTTTTCTAAAAAATATTCCCAATTTTGTAATAGATTCTCCGCTTTTTATGTATGATATTAACATTACATCATCACAGGAAATCATTTGTTCCCGGGCCTTCATTCAGACCATGGGTGTTTCTTCTTCAACCAATAAGAAGCTGATGTTACTCCAGTTCCGAGACATGGCCGAAAAGTGTGAAATTCCCCTAATGGTGTATAACCAGGCGTTCATATATTTTGATCAGTATTCTGCAATATTAGAAAACACCGTTCGAAATGTAATTGTCGCCTCAACAGCTATGTTCATTGTTTCCTTACTGTTAATCCCTCACCCGCTGTGTTCTTTGTGGGTAACTTTTGCTATCGCTTCTGTGATTGTGGGAGTAACGGGTTTCATGGCATTCTGGAACGTCAATCTTGATTCCATATCCATGATTAATCTTGTCATTTGTATAGGGTTTTCTTTTGATTTTTCTGCGCACATTTCCTATGCATTTGTTTCCAGTTCAAAGCCCTCAGTAAACCAAAAAACCATCGAGGCATTGTATCTGCTAGGCTACCCTGTGTTGCAAAGTGCAATTTCAACAATAATAGGGGTGTGTGTCTTATCTGCAGCTAAAGCATACATCTTCAGGACATTTTTTAAGATTATGTTTCTTGTTATGGTATTTGGAGTTGCTCATGGCCTAATTTTTATTCCGGTATTCTTAACCTTTTTCTGAAAGTTTGTTTGACTAGCCACTAACCAATCAAAGACCAATTATAGAATTCCTGATTGCCCCAATCCAATCTGATAAAAATGTGCTATTAAGAATAGTCAATAAACTAAAAACAAAGGCATGTTTCCTTGGTGTGGAAATCCCATTTAAAAATGTTATTTAAAATATCCTGAGAAAAATTAATTAGTCTTACATTAAAATATCTTTACTAAATTAGGAAGTGTTGTCATCTTTATTATGGTCTATACAATCAAGCATAAGTATAACTTTCCAGTTATTTTTTCCTTTTATTTCATCATTAGTAGTTTATGCCTGGAATTCAAATATTTTATGTATTATGCTATAAATGGAATGTTATTTTCATTGTACTTCCCATATGCATTATTATGTGAAAGTGCAACTGATTATTATTTATTCTCGTAGTCTGGGGTTTTTCTATCCATGTTCTTAGTGGTGTATTTTGATGAACTGAAGTTTTTAAGTTTTGAAATCCAATTTATCATTTTTTTTAATGGTTAGTGTTTTCTGTGTGCTCTGTAAGAAATTTTTGCCTAATCCAAGATTACAAAAAATTCATCTATGTTTTCTTCTCAAAGCTAGTAGTTTTATTTTTACATTTAGGTCTATGATTCATAGACCCGTGTTTGTTGGGAAGTATGGGTAGAGGTTCATTGTCTTCCCATTATAGTTATCCAGTTGTCCCAGCAGCATTAGTGAAAAGACTGTCCTTTCACCATAGGGATTAATTTGGCACCTCTGTCAAAGAATCAATTGACAATTTATGTGTGGCTCTATTTTTGTGCGTTGATCTGTTTTTCTATCATACCACACTGCATTGATTACTGAAGCTTTCTATTAATTATTGAAATTAGGTTAGGTAAGGTATCCAACATTTTTCCTCTTTTCCAAATTGTTTTGGCTATTCTAGGTTCTTTGCATTTAGATACTAATTTTAGAATCATTTGTCAATTTATCAAAAAAAAAAAATCTGGGATTTTTGATTGGGATCATGATTGGGTTATGGTGAATCTACAGATCAATTTGGGGAAAATAGATATCTTAGCAGTATGGAATCTTCCAATCTGTGAACATGGTTTATCTCTCCATTTATTTATATCTTCTTTAATTTCTCTCAGGCATGTGTTATAGATTTACATGGATTTACTTCTAAGTACATTAATTTATTATATCATTGTAAATATTTTAAATCCCCTTTCCATTTTTTTTTTACTGGTACATAAAAATACAATTGGTTTTGGTATACCTACCTTATACTGTGTAATCTTTTTAGGTTCATTTATTAGTTCATGTTGAGTTTTTTAGTTTCTCTAATAGTTTTTATCTATGCAATTATGTAAAGGTCACATAAAGACAATCCTATTTCTCCCTACATAAACTTTATCTTGTACTTATCTTATTGCACTGGCTTAAAATGTCCAGTAAAATGTGGGAAAATGTACTGAAAGCAGACATCATTGCCTTGTTCCCAACTTTGTAAGGAACGTGGTCAATATCTCAGGAAGTATGATGATTACCTGGAAGTTTTTCATAGCCATCTTCTGTCAGATTGTGGAAGCTCTTTTCTACATTTAGTTTTCTGGGATGTTTTAACATGAATGGGTATTAAATTTTGTCAAATAATTTCTGTCCATTGACTGAGATTATCATGTCTATTTTTTTATCTTAATTTGTGAATGTGACAATTTATATTGAACGATTTTTTAATATTATACCAACCTTGCATTCCTAGGATGACTCACATTTAGTCATGGCATATTATTTTCATATATTGCTGTCTTTGTTTTGTTAATATTTTGTCAATGATATATGTTCCTATGTTTATGAGGCATATTGGTCTACAATTCCCTTTTTTGTAATGCCTTTCTCAGGTCTTTATATCAGGGTTATGCTGCCCTCAGGAAACAAGCTAGTAAATATATATTCCTCCCCTTCTATTTTCTGAAATATATGATGTATGGTTGATATAATTCTTTCATTTCTTACTTAAATGTTCAGTAGAATTCACCAGTGAAGTCTTCTGGGCATGGAGTTTTTCTGGGAAGGATTTTTATTTCAGATTCACTTTCTTTAACAAATAGAAGGCCATTCAGATGTTCTTTTTCTTCTTGGGTCAATTTTGGTATGTTTGGTTTTATAAGGAATTTGCCCATTTTGCTAATTGGCTAATTGATTATTTTCTTACCATTTTAATGTCTAGTGATGTCCCCTGTGCAGTTCTTGATATTGGTAATTTGTATTATGTACCTTTTATTTCTTGATCAAGGGATTATCAATTTTATTAAATTTTTCCAAGAACCAACTTTTGGCTTTATTCATTTCTTTTATTTCTCTATTTGCTACTTGATTGCCACACTCTTTATTCATTCTTTGAGTTTAACTTTCTCTTCATTTTCTAGCTTTATAAGGTGGTAGGATAAGTCACTGATTTTAACATTTATTCTTTTCTAAGAAAGCTTTTAATGCTATAAATTTCCTTCTAACTACTCTTTTAACTGTACCCAGAAATTTTTATATGAGGGGTGTTCATTATCATTCATTTCAAAATAAGCTCATATTTTTCTTGTGATTTCTTCTTTGACCATGAATCAAACAATACCTTTATTTTCTCTTCGTTATTTAAGAATAGTTTAAGCGGTCCCCAACCTTTTTGGCACCAGGGACCAGTTTCATGGGAGACAAATTTTCCATGGGCCAGGGAGGGTGGGGCATGGTTTTGGGATGATTCAAGCAAATTACATTTATTGTGCACTTTATTTCTATTATTATTACATTGTGATATATAATGAAATAATTATACAACTCACCATAATGCAGAATCAATGGGAGCCCTGAGCTTGTTTTCACTTGCCACTCACCGATAGGGTTTTGATACGAGTCTGCAAGCAATTGATTTATTGTGGTCTCTGTGCAGTCAAACCTCTCTGCTAATGATAACCTGTATTTGCAGCTGCTCCCCAGCGCTAGAATCACCGCCTCAGCTCCACCTCAGATCATCAGGCATTAGATTCTCATACGGAGCATGCAACCTAGATCCCTTGCATGTGCAGTTCACAGTAGGGTTCGCGCTCCTATGAGAATCTAATGCCGCTGTTGATCTGATAGAAGGTGGAGCTTGGGCGGTAATGGGAGCAATGGGGAGTGTCTGTAAATACAGATGAAGCTTCACTCACTCACCCACTGCTGACCTCCTGCTGTGTGGCCCAGTTCCTAACAGGCCACGGACCTGTACTGGTCTGTGGCCCGGGCGTTGGGGACCCCTGGCTTAACTGGATATAGAATTCTAGGTTGAGAAGATGTTTTTCTTTCAGCCCTTTAAAAATGTCATTGCATTGTCTTCTTGATGCAGTGCTTTGATTAGAATTCATCCTTCACTGTTATATATTTTTAATTAATTTTTATTGGAGTATAGTTGCTTTACAATGTTGTGTTAGTTTCTACTGTACAGCAAAGTGAATCAGCTATATGTATACATGTATCCCCTCTTTTTTGGATTTCCTTCCTATTCAGGTCACCACAGAGCACTGAGTAGAGTTCCCTGAGCTATACAATAGGTTCTCATTAGTTTTCTATTTTATACGTAGTATCAGTGGTGTATATATGTCAATCCCAATCTCCCAATTCATCCCACCCCCTTCCCTGCTTGGTGTCCATATGTTTGTTCTCTATGTCTGTGTCTCTATTTCTGTTTTGCAAATAAGATCATCGACACCATTTTTCTAGATTCCACATATGTCTGTTAATATACGGTATTTGTTTTTCTCTTTCTGACTTAATTTTACTTTGTATGACAATCTCTAGGTCCATCCATGTCTCTACAAATGACCCAATTTCATTCCTTTTTATAGCTGAGTAATATTCCATTGTATACATGTACCACAATTTCTTTTTCCATTCCTCTGTTGATAGACACTTAGGTTGCTTCCATGTGCTGGCTATTGTAAATAGTGCTGCAATGAACATTGGGGTACATGCGTCTTTTTGAATTATGGGTTTCTCTGGGTAAATGCCCAGCAGTGGGATTGCTGGGTCATATGGTAGTTCTATTTTTAGTTTTTTAAGGAACCTCTATACTGTTCTCCATAGTGGCTGTATCAATTTACATTCCCACCAACAGTGCAAGAGGGTTCCCTTTTCTCCACACCCTCTCCAGCATTTTTGTACATTTTTTTGATGATGGCCATTCTGACCGGTGTGAGGTGATACCTCACCGTAGTTTTGATTTGCATTTCTCTAATAATTAGTGATGTTGAGCATCTTTTCATGTGTTTGTTGGCCATCTGTGTGTATTCTTTGGAGAAATGTCTATTTAGGTCTTCCATCCATTTTTTTAATTGGGTTGTTTTTTTCTGATATTGAGTTTCATGAGCTGTTTGTATGTTTTGGAGATTAATTCTTTGTTAGTTGCTTCATTTGCAGATATTTTCTCCCCTTCACTGCTATATTGATCTTCTTTATGGAATGTGCCTTTTTTTCTTCTAGCTTCATTTAAGCTTTTTTTATTATTGGTTTTCAGCAATTTGACTATGATGAGATTGTATATGGTGTTTTTTCTATTCAATCTTCTTAGGTATCTTTAAGCACTGAGGACCTGTGGCTTGATAGTTTCTGTCATATTTGGAAATATTTTAGCATTTATTTCTTCAAATGTTTTCCTGCCACATTGTCTTTCCCCTCTCCTTCAGCGACTTTAACTACAAATATGTTCTCATGATTTTTAGTTGGTTCATAAAATTGTAATTGTCTCCAAGGTTGCATTTTATTATTAATAAATTGAAATTTATTGACACCTTTGATAAACTCTTCTCTGTAGCCCATATTTTGTTGGAAAAATACTCTTTCTACTTATGGTGAGATTTCTGGTAAGCTCAGGAAAATTCTGCTCTGTAAAGGTACTTAATTATGTTTTTATGTATGGAAATATTTAAATATTTTAGTCCAGATATTTTCATCATACTGTCCATTTTTATTTCATTGAGACTGTCATTCTTAGACAAATATTTTATAACACAAAACTCATCAACTATGTTGTCTCTATTTCTAATTATCTTGAATATTTTGCCAAACAAAATAGAAATATCACAAAATAATAGAGCTTTTCAATTTCATTCTATTCATTACAGAATGTTAAGTTTATCCCCCAAATGGAAGCTCAGCCAAAAATTCTTCTCACAAGTTATGAAATTACAAAGCATAATTATAAAATTTCAATCAGGTACACTGTTTGAACTCCCTTATTTGATTTGGTCATTTCCTTCCTCACTTTTGTAGTGACAGATTCAATGACTTCCTATTTATACACCATGTTTTCGAGAATTCCAATTTGCTAAAGGCTTCAAAACTTTAAGTTCCACTCACTGAACACTTTGATTAAAGATTCACAAGTGATTTTGAGCAAATTGCAACAAAAAATAATAGAAGACTAGTTCACAAACTAGTTGAATAACTTTGTAGGGCACTAGATTGCTTTACAAAGTAGTTCCTCAAAGAATCAAACATTTGTAAAATCTGTGTAATATTGGGCAGTTAAGAGGGACAAGTGTGTACTGTAATGCTTGAATATTTTTAATTCAACCTCAACTTAATTGGCAAATAATTGTTATTCACTTACTTTAGGTATTTTATTAGCTCGTCACCTCCTTCTTCATGTATCCCTCAGGAGGAATCTTTGGTTACCCATTCATATTTACAAATGAAGCCTATTTTGCTCAGGTCATTGATAAATCCATATGCAATTGTTAATTCTGTGTCCAGCAGCTAAAACTGGTTTCTACTGCTATTCTGGTATACCACCTATTTTAAGTTTGTCCTGGACGGCTTGTTTTAAATGAAGTATTATTATTAAGAGATGAATTGAAATAAGCCTGGATTGGTTTGATATACCTCTGCTTTTTACTTTCAGATTCTTCCATGGTCTAGTCTAGTGATGTGGATGACACAAGTGCCCTGAATAGAATTTTCACTTTAACATGTAGTTAACTGCGAAAGTCACCCACTGATAAACCGCCTCCCTTCCAGATCCTTTACAAATACTATGTAACTAACATTTCCCTTTCGTTGGCAGTGAGCAGGGTGCTCAATGAATAAAACGAAGTGTGCTCAGACGCAAGTGCTTAGGGACAGCTATCTCCTCATTGGATTCTTTATTGGTGAAGCCATACTGGCCACTTTAATAAATAAGCCCCAACATTTTAGTGGTTACATTTCCCTGTCTCCTTTCAGGAAAATACCCTTAGGTTTATACTTCTTATCCTGACCCTTACATTGATCCCTTTCCTTCTTGAAAAACCTGTAAACCAGCCCTGTTTGCTAGGACTGAGTGCTCTCCCTTGATTACAATCCATATCCGTGGGTGAGATCCTCTATTCCACCAACCGATTTTCGATCCTCAGTTGGTTGACTTGAACCATGCAGAACTGAGGATGTGGAGGGTCCAATTGTACTAGCTATTTCATATAAAGGACTTGAACATCCATGGATTTTGGTATCTGCAGGGGGTACTGGAACCAATCTCCCTCGGATACCAAAGGACTATTGTAATTTCCCTTGATTTGGGGCTCAGATATTTGTTTTCTAACATAGTCCTCTCATCTTGATGTGGAAGGTCTAGCATAGGCAGAAATATGAAGTCAATGAGTTACTGAATTATCAGACCATTCATTGTTTAGCTAAAGCTTGCCCACCTTCACCTCTTTCACTCAGATAAACTCATCTAGGTTGCCCTCTCCCAATCACCCCGTCATGTACTTCATGAGGGGGGTCAATCGCTTTTGTCTTCCTTGGTTCCTTTTTGTGTTTCTCCTCTTCTGTGTGCTTCTTTTTTTGAGGAGATTTAACTCTAAAAGTTCTTGATCCTCTAGGGCTCAGGAAATACATTGGCAGTGGGCAGAGTGCTCGCTGAATAAAGTGAAGTGTTCTCAGACACAAGTGCTTAGGGACAGCTATCTCCTTACTGGATTATTTAGTGGTGAAGCCATATTGGCCACTTTAATAAGTAAGCCCCAACATTTTAGTGGCTTACCACAATGAAAGTGTATTTCTCACTCATGTAACAGTCACTGTAGATGTTCCTGGTCAGTGAGTACCTATCCTGACCATGGTGATTCAGGGACCCAGGTTCCTGCCAACTTATGGTGTCACAATCCAAATGGCCTCTTTTGTTGCCTGTGTCTAGATGGCAGATGGGACAGAGAACTTCTTAAAGGTCTTGGCCTATAGGTGAAACACATCACTTCCATGCATATTTTGACCATATTCTACTGGTCACATGGCCACACGTATAAATGAAAGGAATTAGAAAATGTATTCCTTGATTCGGCAGCCATGTTGCCGTTAAATTCCATATTATGGAAAGGTAGCACAATTTTTGATTGAAGAAAGCACTCAATGTCATTGTTTCTTAACCTGTTTACATTTCACTAAAATAAATTTCCAGATGGCTCAATATTTAAATATAAAAAAAGGGACTTTCCTGATGGCTCAGTGGTTAAGAGTCTGCCTGCCAATGCAGGGGACACAGAATCTAATGCCACTGACCTGACAGGAGGTGGAGCTCAGTTGGTGACGCAAGCGATGGGGAGCAGCTGTAAATACAGATGGAGCTTCGCTCACTTGCCAGCCGCTCACCTCGTGCTGTGCGGTACTGGTCCATGGCCCTGGGTTGAGGACCCCAGGTGTATCACATTGATTGATTTACGTATATTGAAGAATCCTTGCATCCCTGGGAGAAGTCCTACTTGATCACCGTGTATGATCATTTTAAGGTGTTGCTGGATTCTCTTTGCTAGTATTTTGTTGAGGATTTTTCTGTCTATGTTCATCAGTGATATTGGATTGTAATTTTCTTTTTTGTGATATCTTTGTCTGGTTTCGGTTGCAGGGTGATGGTGGCCTTGCAGAATGAGTTTGGGAGTATTCCTTCCTGTGCCATTTTTTGGAAGAGTTTCAGAAAGATAGGTGTTAGCTCTCCTCCAAATGTTTGCTAGAATTTGACTGTGAAGCCATCTGGTCCTAGACTTTTGTTTGTTGGAAGATTTTTAATTAGTTTCGATTTCATTGCTTGTGATTCATATGTTTATATTTTCTATTTCTTCCTGGTTCAGTCTTGGAAGGTTGTACCTTTCTAAGAGTTTGTCCACTTTTTTCCAGGTTGTCCATTTTATTGCCATATAGTTGCTTGTAGTAGTCTCTTATGATGCTTTGTAGTTCTTCAGTGTGTGTTGTAAATTCTCCTTTTTCATTTCTAATTTTATTGATTTGAATCCTCTCCCTTTTTTTCTTGATGAGTCTGGCTAAAGGTTTATCAATTTTGTTTATCTTCTCAAAGAACCAACATTTAGTTTTATTGATTTTTGCTACTGTTTTCTTCATTTCTATTTCATTTATTTCTGCTCTGATCTTTATGATTTCTTTCCTTCTACTAACTTTGGGGACTTTTTGTCCTTCTTTGTCTAGTTGCTTTAGGTGTACAGTTAGATTCTTTTTGAGATTTTTCTTGTTTCTTGAGGTGAGATTGAATTGCTATAAACTTCCCTCTTAGAAATGCTTTTGCTGCATCCCATAGGTTTTGGGTCACCGTGGTTTCATTGTCATTTGTTTCTATGTATTTTTAAAATTTCCTCTTTGATTTCTGCAGTGATCTCTTGGTTATTAGCAGCGTAATGTTTAGCCTACATGTGTTTGTGTTTTTTACAGTGTTTTTTTTTTTCTTCCTGTAGTTGATTTCTAATCTCACAGCGTTGTGGTTAGGGTTA
Source organism: Balaenoptera ricei (assembly GCF_028023285.1). Lineage (NCBI taxonomy): Eukaryota > Metazoa > Chordata > Mammalia > Artiodactyla > Balaenopteridae > Balaenoptera > Balaenoptera ricei. The sequence continues at coordinate 254,814 of NC_082640.1, read as the reverse complement.
GGGATTAGGGTTAGGGATTAGGGTTAGGGTTAGGGTTAGGGTTAGGGTTAGGGATAGGATAGGAACCCTTTATCAGATATATATATTTTTTCCATTTTTAAAAATTTATTTTTTAATGCCTGACATTGGAAGTTCTACGTCTTGAGTTTTGGGTGGTCGTTTTATTTTGTTTTTTTTATTGGACTACAGTTTATCATCATCATTTAACATATTTCAAACACACAACACACAATGTTGCACTGTATACATGTACTGGAACTCGGTGTATAGTGGATAGCTATTGACACACACACACTTCTTTCTCCCCTGTTATTGTGGTAAGTCACGCTGAAATCCATGTCCTCATGACCGCAAGTGCATTTCCCACAGTGTCCCCCACACACCAATTTGTTGTCTTTGGACTTTGTCACGGTCTATGCAGAGATAGATTTTTATTTCCACTTGTATGGGTCTGAGCGTGTCAGCCTTTCCTTTCCAGCTTCTGGGCTTTCCCTGTACATTCGAAAGACTTCCTCCGTTCGAAAGTATGGAATGAAAACCGATTCATGCATTGTTGTTCTCTGAGCACTTGCTGGGTTTCGGTTTGCCAGTCCACGGCTTCCCTCCTTCGCAGGAGCCAGGATCTCGCTCTTGCACTCTGGGCAGCGCTTGCTGGCCACCAGGCCCCGCCGGCGTCTCCTTGGAATTTTAACCACCTGGAAATCGCGTGGGTAGTGTGTTTCCATGGCGGCAGACGCCAGCCAATATCTTCCCCGCCTCCTCTCCCCGCCCCCGCTCCCCTTGTCTGCTGCCGGGGTCGGTCGTGCCGTGCTGTGCCATGCAAAACTGGGAGCTAAGTCCCACGAGGATGCCTCGGGGCCGGGGCGGACGCCCTCCACCCGCCCCGGGACAAGCTCTGGCTTTGGGGCGGCCAGCGCTGCGTCCTCGCTCCCGGGCGCTCGGAATCTTCCCGCTGACGTTCGCGCCGGTTGTCGGCCGCCATCTGGCGGCCTCTTTTATATCGTCTCTTCCCTCTGGAGCTCCGGTGAGCTCTGCGATGGATGGGACGCGGCCGCCGAGCGGGAAGCGGAGTTCCGGGAGTCCGGCGAAGCTGGCGGCAACTCTCCTGGTCAGGCAGGGGCGTGGGCGTGTCATTCTCTCGCCGGAGGCTGGGCGCGCAGGCTCACAGGGGAGCGGTCCGCGCCGCGCTTCCGCCCGGACGTGGAGCCGCCTGGCCCGGCGTACCGGTATCCGCCAGCGCCCCTCTAGCTTCATGGACCCACCCTACGATGGCCCGGCGCTGCGGGGAGGAAAGCGAGAGTGTTCTGCACCCAGACGCCTGTGGCGCGGTGGTTCTTTGTCAACCTTACTAATTTCCCCACTCCCTCTACACTTCCTGCTCCCGAGGTGAAGACTGACCAGTATGTGCTGAGGCCCGTGGAGCGTGGAATGGACTCAGTGGCAGGCACGCGTGAGTCCTGGGGGTTGGATTCTTTCTGACTCTTTTTTCGGAGTCGCACTCAGGAGGTGTGGACTGCCCCGGGCCATGAGAGATAACCTGGATAGGGTGGCACGGGTCTGGGTGTTGTCCCTTTTGGGGCCCAGTCATCAGAGGTGCGTCTGCAGAATTTTCCCCAAGTCCCCATCTGGAGACATTGACGGACCGGTACCTGCCAGCTTGGGCGAACTGGAGAGGGCATACCCTGCCCACTCTCTCCCTCATTCCTGCCGCTCCTGCCCCCCACCCCCGTTTGCTGCCACGCTACCCTGAGATGGCCGTGAGAGCTCTGGGGCTGGCAGTGATGGGGTAGTGCTGGGGACCAGTGGCTGGACTGAGGTGCCGTGGGCCCCCCTGCAATTTGTGAATAGCCAGCCACCATTGCTGGGTGTGGTAAGTTTTTCACCTAATTGTGGGCATTTTTTTTTGCTGCTAGAGAGGTGTGGTTTTCTTCAGTGCGTGTTGCCAGGGACATTGGGCTTCTGGACGTGCGTAGTGCTCTGGGTTTGACCACAACTTTGCACCTGGCTCTCCCCTTGCTTCTTGAGCTGCCTGCCTGGGCGTGTGCATTGGCTCTTAGGTGTGTGTCCAGCTGACCCAATCCTACATCATACTCCATCTCTGGCCCCTGGCAACCCCAGGGCAGTGAGGCCATGCAGTGTGGGTCCTCTACTCTGCTGTGGCTGTGATAACCTCATCTCACAGGTGTCATGTCATGTGTGAGATGTAATATTCCCAGAAGTGTTGGGCACTGTCACCTGAGAAGAGGTGTCCGGTGAGGCTGAAGCAGGCCCTGCTGGTGATGGTCTCCCTGGGCCTCCCCTTTGGGGATTCCATACACACGGATTGGTGGTTATGTCATGCTCTCCAGGGCTGGGGCTAAGCTGAACAAGATGAGGGCTGCAAGTTCAAAGCAAATGGGGCCACTCTTGTCCTGCCCTTGGGGCCCTTGCCTCTCCCCCCCTGCCTATTGGTGGTGTGTGGAACGCAGGAGTGCCCACTCTATCCCGACCTTAGTCTCTTGTCCTTTGCTTCAGGACATCAGTGTGGCTGTGGTCCCCTGATGCAACAGACACTTTTTTCACCTTCCTGGCGTGTCTTGCAAGTGGCCCTCCCTGCCCTGGGGAAAGCCATCCCGCCGCTCTGCTGCATGCCTCCTTGGTGTGTGAGCATGTGTCACCTACTCTCTGTGGTGCCTCTGGAGTTGTACAGGTTGTCCCTCAGGTGCTGAAAACCAAGCAGTGCTGTTTCCTATTCCCAGCAAGCCCCTTATGTCACCACTGTGGTGGTGTGTCCTGTGAGTAGCTTTCCTGGGCGCCTTGATGGTAAGGTGGCACACCTGTCCCACTTCTGGGGCAAGTACCTCATCGTGGTCATCCTTACTGTGCTAGAGGGACTGAGGTTGCCCGGTGAATGCCATGAATACCTTTTTTGCCAGGACTTGGGTGCAATAGTCGCAGGCTGGGCAGCACAGTGAGGGGCTCAGACTTCAGGCGAGCCCTCTCATGTGGCAAACAGGTGAGCCTGAGGCAACGCAGACTTTTTCCCGTCCTCACCATAAACGCTCAGGTGGGGCGTTTGCTTACCCATGCCACAAACGCCCCAGGTGCAGCCCAGTCCTGCCATCTCTTGAAGTGGTTCTGCTGGCCTGACAGGAGATGACAATGAGTGACAATGTGTCCTTGCTGAGAAAGTCTCTAGTGATGTGAGAGGGAGCCTTGGAGTGCTGGACCCCCCAGCTGCTGCCCTTCCAAAGTATACAGTAGCCACTGGTGCAACTGCCACAGCCTGTGGGCAGAGCCCGTCACCTTCCTGTGAGGTGTATGTTGGCCCTGTGGTGGGGCTGAGAACTCCACTTTGTCTACGACAGCCTGTGCCACCCCAGTCTGAGTCAGGGGAGGGTTCTGAGAGGTTGGCATCCAGTGTAGGGCTGTGTGTGTGCATGTGTATGTGCTTCCCCCATGCTGTGCCAGGGCGGGGGGAATGCTGCATCCTGACTCCCGTGTCCCATTGCTGTGAGCAGCTGTCCTGCCTGTTCCTGTCCAGAGTCACAGCCTGTGGTTGTGCATGGATTAGGCTGCTTTCCTCAGGAACATGTCCTCTGGACATGAGCCCAGGTCAGAGCAGATGAAAACAGGAAGATATGCGTGGATGGATGACAAGGTGAGCAGTCCCTCCAGTGTAGGGATCATCATGCACAGGCCTAACGGCAAGGTTGTGTCATGGGAAGTTTGAGTGACTGAGGCTGGCTGACATGCCAGGTGTTGTGGGAGAGACCGCACTGGTGTCTGTAGTGATGAGACCCCATGCTTGTACTCCTAGTGGCCCGCTGACATCTCAGCATTGCCTTTTCTGGACAGTCCCTGTGCCCCTGTCTTGTGGCCCTCACCCTCAGTGCATGCTGTCCCTCCCCATTGTTGCTGGCCCTCTGCTTCCCTGATTGCTCACACTACCCCCAACTAGGACTGAAATGGCCTCGACCTGTGTGTGTCATCACCAGCTGCCATGGCTGAAGGTGCATCAGATGAAGTGCTTTCAGTCCAATAGTGGTTTCGGTCCAATAGGGGTTGACCCCAATAGGGGTCCAATAGGTAAGAGCATGTGGGACTAGGTGTTTGTGGGTGTGGGAGAGTTCCCCTGGCTAGGCTGAGGCTCTGTGGTGTTCGTGGTTAGGGTTTAGGGGTTAGGGTTTAGAGTTTAGGGGTTAGGGTTAGGTTTAGGGTTAGGGTTAGGTTTAGGGTTTAGGTTTAGGGTTTAGGGTTAGGGTTAGGGTTAGGGTTAGGGTTAGGGGTTAGGGGTTAGGGTCAGGGTCAGGGTCAGGGTTTAGGATTTAGGGTTAGGGTTAGGGTTTAGGTTTATGGTTTAGGGTTAGGGTTAGTGTTACGGTTAGGGTTTAGGGTTAGGGTTAGGGTTAGGGTTAGGGTCATGGTTTTAGGGTTAGGGTTAGGGTTAGGGTTAGTTTTATGGTTAGGTCTAGGTTTAGGGTACGGGTTAGGATTCGGGTATGGGTTAGGTTCACGGTATGGGTTAGGGTGAGGGTACGCTTTAGGGTTAGGGTATTTATTAAACCTATCCCACTCTCTAGATACCACTTAGCACATAAAGGAATATTATTTGGGGTCCAGCCATGGAGAAGATTTTAGACACTAGGATAAGATAAAGAACACACACATTATAAAGAAATCACTTCAGTATATTCTTTTTAACCTGTTCCTTAAAACACTAGTGCTTAGGAAATCTATTGGAGGCAGAAGCAGTAAGTGGTAGTTGAGGGTTAGGGTTAGGGTTAGGGTACGGCTTAGGGTACAGGTTAGGGTACGGGTTAGGGTATGTCGTAGGGTATGGGTTAGGGTTAGGGTTAGGGTTAGTTTTAGGGTTAGGGCTAGGTTTGGGGTACGGTTAGGATTAGGTTATGGGTTAGGATTAGGGTACGCATTAGGGTTAGGGTATTTATTAAACCTATCCCACTCTCTAGATACCACTTAGCACGTACAGGAATATTATTTGGGGTCCAGCCATGGAGAAGATTTTAGACACTAGGATAAGATAAAGAACACACACATTGTAAGTAAATCACAGTAGGATTTTCTTTGTAACCTGTTCCTTAAAACACTAGTGCTTAGGAAATCTATTGGAGGCAGAAACAGTAAATGGTAGTTTAGGTTTAGGGTTATGATTAGGGTATGGTTTAGGGTACGGCTTAGGGTACGGTTTAGGGTACAGGGTAGGGTACGGGTTTAGGGTTAGGGTTAGGGTACGGGTTTAGGGTTAGGGTACGGGTTAGGGTACGGGTTAGGGTACGGGTTAGGGTTAGGGTACGGGTTAGGGTACGGGTTAGGGTTAGGGTACGGGTTAGGGTATGGGTTAGGGTACGGGTTAGGGTTAGGGTACGGGTTAGGGTACGGGTTAGGGTACGGGTTAGGGTACGGGTTAGGGTACGGGTTAGGGGAGGGTATCGGGTACGGCGTAGGGTATGGGTTAGGGTTAGGGTTAGGGTTAGTGTTAGGGTTAGGGCTCGGTTTAGGGTACGGGTTAGGATTAGGGGACGTGTTAGGGTTAGGGTAGGGGTTAGGGTTAGGGTACGCGTTAGGGTTAGGGTAGTTATTAAACCTATCCCACTCTCTAGATACCCCTTAGCACGTAAAGGAATATTATTTGGGGGTCCAGCCATCGAGAAGAGTTTAGACACTAGGATAAGATAAGGAACACACCCAATATAAAGAAATCACATTAGGATTCTCTTTTTAAGCTGTTCCTTAAAACACTAGTGCTTAGGAAATCTATTGGAGGCAGAAGCAGTCAAGGGTAGCCTAGGGTTAGGGTTAGTCTTAGGGTTAGGCTTAGGGTACGGCTTAGGGTAAGGGTTCTTTGAGGGGTGCGGGTACGGCGTAGGGTATGGGTTAGGGTGAGGGTTAGGGTTAGTGTTAGGGTTAGGGCTCGGTTTAAGTTACGGGTTAGGATTAGGGTACGTGTTAGTGTTAGGTTAGGGGTTACGGTTAGGGTACGCGTTAGGGTTAGGGTAGTTATTAAACCTATCCCACTCTCTAGATACCCCTTAGCACGTAAAGGAATATTATATGGGGGTCCAGCCATGGAGAAGAGTTTAGACACTAGGATAAGATAAGGAACACACCCATTATAAAGAAATCACATTAGGATTCTCTTTTTAAGCTGTTCCTTAAAACACTAGTGCTTAGGAAATCTTTTGGAGGCAGAAGCAGTCAAGGGTAGCCTAGGGTTAGGGTTAGGCTTAGGGTTAGGGTTAGGGTAAGGCTTAGGGTACGGTTTCGGGGAGGGGTTCGTGTACGGCGTAGGGTATGGGTTAGGGTTAGGGTTAGGGTTAGTGTTAGGTTTAGGGCTCGGTTTAGGGTACGGGTTAGGATTAGGGTACGTGTTAGGGTTAGGGTAGGGGTTAGGGTTAGGGTACGCGTTAGGGTTAGGGTAGTTAGTAAACCTATCCCACTCTCTAGATACCCCTTAGCACGTAAAGGAATATTATTTGGGAATCCAGCCATGGAGAAGAGTTTAGACACTAGGATAAGATAAGGAACACACCCATTATAAAGAAATCACATTAGGATTCTCTTTTTAAGCTGTTCCTTAAAACACTACTGCTTAGGAAATCTATTGGAGGCAGAAGCAGTCAAGGGTAGCCTAGGGGCAGGGTTAGGCTTAGGGTTAGGGTTAGGGTACGGCTTAGGGTACGGGTTCGGGGAGGGGTTCGGGTACGGCGTAGGGTATGGGTTAGGGTTAGGGTTAGGGTTAGTGTTAGGGTTAGGGCTCGGTTTAGGGTACGGGTTAGGATTAGGGTACGTGTTAGGGTTAGGGTAGGGGTTAGGGTTAGGGTACGCGTTAGGGTTAGGGTAGTTAGTAAACCTATCCCACTCTCTAGATACCCCTTAGCACGTAAGGGAATATTATTTGGGGGTCCAGCCATGGAGAAGAGTTTAGACACTAGGATAAGATAAGGAACACACCCATTATAAAGAAATCACATTAGGATTCTCTTTTTAAGCTGTTCCTTAAAGCACTAGTGCTTAGGAAATCTATTGGAGGCAGAAGCAGTCAAGGGTAGCCTAGGGTTAGGGTTAGGCTTAGGGTTAGCGTTAGGGTACGGCTTAGGGTACGGTTTCGGGGAGGGGTTCGTGTACGGCGTAGGGTATGGGTTAGGGTTAGGGTTAGGGTTAGTGTAAGGGTTAGGGCTCGGTTTAGGGTACGGGTTCGGATTAGGGTACGTGTTAGGGTTAGGGTAGGGGTTACGGTTAGGGTACGCGTTAGGGTTAGGGTAGTTATGAAACCTATCGCACTGTCTAGATACCCCTTAGCACGTAAAGGAATATTATTTGGGGGTCCAGCCATGGAGATGAGTCTAGACACTAGGATAAGATAAGGAACACACCCATTATAAAGAAATCACATTAGGATTCTCTTTTTAAGCTGTTCCTTAAAACACTAGTGCTTAGGAAATCTATTGGAGGCAGAAGCAGTCAAGGGTAGCCTAGGGTTAGGGTTAGGCTTAGGGTTAGGGTTAGGGTACGGCTTAGGGTACGGGTTCGGGGAGGGGTTCGGGTACAGCGTAGGGTATGTGTTAGGGTTAGGGTTAGGGTTAGTGTTAAGGTTAGGGCTCGGTTTAGGGTACGGGTTAGGATTAGGGTACGTGTTAGGGTTAGGGTAGGGGTTACGGTTAGGGTACGCGTTAGGGTTAGGGTAGTTATTAAACCTATCCCACTCTCTAGATACCCCTTAGCACGTAAAGGAATATTATTTGGGGATCCAGCCATGGAGAAGAGTTTAGACACTAGGATAAGATAAGGAACACACCCATTATAAAGAAATCACATTAGGATTCTATTTTTAAGCCGTTCCTTAAAACATTAGTGCTTAGAAAATCTATTGGAGGCAGAAGCAGTCAAGGGTAGCCTAGGGTTAGGGTTAGGCTTAGGGTTAGGCTTAGGGTACGGCTTAGGGTACGGGTTCGGGGAGGGGTTCGGGTACGGCGTAGGGTATGGGTTAGGGTTAGGGTTAGTGTTAGGATTAGGGCTCGGTTTAGGGTACGGGTTAGGATTAGGATACGTGTTAGGGTTTGGGTACGCGTTAGGGTTAGGGTACGCGTTAGGGTTAGGGTAGTTATTAAACCTATCCCACTCTCTACATACCCCTTAGAACGTAAAGGAATATTATTTGGGGGTCCAGCCATGGAGAAGAGTTTAGACACTAGGATAAGATAAGGAACACACCCATTATAAAGATATCACATTAGGATTCTCTTTTTAAGCTGTTCCTTAAAACACTAGTGCTTAGGAAATCTATTGGAGGCAGAAGCAGTCAAGGGTAGCCTAGGGTTAGGGTTAGGCTTAGGGTTAGGGTTAGGGTACGGCTTAGGGTACGGGTTCGGGGAGGGGTTCGGGTACGGCGTAGGGTATGGGTTAGGGTTAGGGTTAGGGTTAGTGTTAGGGTTAGGGCTCGGTTTAGGGTACGGGTTAGGATTAGGGTACGTGTTAGGGTTAGGGTAGGGGTTAGGGTTAGGGTACGCGTTAGGGTTAGGGTAGTTATTAAACCTATCCCACTCTCTAGATACCCCTTAGCACGTAAAGGAATATTATTTGGGGGTCCAGCCATGGAGAAGAGTTTAGACACTAGCATAAGATAAGGAACACACCCATTATAAAGAAATCACATTAGGATTCTCTTTTTAAGCTGTTCCTTAAAACACTAGTGCTTAGGAAATCTATTGCAGGCAGAAGCAGTCAAGGGTAGCCTAGGGGTAGGGTTAGGCTTAGGGTTAGGGTTAGGGTACAGCTTTGGGTACGGGTTCGGGGAGGGGTTCGGGTACGGCGTAGGGTATGGGTTAGGGTTAGGGTTAGGGTTAGTGTTAGGGTTAGGGCTCGGTTTAGGGTACGGGTTCGGATTAGGTACGTGTTAGGGTTAGGGTAGGGGTTAGGGTTAGGGTACGCTTTAGGGTTAGGGTAGTTATTAAACCTATCCCACTCTCTAGATACCCCTTAGCACGTAAAGGAATATTATTTGGGCGTCCAGCCATGGAGAAGAGTTTAGACACTAGCATAAGATAAGGAACACACCCATTATAAAGAAATCACATTAGGATTCTCTTTTTAAGCTGTTCCTTAAAACACTAGTGCTTAGGAAATCTATTGGAGGCAGAAGCAGTCAAGGGTAGCCTAGGGTTAGGGTTAGGCTTAGGGTTAGGGTTACGGTACGGCTTAGGGTACGGGTTCGGGGAGGGGTTCGGGTACGGTGTAGGGTATGGGATAGGGTTAGGGTTAGGGTTAGTGTTAGGGTTAGGGCTCGGTTTAGGGTACGGGTTAGGATTAGGGTACGTGTTAGGTTTAGGGTAGGGGTTAGGGTTAGGGTACGCGTTAGGGTTAGGGTAGTTATTAAACCTATCCCACTCTCTAGATACCCCGTAGCACGTAAAGGAATATTATTTGGGGGTCCAGCCATGGAGAAGAGTGTAGACACTAGGATAAGATAAGGAACACACCCATTATAAAGAAATCACATTAGGATTCTCTTTTTAAGCCGTTCCTTAAAACATTAGTGCTTAGAAAATCTATTGGAGGCAGAAGCAGTCAAGGGTAGCGTAGGGTTAGGGTTAGGCTTAGGGTTAGGGTTAGGGTACGGCTTAGGGTACGGGTTCGGGGAGGGGTTCGGGTACGGCGTAGGGTATGGGTTAGGGTTAGGGTTAGTGTTAGGGTTAGGGCTCGGTTTAGGGTACGGGTTAGGATTAGTGTACGTGTTAGGGTTAGGGTAGGGGTTAGGGTTAGGGTACGCGTTAGGGTTAGGGTAGTTAGTAAACCTATTCCACTCTCTAGATACCCCTTAGCACGTAAAGGAATATTATTTGGGGGTCCAGCCATGGAGAAGAGTTTAGACACTAGGATAAGATAAGGAACACACCCATTATAAAGAAATCACATTAGGATTCTCTGTTTAAGCCGTTCCTTAAAACATTAGTGCTTAGAAAATCTATTGGAGGCAGAAGCAGTCAAGGGTAGCCTAGGGTTAGGGTTAGGCTTAGGGTTAGGGTTAAGGTACGGCGTAGCGTATGGGTTAGGGTTAGGGTTAGGGTTAGTGTTAGGGTTAGGGCTCGGTTTTGGGTACGGGTTAGAATTAGGGTACGTGTTAGGGTTAGGGTAGGGGTTAGGGTTAGGGTACGCGTTAGGGCTAGGGTAGTTAGTAAACCTTTCCCACTCTCTGGATACCCCTTAGCACGTAAAGGAATATTATTTGGGGGTCCAGCCATGGAGAAGAGTTTAGACAGTAGGATAAGATAAGGAACACACCCATTATAAAGAAATTACATTAGGATTCTCTTTTTAAGCTGTTCCTTAAAGCATTAGTGCTTAGGAAATCTATTGGAGGCAGAAGCAGTCAAGGGTAGCCTAGGGGTAGGGTTAGGCTTAGGGTTAGGGTTAGGGTACAGCTTAGGGTACGGGTTCGGGGAGGGGTTCGGGTAGGGCGTAGGGTATGGGTTAGGGTTAGGGTTAGGGTTAGTGTTAGGGTTAGGGCTCGGTTTAGGGTACGGGTTCAGATTAGGTACGTGTTAGGGTTAGGGTAGGGGTTAGGGTTAGGGTACGCTTTAGGGTTAGGGTAGTTATTAAACCTATCCCACTCTCTAGATACCCCTTAGCACGTAAAGGAATATTATTTGGGCGTCCAGCCATGGAGAAGAGTTTAGACACTAGCATAAGATAAGGAACACACCCATTATAAAGAAATCACATTAGGATTCTCTTTTTAAGCTGTTCCTTAAAACACTAGTGCTTAGGAAATCTATTGGAGGCAGAAGCAGTCAAGGGTAGCCTAGGGTTAGGGTTAGGCTTAGGGTTAGGGTTACGGTACGGCTTAGGGTACGGTTTCGGGGAGGGGTTCGTGTACGGCGTAGGGTATGGGTTAGGGTTAGGGTTAGGGTTAGTTTTAGGGTTAGGGCTCGGTTTAGGGTACGGGTTAGGATTAGGGTACGTGTTAGGGTTAGGGTAGGGGTTAGGGTTAGGGTACGCGTTAGGTTTAGGGTAGTTATTAAACCTATCCCACTCTCTAGATACCCCTTAGCACGTAAATGAATATTATTTGGGGGTCCAGCCATGGAGAAGAGTTTAGACACTAGGATAAGATAAGGAACACACCCATTATAAAGAAATCACATTAGGATTCTCTTTTTAAGCTGTTCCTTAAAACACTAGTGCTTAGGAAATCTATTGGAGTCAGAAGCAGTCAAGGGTAGCCTAGGGTTAGGGTTAGGCTTAGGGTTAGGCTTAGGGTACGGCTTAGGGTACGGGTTCGGGGAGGGGTGCGGGTACGGCATAGGGTATGGGTTAGGGTTAGGGTTAGGGTTAGTGTTAGGGTTAGGGCTCGGTTTAGGGTACGGGTTAGGATTAGGGTACGTGTTAGGGTTAGGGTAGGGGTTAGGGTTAGGGTACGCGTTAGGGTTAGGGTAGTTATTAAACCTATCCCACTCTCTAGATACCCCTTAGCACGTAAATGAATATTATTTGGGGGTCCAGCCATGGAGAAGAGTTTAGACACTAGGATAAGATAAGGAACACACCCATTATAAAGAAATCACATTAGGATTCTCTTTTTAAGCTGTTCCTTAAAGCACTAGTGCATAGGAAATCTATTGGAGGCAGAAGCAGGCAAGGGTAGCCTAGGGTTAGGGTTAGGCTTAGGGTTAGGGTTAGGGTACGGCTTAGGGTACGGGTTCGGGGAGGGGTTCGGGTACGGCGTAGGGTTTAGGTTAGGGTTAGGGTTAGGGTTAGGGTTAGGGCTCGGTTTAGGGTACGGGTTCGGATTAGGGTACGTGTTAGGGTTAGGGTAGGGGTTAGGTTTAGGGTACGCGTTAGGGTTAGGGTAGTTATTAAACCTATCCCACTCTCTAGATACCCCTTAGCACGTAAAGGAATATTATTTAGGCGTCCAGCCATGGAGAAGAGTTTAGACACTAGCCTAAGATAAGGAACACACCCATTATAAAGAAATCACATTAGGATTCTCTTTTTAAGCTGTTCCTTAAAACACTAGTGCTTAGGAAATCTATTGGAGGCAGAAGCAGTCAAGGGTAGCCTAGGGTTAGGGTTAGTCTTAGGGTTAGGCTTAGGGTACGGCTTAGGGTACGGGTTCTTTGAGGGGTGCGGGTACGGCGTAGGGTATGGGTTAGGGTGAGGGTTAGGGTTAGTGTTAGGGTTAGGGCTCGGTTTAAGGTACGGGTTAGGATTAGGGTACGTGTTAGTGTTAGGTTAGGGGTTACGGTTAGGGTACGCGTTAGGGTTAGGGTAGTTATTAAACCTATCCCACTCTCTATATACCCCTTAGCACGTAAAGGAATATTATATGGGGGTCCAGCCATGGAGAAGAGTTTAGACACTAGGATAAGATAAGGAACACACCCATTATAAAGAAATCACATTAGGATTCTCTTTTTAAGCTGTTCCTTAAAACACTAGTGCTTAGGAAATCTTTTGGAGGCAGAAGCAGTCAAGGGTAGCCTAGGGTTAGGGTTAGGCTTAGGGTTAGGGTTAGGGTAAGGCTTAGGGTACGGGTTCGGGGAGGGGTTCGGGTACGGCGTAGTGTATGGGTTAGGGTTAGGGTTAGGGTTAGTGTTAGGGTTAGGGCTCGGTTTAGGGTACGGGTTAGGATTAGGGTACGTGTTAGGGTTAGGGTAGGGGTTAGGGTTAGGGTACGCGTTAGGGTTAGGGTAGTTAGTAAACCTATCCCACTCTCTAGATACCCCTTAGCACGTAAAGGAATATTATTTGGGAATCCAGCCATGGAGAAGAGTTTAGACACTAGGATAAGATAAGGAACACACCCATTATAAAGAAATCACATAAGGATTCTCTTTTTAAGCTGTTCCTTAAAACAATACTGCTTAGGAAATCTATTGGAGGCAGAAGCAGTCAAGGGTAGCCTAGGGTTAGGGTTAGGCTTAGGGTTAGGGTTAGGGTACGGCTTAGGGTACGGTTTCGGGGAGGGGTTCGTGTACGGCGTAGGGTATGGGTTAGGGTTAGGGTTAGGGTTAGTGTAAGGGTTAGGGCTCGGTTTAGGGTACGGGTTCGGATTAGGGTACGTGTTAGGGTTAGGGTAGGGGTTACGGTTAGGGTACGCGTTAGGGTTAGGGTAGTTATGAAACCTATCGCAATGTCTAGATACCCCTTAGCACGTAAAGGAATATTATTTGGGGGTCCAGCCATGGAGAAGAGTCTAGACACTAGGATAAGATAAGGAACACACCCATTATAAAGAAATCACATTAGGATTCTCTTTTTAAGCTGTTCCTTAAAACACTAGTGCTTAGGAAATCTATTGGAGGCAGAAGCAGTCAAGGGTAGACTAGGGTTAGGGTTAGGCTTAGGGTTAGGCTTAGGGTACGGCTTAGGGTACGGGTTCGGGGAGGGGTTCGGGTACAGCGTAGGGTATGTGTTAGGGTTAGGGTTAGGGTTAGTGTTAAGGTTAGGGCTCGGTTTAGGGTACGGGTTAGGATTAGGGTACGTGTTAGGGTTAGGGTAGGGGTTAGAGTTAGGGTACGCGTTAGGGTTAGGGTAGTTATTAAACCTATCCCACTCTCTAGATACCCCTTAGCACGTAAAGGAATATTATTTGGGGATCCAGCCATGGAGAAGAGTTTAGACACTAGGATAAGATAAGGAACACACCCATTATAAAGAAATCACATTAGGATTCTATTTTTAAGCCGTTCCTTAAAACATTAGTGCTTAGGAAATCTATTGGAGGCAGAAGCAGTCAAGGGTAGCCTAGGATTAGGGTTAGGCTTAGGGTTAGGGTTAGGGTACGGCTTAGGGTACGGGTTCGGGGTGGGGTTCGGGTACGGCGTAGGGTATAGGTTAGGGTTAGGGTTAGGGTTAGGGTTAGGGTTAGGGCTCGGTTTAGGGTACGGGTTCGGATTAGGGTACGTGTTAGGGTTAGGGTAGGGGTTAGGTTTAGGGTACGCGTTAGGGTTAGGGTAGTTATTAAACCTATCCCACTCTCTAGATACCCCTTAGCACGTAAAGGAATATTATTTGGGCGTCCAGCCATGGAGAAGAGTTTAGACACTAGGATAAGATAAGGAACACACCCATTATAAAGAAATCACATTAGGATTCTCTTTTTAAGCTGTTCCTTAAAACACTAGTGCTTAGGAAATCTATTGGAGGCAGAAGCAGTCAAGGGTAGCCTAGGGTTAGGGTTAGGCTTAGGGTTAGGGTTAGGGTACGGCTTAGGGTACGGGTTCGGGGAGGGGTTCGGGTACGGCGTAGGGTATGGGTTAGGGTTAGGGTTAGGGTTAGGGTTAGTGTTAGGGTTAGGGCTCGGTTTAGGGTACGGGTTAGGATTAGGGTACGTGTTAGGGTTAGGTTAGGGGTTAGGGTTAGGGTACGCGTTAGGGTTAGGGTAGTTATTAAACCTATCCCACTCTCTAGATACCCCTTAGCACGTAAATGAATATTATTTGGGGGTCCAGCCATGGAGAAGAGTGTAGACACTAGGATAAGATAAGGAACACACCCATTATAAAGAAATCACATTAGGATTCTCCTTTTAAGCTGTTCCTTAAAACACTAGTGCTTAGGAAATCTCTTGGAGGCAGAAGCAGTCAAGGGTAGCCTAGGGTTAGGGTTAGGCTTAGTGTTAGGCTTAGGGTACGGCTTAGGGTACGGGTTCGGGGAGGGGTGCGGGTACGGCGTAGGGTATGGGTTAGGGTTAGGGTTAGGGTTAGTGTTAGGGTTAGGGCTCGGTTTAGGGTACGGGTTAGGATTAGGGTACGTGTTAGGGTTAGGGTAGGGGTTAGGGTTAGGGTACGCGTTAGGGTTAGGGTAGTTATTAAACCTATCCCACTCTCTAGATACCCCTTAGCACGTAAAGGAATATTATTTGGGGATCCAGCCATGGAGAAGAGTTTAGACACTAGGATAAGATAAGGAACACACCCATTATAAAGAAATCACATTAGGATTCTATTTTTAAGCCGTTCCTTAAAACATTAGTGCTTAGAAAATCTATTGGAGGCAGAAGCAGTCAAGTGTAGCCTAGGGTTAGGGTTAGGCTTAGAGTTAGGCTTAGGGTACGGCTTAGGGTATGGGTTCGGGGAGGGGTTCGGGTACGGCGTAGGGTATGGGTTAGGGTTAGGGTTAGTGTTAGGATTAGGGCTCGGTTTAGGGTATGAGTTAGGATTAGGATACGTGTTAGGGTTTGGGTACGCGTTAGGGTTAGGGTACGCGTTAGGGTTAGGGTAGTTATTAAACCTATCCCACTCTCTACATACCCCTTAGAACGTAAAGGAATATTATTTGGGGGTCCAGCCATGGAGAAGAGTTTAGACACTAGGATAAGATAAGGAACACACCCATTATAAAGAAATCACATTAGGATTCTCTTTTTAAGCTGTTCCTTAAAACACTAGTGCTTAGGAAATCTATTGGAGGCAGAAGCATTCAAGGGTAGCCTAGGGTTAGGGTTAGGCTTAGGGTTAGGGTTAGGGTACAGCTTATGGTACGGGTTCGGGGAGGGGTTCGGGTACGGCGTAGGGTATGGGTTAGGGTTAGGGTTAGGGTTAGTGTTAGGGTTAGGGCTCAGTTTAGGGTACGGGTTCGGATTAGGTACGTGTTAGGGTTAGGGTAGGGGTTAGGGTTAGGGTACGCTTTAGGGTTAGGGTAGTTATTAAACCTATCCCACTCTCTAGATACCCCTTAGCACGTAAAGGAATATTATTTGGGCGTCCAGCCATGGAGAAGAGTTTAGACACTAGCATAAGATAAGGAACACACCCATTATAAAGAAATCACATTAGGATTCTCTTTTTGAGCTGTTCCTTAAAACACTAGTGCTTAGGAAATCTATTGGAGGCAGAAGCAGTCAAGGGTAGCCTAGGGTTAGGGTTAGGCTTAGGGTTAGGGTTACGGTACGGCTTAGGGTACGGGTTCGGGGAGGGGTTCGGGTACGGTGTAGGGTATGGGATAGGGTTAGGGTTAGGGTTAGTGTTAGGGTTAGGACTCGGTTAAGGGTACGGGTTAGGATTAGGGTACGTGTTAGGTTTAGGGTAGGGGTTAGGATTAGGGTACGCATTAGGGTTAGGGTAGTTATTAAACCTATCCCACTCTCTAGATACCCCTTAGCACGTAAAGGAATATTATTTGGGGGTCCAGCCATGGAGAAGAGTGTAGACACTAGGATAAGATAAGGAACACACCCATTATAAAGAAATCACATTAGGATTCTCTTTTTAAGCCGTTCCTTAAAACATTAGTGCTTAGAAAATCTATTGGAGGCAGAAGCAGTCAAGGGTAGCGTAGGGTTAGGGTTAGGCTTAGGGTTATGGTTAGGGTACGGCTTAGGGTACGGGTTCGGGGAGGGGTTCGGGTACGGCGTAGGGTATGGGTTAGGGTTAGGGTTAGTGTTAGGGTTAGGGCTCGGTTTAGGGTACGGGTTAGGATTAGTGTACGTGTTAGGGTTAGGGTAGGGGTTAGGGTTAGGGTACGCGTTAGGGTTAGGGTAGTTAGTAAACCTATCCCACTCTCTAGATACCCCTTAGCACGTAAAGGAATATTATTTGGGGGTCCAGCCATGGAGAAGAGTTTAGACACTAGGATAAGATAAGGAACACACCCATTATAAAGAAATCACATTAGGATTCTCTTTTTAAGCCGTTCCTTAAAACATTAGTGCTTTGAAAATCTATTGGAGGCAGAAGCAGTCAAGGGTAGCCTAGGGTTAGGGTTAGGCTTAGGGTTAGGGTTAGGGTACGGCGGAGCGTATGGGTTAGGGTTAGGGTTAGGGTTAGTGTTAGGGTTAGGGCTCGGTTTTGGGTACGGGTTAGAATTAGGGTACGTGTTAGGGTTAGGGTAGGGGTTAGGGTTAGGGTACGCGTTAGGGCTAGGGTAGTTAGTAAACCTATCCCACTCTCTGGATACCCCTTAGCACGTAAAGGAATATTATTTGGGGGTCCAGCCATGGAGATGAGTCTAGACACTAGGATAAGATAAGGAACACACCCATTATAAAGAAATCACATTAGGATTCTCTTTTTAAGCTGTTCCTTAAAACACTAGTGCTTAGGAAATCTATTGGAGGCAGAAGCAGTCAAGGGTAGCCTAGGGTTAGGGTTAGGCTTAGGGTTAGGGTTAGGGTACGGCTTAGGGTACGGGTTCGGGGAGGGGTTCGGGTACAGCGTAGGGTATGTGTTAGGGTTAGGGTTAGGGTTAGTGTTAAGGTTAGGGCTCGGTTTAGGGTACGGGTTAGGATTAGGGTACGTGTTAGGGTTAGGGTAGGGGTTACGGTTAGGGTACGCGTTAGGGTTAGGGTAGTTATTAAACCTATCCCACTCTCTAGATACCCCTTAGCACGTAAAGGAATATTATTTGGGGATCCAGCCATGGAGAAGAGTTTAGACACTAGGATAAGATAAGGAACACACCCATTATAAAGAAATCACATTAGGATTCTATTTTTAAGCCGTTCCTTAAAACATTAGTGCTTAGAAAATCTATTGGAGGCAGAAGCAGTCAAGGGTAGCCTAGGGTTAGGGTTAGGCTTAGGGTTAGGCTTAGGGTACGGCTTAGGGTACGGGTTCGGGGAGGGGTTCGGGTACGGCGTAGGGTATGGGTTAGGGTTAGGGTTAGTGTTAGGATTAGGGCTCGGTTTAGGGTACGGGTTAGGATTAGGATACGTGTTAGGGTTTGGGTACGCGTTAGGGTTAGGGTACGCGTTAGGGTTAGGGTAGTTATTAAACCTATCCCACTCTCTACATACCCCTTAGAACGTAAAGGAATATTATTTGGGGGTCCAGCCATGGAGAAGAGTTTAGACACTAGGATAAGATAAGGAACACACCCATTATAAAGATATCACATTAGGATTCTCTTTTTAAGCTGTTCCTTAAAACACTAGTGCTTAGGAAATCTATTGGAGGCAGAAGCAGTCAAGGGTAGCCTAGGGTTAGGGTTAGGCTTAGGGTTAGGGTTAGGGTACGGCTTAGGGTACGGGTTCGGGGAGGGGTTCGGGTACGGCGTAGGGTATGGGTTAGGGTTAGGGTTAGGGTTAGTGTTAGGGTTAGGGCTCGGTTTAGGGTACGGGTTAGGATTAGGGTACGTGTTAGGGTTAGGGTAGGGGTTAGGGTTAGGGTACGCGTTAGGGTTAGGGTAGTTATTAAACCTATCCCACTCTCTAGATACCCCTTAGCACGTAAAGGAATATTATTTGGGGGTCCAGCCATGGAGAAGAGTTTAGACACTAGCATAAGATAAGGAACACACCCATTATAAAGAAATCACATTAGGATTCTCTTTTTAAGCTGTTCCTTAAAACACTAGTGCTTAGGAAATCTATTGCAGGCAGAAGCAGTCAAGGGTAGCCTAGGGGTAGGGTTAGGCTTAGGGTTAGGGTTAGGGTACAGCTTTGGGTACGGGTTCGGGGAGGGGTTCGGGTACGGCGTAGGGTATGGGTTAGGGTTAGGGTTAGGGTTAGTGTTAGGGTTAGGGCTCGGTTTAGGGTACGGGTTCGGATTAGGTACGTGTTAGGGTTAGGGTAGGGGTTAGGGTTAGGGTACGCTTTAGGGTTAGGGTAGTTATTAAACCTATCCCACTCTCTAGATACCCCTTAGCACGTAAAGGAATATTATTTGGGCGTCCAGCCATGGAGAAGAGTTTAGACACTAGCATAAGATAAGGAACACACCCATTATAAAGAAATCACATTAGGATTCTCTTTTTAAGCTGTTCCTTAAAACACTAGTGCTTAGGAAATCTATTGGAGGCAGAAGCAGTCAAGGGTAGCCTAGGGTTAGGGTTAGGCTTAGGGTTAGGGTTACGGTACGGCTTAGGGTACGGGTTCGGGGAGGGGTTCGGGTACGGTGTAGGGTATGGGATAGGGTTAGGGTTAGGGTTAGTGTTAGGGTTAGGGCTCGGTTTAGGGTACGGGTTAGGATTAGGGTACGTGTTAGGTTTAGGGTAGGGGTTAGGGTTAGGGTACGCGTTAGGGTTAGGGTAGTTATTAAACCTATCCCACTCTCTAGATACCCCGTAGCACGTAAAGGAATATTATTTGGGGGTCCAGCCATGGAGAAGAGTGTAGACACTAGGATAAGATAAGGAACACACCCATTATAAAGAAATCACATTAGGATTCTCTTTTTAAGCCGTTCCTTAAAACATTAGTGCTTAGAAAATCTATTGGAGGCAGAAGCAGTCAAGGGTAGCGTAGGGTTAGGGTTAGGCTTAGGGTTAGGGTTAGGGTACGGCTTAGGGTACGGGTTCGGGGAGGGGTTCGGGTACGGCGTAGGGTATGGGTTAGGGTTAGGGTTAGTGTTAGGGTTAGGGCTCGGTTTAGGGTACGGGTTAGGATTAGTGTACGTGTTAGGGTTAGGGTAGGGGTTAGGGTTAGGGTACGCGTTAGGGTTAGGGTAGTTAGTAAACCTATTCCACTCTCTAGATACCCCTTAGCACGTAAAGGAATATTATTTGGGGGTCCAGCCATGGAGAAGAGTTTAGACACTAGGATAAGATAAGGAACACACCCATTATAAAGAAATCACATTAGGATTCTCTGTTTAAGCCGTTCCTTAAAACATTAGTGCTTAGAAAATCTATTGGAGGCAGAAGCAGTCAAGGGTAGCCTAGGGTTAGGGTTAGGCTTAGGGTTAGGGTTAAGGTACGGCGTAGCGTATGGGTTAGGGTTAGGGTTAGGGTTAGTGTTAGGGTTAGGGCTCGGTTTTGGGTACGGGTTAGAATTAGGGTACGTGTTAGGGTTAGGGTAGGGGTTAGGGTTAGGGTACGCGTTAGGGCTAGGGTAGTTAGTAAACCTTTCCCACTCTCTGGATACCCCTTAGCACGTAAAGGAATATTATTTGGGGGTCCAGCCATGGAGAAGAGTTTAGACAGTAGGATAAGATAAGGAACACACCCATTATAAAGAAATTACATTAGGATTCTCTTTTTAAGCTGTTCCTTAAAGCATTAGTGCTTAGGAAATCTATTGGAGGCAGAAGCAGTCAAGGGTAGCCTAGGGGTAGGGTTAGGCTTAGGGTTAGGGTTAGGGTACAGCTTAGGGTACGGGTTCGGGGAGGGGTTCGGGTAGGGCGTAGGGTATGGGTTAGGGTTAGGGTTAGGGTTAGTGTTAGGGTTAGGGCTCGGTTTAGGGTACGGGTTCAGATTAGGTACGTGTTAGGGTTAGGGTAGGGGTTAGGGTTAGGGTACGCTTTAGGGTTAGGGTAGTTATTAAACCTATCCCACTCTCTAGATACCCCTTAGCACGTAAAGGAATATTATTTGGGCGTCCAGCCATGGAGAAGAGTTTAGACACTAGCATAAGATAAGGAACACACCCATTATAAAGAAATCACATTAGGATTCTCTTTTTAAGCTGTTCCTTAAAACACTAGTGCTTAGGAAATCTATTGGAGGCAGAAGCAGTCAAGGGTAGCCTAGGGTTAGGGTTAGGCTTAGGGTTAGGGTTACGGTACGGCTTAGGGTACGGTTTCGGGGAGGGGTTCGTGTACGGCGTAGGGTATGGGTTAGGGTTAGGGTTAGGGTTAGTTTTAGGGTTAGGGCTCGGTTTAGGGTACGGGTTAGGATTAGGGTACGTGTTAGGGTTAGGGTAGGGGTTAGGGTTAGGGTACGCGTTAGGTTTAGGGTAGTTATTAAACCTATCCCACTCTCTAGATACCCCTTAGCACGTAAATGAATATTATTTGGGGGTCCAGCCATGGAGAAGAGTTTAGACACTAGGATAAGATAAGGAACACACCCATTATAAAGAAATCACATTAGGATTCTCTTTTTAAGCTGTTCCTTAAAACACTAGTGCTTAGGAAATCTATTGGAGTCAGAAGCAGTCAAGGGTAGCCTAGGGTTAGGGTTAGGCTTAGGGTTAGGCTTAGGGTACGGCTTAGGGTACGGGTTCGGGGAGGGGTGCGGGTACGGCATAGGGTATGGGTTAGGGTTAGGGTTAGGGTTAGTGTTAGGGTTAGGGCTCGGTTTAGGGTACGGGTTAGGATTAGGGTACGTGTTAGGGTTAGGGTAGGGGTTAGGGTTAGGGTACGCGTTAGGGTTAGGGTAGTTATTAAACCTATCCCACTCTCTAGATACCCCTTAGCACGTAAATGAATATTATTTGGGGGTCCAGCCATGGAGAAGAGTTTAGACACTAGGATAAGATAAGGAACACACCCATTATAAAGAAATCACATTAGGATTCTCTTTTTAAGCTGTTCCTTAAAGCACTAGTGCATAGGAAATCTATTGGAGGCAGAAGCAGGCAAGGGTAGCCTAGGGTTAGGGTTAGGCTTAGGGTTAGGGTTAGGGTACGGCTTAGGGTACGGGTTCGGGGAGGGGTTCGGGTACGGCGTAGGGTTTAGGTTAGGGTTAGGGTTAGGGTTAGGGTTAGGGCTCGGTTTAGGGTACGGGTTCGGATTAGGGTACGTGTTAGGGTTAGGGTAGGGGTTAGGTTTAGGGTACGCGTTAGGGTTAGGGTAGTTATTAAACCTATCCCACTCTCTAGATACCCCTTAGCACGTAAAGGAATATTATTTAGGCGTCCAGCCATGGAGAAGAGTTTAGACACTAGCCTAAGATAAGGAACACACCCATTATAAAGAAATCACATTAGGATTCTCTTTTTAAGCTGTTCCTTAAAACACTAGTGCTTAGGAAATCTCTTGGAGGCAGAAGCAGTCAAGGGTAGCCTAGGGTTAGGGTTAGTCTTAGGGTTAGGCTTAGGGTACGGCTTAGGGTACGGGTTCTTTGAGGGGTGCGGGTACGGCGTAGGGTATGGGTTAGGGTGAGGGTTAGGGTTAGTGTTAGGGTTAGGGCTCGGTTTAAGGTACGGGTTAGGATTAGGGTACGTGTTAGTGTTAGGTTAGGGGTTACGGTTAGGGTACGCGTTAGGGTTAGGGTAGTTATTAAACCTATCCCACTCTCTATATACCCCTTAGCACGTAAAGGAATATTATATGGGGGTCCAGCCATGGAGAAGAGTTTAGACACTAGGATAAGATAAGGAACACACCCATTATAAAGAAATCACATTAGGATTCTCTTTTTAAGCTGTTCCTTAAAACACTAGTGCTTAGGAAATCTTTTGGAGGCAGAAGCAGTCAAGGGTAGCCTAGGGTTAGGGTTAGGCTTAGGGTTAGGGTTAGGGTAAGGCTTAGTGTACGGGTTCGGGGAGGGGTTCGGGTACGGCGTAGTGTATGGGTTAGGGTTAGGGTTAGGGTTAGTGTTAGGGTTAGGGCTCGGTTTAGGGTACGGGTTAGGATTAGGGTACGTGTTAGGGTTAGGGTAGGGGTTAGGGTTAGGGTACGCGTTAGGGTTAGGGTAGTTAGTAAACCTATCCCACTCTCTAGATACCCCTTAGCACGTAAAGGAATATTATTTGGGAATCCAGCCATGGAGAAGAGTTTAGACACTAGGATAAGATAAGGAACACACCCATTATAAAGAAATCACATAAGGATTCTCTTTTTAAGCTGTTCCTTAAAACAATACTGCTTAGGAAATCTATTGGAGGCAGAAGCAGTCAAGGGTAGCCTAGGGTTAGGGTTAGGCTTAGGGTTAGGGTTAGGGTACGGCTTAGGGTACGGTTTCGGGGAGGGGTTCGTGTACGGCGTAGGGTATGGGTTAGGGTTAGGGTTAGGGTTAGTGTAAGGGTTAGGGCTCGGTTTAGGGTACGGGTTCGGATTAGGGTACGTGTTAGGGTTAGGGTAGGGGTTACGGTTAGGGTACGCGTTAGGGTTAGGGTAGTTATGAAACCTATCGCAATGTCTAGATACCCCTTAGCACGTAAAGGAATATTATTTGGGGGTCCAGCCATGGAGAA
This sequence comes from Balaenoptera ricei, assembly GCF_028023285.1. NCBI lineage: Eukaryota > Metazoa > Chordata > Mammalia > Artiodactyla > Balaenopteridae > Balaenoptera > Balaenoptera ricei. Next base: position 232,013 of record NC_082640.1, on the reverse strand, counting down.
GAGTCTAGACACTAGGATAAGATAAGGAACACACCCATTATAAAGAAATCACATTAGGATTCTCTTTTTAAGCTGTTCCTTAAAACACTAGTGCTTAGGAAATCTATTGGAGGCAGAAGCAGTCAAGGGTAGACTAGGGTTAGGGTTAGGCTTAGGGTTAGGCTTAGGGTACGGCTTAGGGTACGGGTTCGGGGAGGGGTTCGGGTACAGCGTAGGGTATGTGTTAGGGTTAGGGTTAGGGTTAGTGTTAAGGTTAGGGCTCGGTTTAGGGTACGGGTTAGGATTAGGGTACGTGTTAGGGTTAGGGTAGGGGTTAGAGTTAGGGTACGCGTTAGGGTTAGGGTAGTTATTAAACCTATCCCACTCTCTAGATACCCCTTAGCACGTAAAGGAATATTATTTGGGGATCCAGCCATGGAGAAGAGTTTAGACACTAGGATAAGATAAGGAACACACCCATTATAAAGAAATCACATTAGGATTCTATTTTTAAGCCGTTCCTTAAAACATTAGTGCTTAGGAAATCTATTGGAGGCAGAAGCAGTCAAGGGTAGCCTAGGATTAGGGTTAGGCTTAGGGTTAGGGTTAGGGTACGGCTTAGGGTACGGGTTCGGGGTGGGGTTCGGGTACGGCGTAGGGTATAGGTTAGGGTTAGGGTTAGGGTTAGGGTTAGGGTTAGGGTTAGGGCTCGGTTTAGGGTACGGGTTCGGATTAGGGTACGTGTTAGGGTTAGGGTAGGGGTTAGGTTTAGGGTACGCGTTAGGGTTAGGGTAGTTATTAAACCTATCCCACTCTCTAGATACCCCTTAGCACGTAAAGGAATATTATTTGGGCGTCCAGCCATGGAGAAGAGTTTAGACACTAGGATAAGATAAGGAACACACCCATTATAAAGAAATCACATTAGGATTCTCTTTTTAAGCTGTTCCTTAAAACACTAGTGCTTAGGAAATCTATTGGAGGCAGAAGCAGTCAAGGGTAGCCTAGGGTTAGGGTTAGGCTTAGGGTTAGGGTTAGGGTACGGCTTAGGGTACGGGTTCGGGGAGGGGTTCGGGTACGGCGTAGGGTATGGGTTAGGGTTAGGGTTAGGGTTAGGGTTAGTGTTAGGGTTAGGGCTCGGTTTAGGGTACGGGTTAGGATTAGGGTACGTGTTAGGGTTAGGTTAGGGGTTAGGGTTAGGGTACGCGTTAGGGTTAGGGTAGTTATTAAACCTATCCCACTCTCTAGATACCCCTTAGCACGTAAATGAATATTATTTGGGGGTCCAGCCATGGAGAAGAGTGTAGACACTAGGATAAGATAAGGAACACACCCATTATAAAGAAATCACATTAGGATTCTCCTTTTAAGCTGTTCCTTAAAACACTAGTGCTTAGGAAATCTCTTGGAGGCAGAAGCAGTCAAGGGTAGCCTAGGGTTAGGGTTAGGCTTAGTGTTAGGCTTAGGGTACGGCTTAGGGTACGGGTTCGGGGAGGGGTGCGGGTACGGCGTAGGGTATGGGTTAGGGTTAGGGTTAGGGTTAGTGTTAGGGTTAGGGCTCGGTTTAGGGTACGGGTTAGGATTAGGGTACGTGTTAGGGTTAGGGTAGGGGTTAGGGTTAGGGTACGCGTTAGGGTTAGGGTAGTTATTAAACCTATCCCACTCTCTAGATACCCCTTAGCACGTAAAGGAATATTATTTGGGGATCCAGCCATGGAGAAGAGTTTAGACACTAGGATAAGATAAGGAACACACCCATTATAAAGAAATCACATTAGGATTCTATTTTTAAGCCGTTCCTTAAAACATTAGTGCTTAGAAAATCTATTGGAGGCAGAAGCAGTCAAGTGTAGCCTAGGGTTAGGGTTAGGCTTAGAGTTAGGCTTAGGGTACGGCTTAGGGTATGGGTTCGGGGAGGGGTTCGGGTACGGCGTAGGGTATGGGTTAGGGTTAGGGTTAGTGTTAGGATTAGGGCTCGGTTTAGGGTATGAGTTAGGATTAGGATACGTGTTAGGGTTTGGGTACGCGTTAGGGTTAGGGTACGCGTTAGGGTTAGGGTAGTTATTAAACCTATCCCACTCTCTACATACCCCTTAGAACGTAAAGGAATATTATTTGGGGGTCCAGCCATGGAGAAGAGTTTAGACACTAGGATAAGATAAGGAACACACCCATTATAAAGAAATCACATTAGGATTCTCTTTTTAAGCTGTTCCTTAAAACACTAGTGCTTAGGAAATCTATTGGAGGCAGAAGCATTCAAGGGTAGCCTAGGGTTAGGGTTAGGCTTAGGGTTAGGGTTAGGGTACAGCTTATGGTACGGGTTCGGGGAGGGGTTCGGGTACGGCGTAGGGTATGGGTTAGGGTTAGGGTTAGGGTTAGTGTTAGGGTTAGGGCTCAGTTTAGGGTACGGGTTCGGATTAGGTACGTGTTAGGGTTAGGGTAGGGGTTAGGGTTAGGGTACGCTTTAGGGTTAGGGTAGTTATTAAACCTATCCCACTCTCTAGATACCCCTTAGCACGTAAAGGAATATTATTTGGGCGTCCAGCCATGGAGAAGAGTTTAGACACTAGCATAAGATAAGGAACACACCCATTATAAAGAAATCACATTAGGATTCTCTTTTTGAGCTGTTCCTTAAAACACTAGTGCTTAGGAAATCTATTGGAGGCAGAAGCAGTCAAGGGTAGCCTAGGGTTAGGGTTAGGCTTAGGGTTAGGGTTACGGTACGGCTTAGGGTACGGGTTCGGGGAGGGGTTCGGGTACGGTGTAGGGTATGGGATAGGGTTAGGGTTAGGGTTAGTGTTAGGGTTAGGACTCGGTTAAGGGTACGGGTTAGGATTAGGGTACGTGTTAGGTTTAGGGTAGGGGTTAGGATTAGGGTACGCATTAGGGTTAGGGTAGTTATTAAACCTATCCCACTCTCTAGATACCCCTTAGCACGTAAAGGAATATTATTTGGGGGTCCAGCCATGGAGAAGAGTGTAGACACTAGGATAAGATAAGGAACACACCCATTATAAAGAAATCACATTAGGATTCTCTTTTTAAGCCGTTCCTTAAAACATTAGTGCTTAGAAAATCTATTGGAGGCAGAAGCAGTCAAGGGTAGCGTAGGGTTAGGGTTAGGCTTAGGGTTATGGTTAGGGTACGGCTTAGGGTACGGGTTCGGGGAGGGGTTCGGGTACGGCGTAGGGTATGGGTTAGGGTTAGGGTTAGTGTTAGGGTTAGGGCTCGGTTTAGGGTACGGGTTAGGATTAGTGTACGTGTTAGGGTTAGGGTAGGGGTTAGGGTTAGGGTACGCGTTAGGGTTAGGGTAGTTAGTAAACCTATCCCACTCTCTAGATACCCCTTAGCACGTAAAGGAATATTATTTGGGGGTCCAGCCATGGAGAAGAGTTTAGACACTAGGATAAGATAAGGAACACACCCATTATAAAGAAATCACATTAGGATTCTCTTTTTAAGCCGTTCCTTAAAACATTAGTGCTTTGAAAATCTATTGGAGGCAGAAGCAGTCAAGGGTAGCCTAGGGTTAGGGTTAGGCTTAGGGTTAGGGTTAGGGTACGGCGGAGCGTATGGGTTAGGGTTAGGGTTAGGGTTAGTGTTAGGGTTAGGGCTCGGTTTTGGGTACGGGTTAGAATTAGGGTACGTGTTAGGGTTAGGGTAGGGGTTAGGGTTAGGGTACGCGTTAGGGCTAGGGTAGTTAGTAAACCTATCCCACTCTCTGGATACCCCTTAGCACGTAAAGGAATATTATTTGGGGGTCCAGCCATGGAGATGAGTCTAGACACTAGGATAAGATAAGGAACACACCCATTATAAAGAAATCACATTAGGATTCTCTTTTTAAGCTGTTCCTTAAAACACTAGTGCTTAGGAAATCTATTGGAGGCAGAAGCAGTCAAGGGTAGCCTAGGGTTAGGGTTAGGCTTAGGGTTAGGGTTAGGGTACGGCTTAGGGTACGGGTTCGGGGAGGGGTTCGGGTACAGCGTAGGGTATGTGTTAGGGTTAGGGTTAGGGTTAGTGTTAAGGTTAGGGCTCGGTTTAGGGTACGGGTTAGGATTAGGGTACGTGTTAGGGTTAGGGTAGGGGTTACGGTTAGGGTACGCGTTAGGGTTAGGGTAGTTATTAAACCTATCCCACTCTCTAGATACCCCTTAGCACGTAAAGGAATATTATTTGGGGATCCAGCCATGGAGAAGAGTTTAGACACTAGGATAAGATAAGGAACACACCCATTATAAAGAAATCACATTAGGATTCTATTTTTAAGCCGTTCCTTAAAACATTAGTGCTTAGAAAATCTATTGGAGGCAGAAGCAGTCAAGGGTAGCCTAGGGTTAGGGTTAGGCTTAGGGTTAGGCTTAGGGTACGGCTTAGGGTACGGGTTCGGGGAGGGGTTCGGGTACGGCGTAGGGTATGGGTTAGGGTTAGGGTTAGTGTTAGGATTAGGGCTCGGTTTAGGGTACGGGTTAGGATTAGGATACGTGTTAGGGTTTGGGTACGCGTTAGGGTTAGGGTACGCGTTAGGGTTAGGGTAGTTATTAAACCTATCCCACTCTCTACATACCCCTTAGAACGTAAAGGAATATTATTTGGGGGTCCAGCCATGGAGAAGAGTTTAGACACTAGGATAAGATAAGGAACACACCCATTATAAAGATATCACATTAGGATTCTCTTTTTAAGCTGTTCCTTAAAACACTAGTGCTTAGGAAATCTATTGGAGGCAGAAGCAGTCAAGGGTAGCCTAGGGTTAGGGTTAGGCTTAGGGTTAGGGTTAGGGTACGGCTTAGGGTACGGGTTCGGGGAGGGGTTCGGGTACGGCGTAGGGTATGGGTTAGGGTTAGGGTTAGGGTTAGTGTTAGGGTTAGGGCTCGGTTTAGGGTACGGGTTAGGATTAGGGTACGTGTTAGGGTTAGGGTAGGGGTTAGGGTTAGGGTACGCGTTAGGGTTAGGGTAGTTATTAAACCTATCCCACTCTCTAGATACCCCTTAGCACGTAAAGGAATATTATTTGGGGGTCCAGCCATGGAGAAGAGTTTAGACACTAGCATAAGATAAGGAACACACCCATTATAAAGAAATCACATTAGGATTCTCTTTTTAAGCTGTTCCTTAAAACACTAGTGCTTAGGAAATCTATTGCAGGCAGAAGCAGTCAAGGGTAGCCTAGGGGTAGGGTTAGGCTTAGGGTTAGGGTTAGGGTACAGCTTTGGGTACGGGTTCGGGGAGGGGTTCGGGTACGGCGTAGGGTATGGGTTAGGGTTAGGGTTAGGGTTAGTGTTAGGGTTAGGGCTCGGTTTAGGGTACGGGTTCGGATTAGGTACGTGTTAGGGTTAGGGTAGGGGTTAGGGTTAGGGTACGCTTTAGGGTTAGGGTAGTTATTAAACCTATCCCACTCTCTAGATACCCCTTAGCACGTAAAGGAATATTATTTGGGCGTCCAGCCATGGAGAAGAGTTTAGACACTAGCATAAGATAAGGAACACACCCATTATAAAGAAATCACATTAGGATTCTCTTTTTAAGCTGTTCCTTAAAACACTAGTGCTTAGGAAATCTATTGGAGGCAGAAGCAGTCAAGGGTAGCCTAGGGTTAGGGTTAGGCTTAGGGTTAGGGTTACGGTACGGCTTAGGGTACGGGTTCGGGGAGGGGTTCGGGTACGGTGTAGGGTATGGGATAGGGTTAGGGTTAGGGTTAGTGTTAGGGTTAGGGCTCGGTTTAGGGTACGGGTTAGGATTAGGGTACGTGTTAGGTTTAGGGTAGGGGTTAGGGTTAGGGTACGCGTTAGGGTTAGGGTAGTTATTAAACCTATCCCACTCTCTAGATACCCCGTAGCACGTAAAGGAATATTATTTGGGGGTCCAGCCATGGAGAAGAGTGTAGACACTAGGATAAGATAAGGAACACACCCATTATAAAGAAATCACATTAGGATTCTCTTTTAAGCCGTTCCTTAAAACATTAGTGCTTAGAAAATCTATTGGAGCAGAAGCAGTCAAGGGTAGCGTAGGGTTAGGGTTAGGCTTAGGGTTAGGGTTAGGGTACGGCTTAGGGTACGGGTTCGGGGAGGGGTTCGGGTACGGCGTAGGGTATGGGTTAGGGTTAGGGTTAGTGTTAGGGTTAGGGCTCGGTTTAGGGTACGGGTTAGGATTAGTGTACGTGTTAGGGTTAGGGTAGGGGTTAGGGTTAGGGTACGCGTTAGGGTTAGGGTAGTTAGTAAACCTATTCCACTCTCTAGATACCCTTAGCACGTAAAGGAATATTATTTGGGGGTCCAGCCATGGAGAAGAGTTTAGACACTAGGATAAGATAAGGAACACACCCATTATAAAGAAATCACATTAGGATTCTCTGTTTAAGCCGTTCCTTAAAACATTAGTGCTTAGAAAATCTATTGGAGGCAGAAGCAGTCAAGGGTAGCCTAGGGTTAGGGTTAGGCTTAGGGTTAGGGTTAAGGTACGGCGTAGCGTATGGGTTAGGGTTAGGGTTAGGGTTAGTGTTAGGGTTAGGGCTCGGTTTTGGGTACGGGTTAGAATTAGGGTACGTGTTAGGGTTAGGGTAGGGGTTAGGGTTAGGGTACGCGTTAGGGGCTAGGGTAGTTAGTAAACCTTTCCCACTCTCTGGATACCCCTTAGCACGTAAAGGAATATTATTTGGGGGTCCAGCCATGGAGAAGAGTTTAGACAGTAGGATAAGATAAGGAACACACCCATTATAAAGAAATTACATTAGGATTCTCTTTTTAAGCTGTTCCTTAAAGCATTAGTGCTTAGGAAATCTATTGGAGGCAGAAGCAGTCAAGGGTAGCCTAGGGGTAGGGTTAGGCTTAGGGTTAGGGTTAGGGTACAGCTTAGGGTACGGGTTCGGGAGGGGTTCGGGTAGGGCGTAGGGTATGGGTTAGGGTTAGGGTTAGGGTTAGTGTTAGGGTTAGGGCTCGGTTTAGGGTACGGGTTCAGATTAGGTACGTGTTAGGGTTAGGGTAGGGGTTAGGGTTAGGGTACGCTTTAGGGTTAGGGTAGTTATTAAACCTATCCCACTCTCTAGATACCCCTTAGCACGTAAGGAATATTATTTGGGCGTCCAGCCATGGAGAAGAGTTTAGACACTAGCATAAGATAAGGAACACACCCATTATAAAGAAATCACATTAGATTCTCTTTTTAAGCTGTTCCTTAAACACTAGTGCTTAGGAAATCTATTGGAGGCAGAAGCAGTCAAGGGTAGCCTAGGGTTAGGGTTAGGCTTAGGGTTAGGGTTACGGTACGGCTTAGGGTACGGTTTCGGGGAGGGGTTCGTGTACGGCGTAGGGTATGGGTTAGGGTTAGGGTTAGGGTTAGTTAGTAGGTTAGGGCTCGTTTAGGGGTACGGGTTAGGATTAGGGTACGTGTTAGGGTTAGGGTAGGGGTTAGGGTTAGGGTACGCGTTAGGTTTAGGGTAGTTATTAAACCTATCCCACTCTCTAGATACCCCTTAGCACGTAAATGAATATTATTTGGGGGGTCCAGCCATGGAGAAGAGTTTAGACACTATGGATAAGATAAGGAACACACCCATTATAAAGAAATCACATTAGGATTCTCTTTTTAAGCTGTTCCTTAAAACACTAGTGCTTAGGAAATCTATTGGAGTCAGAAGCAGTCAAGGGTAGCCTAGGGTTAGGGTTAGGCTTAGGGTTAGGCTTAGGGTACGGCTTAGGGTACGGGTTCGGGGAGGGGTGCGGGTACGGCATAGGGTATGGGTTAGGGTTAGGGTTAGGGTTAGTGTTAGGGTTAGGGCTCGGTTTAGGGTACGGGTTAGGATTAGGGTACGTGTTAGGGTTAGGGTAGGGGTTAGGGTTAGGGTACGCGTTAGGGTTAGGGTAGTTATTAAACCTATCCCACTCTCTAGATACCCCTTAGCACGTAAATGAATATTATTTGGGGGTCCAGCCATGGAGAAGAGTTTAGACACTAGGATAAGATAAGGAACACACCCATTATAAAGAAATCACATTAGGATTCTCTTTTTAAGCTGTTCCTTAAAGCACTAGTGCATAGGAAATCTATTGGAGGCAGAAGCAGGCAAGGGTAGCCTAGGGTTAGGGTTAGGCTTAGGGTTAGGGTTAGGGTACGGCTTAGGGTACGGGTTCGGGGAGGGGTTCGGGTACGGCGTAGGGTTTAGGTTAGGGTTAGGGTTAGGGTTAGGGTTAGGGCTCGGTTTAGGGTACGGGTTCGGATTAGGGTACGTGTTAGGGTTAGGGTAGGGGTTAGGTTTAGGTACGCGTTAGGGTTAGGGTAGTTATTAAACCTATCCCACTCTCTAGATACCCCTTAGCACGTAAAGGAATATTATTTAGGCGTCCAGCCATGGAGAAGAGTTTAGACACTAGCCTAAGATAAGGAACACACCCATTATAAAGAAATCACATTAGGATTCTCTTTTTAAGCTGTTCCTTAAAACACTAGTGCTTAGGAAATCTATTGGAGGCAGAAGCAGTCAAGGGTAGCCTAGGGTTAGGGTTAGTCTTAGGGTTAGGCTTAGGGTACGGCTTAGGGTACGGGTTCTTTGAGGGGTGCGGGTACGGCGTAGGGTATGGGTTAGGGTGAGGGTTAGGGTAGTGTTAGGGTTAGGGCTCGGTTTAAGGTACGGGTTAGGATTAGGGTACGTGTTAGTGTTAGGTTAGGGGTTACGGTTAGGGTACGCGTTAGGGTTAGGGTAGTTATTAAACCTATCCCACTCTCTATATACCCCTTAGCACGTAAAGGAATATTATATGGGGGTCAGCCATGGAGAAGAGTTTAGACACTAGGATAAGATAAGGAACACACCCATTATAAAGAAATCACATTAGGATTCTCTTTTTAAGCTGTTCCTTAAAACACTAGTGCTTAGGAAATCTTTTGGAGGCAGAAGCAGTCAAGGGTAGCCTAGGGTTAGGGTTAGGCTTAGGGTTAGGGTTAGGGTAAGGCTTAGGGTACGGGTTCGGGAGGGGTTCGGGTACGGCGTAGTGTATGGGTTAGGGTTAGGGTTAGGGTTAGTGTTAGGGTTAGGGCTCGGTTTAGGGTACGGGTTAGGATTAGGGTACGTGTTAGGGTTAGGGTAGGGGTTAGGGTTAGGGTACGCGTTAGGGTTAGGGTAGTTAGTAAACCTATCCCACTCTCTAGATACCCCTTAGCACGTAAAGGAATATTATTTGGGGAATCCAGCCATGGAGAAGAGTTTAGACACTAGGATAAGATAAGGAACACACCCATTATAAAGAAATCACATAAGGATTCTCTTTTTAAGGCTGTTCCTTAAAACAATACTGCTTAGGAAATCTATTGGAGGCAGAAGCAGTCAAGGGTAGCCTAGGGTTAGGGTTAGGCTTAGGGTTAGGGTTAGGGTACGGCTTAGGGTACGGTTTCGGGGAGGGGTTCGTGTACGGCGTAGGGTATGGTTAGGGTTAGGGTTAGGGTTAGTGTAAGGGTTAGGGCTCGGTTTTAGGGTACGGGTTCGGATTAGGGTACGTGTTAGGGTTCAGGGTAGGGGTTACGGTTAGGGTACGCGTTAGGGTTAGGGTAGTTATGAAACCTATCGCAATGTCTAGATACCCCTTAGCACGTAAAGGAATATTATTTGGGGGTCCAGCCATGGAGAAGAGTCTAGACACTAGGATAAGATAAGGAACACACCCATTATAAAGAAATCACATTAGGATTCCTCTTTTTAAGCTGTTCCTTAAAACACTAGTGCTTAGGAAATCTATTGGAGGCAGAAGCAGTCAAGGGTAGACTAGGGTTAGGGTTAGGCTTAGGGTTAGGCTTAGGGTACGGCTTAGGGTACGGGTTCGGGGGAGGGGTTCGGGTACAGCGTAGGGTATGTGTTAGGGTTAGGGTTAGGGTTAGTGTTAAGGTTAGGGCTCGGTTTAGGGTACGGGTTAGGATTAGGGTACGTGTTAGGGTTAGGGTAGGGGTTAGAGTTAGGGTACGA